>NW_027187460.1:10301310-10353081 GCF_028583685.1 Petaurus breviceps papuanus | reverse complement strand
TATCTGCAACCAGGGAAAGAAATGATAGAGGTATATATAGAATAATTTTACATATATACATATGCATATGTGTGTATGTGTATACATACCTATTTGTTTCTAATGGTAGCCATCTCTAGGGGAAAGAGGGGGAGGGTAGAAAATAGTAGAAAAAAAGAAATTTACATGATAATTTTGTTGTATATTTGAAAGGAATAGCAAGTTGTGCAAGGTAGATTTGTAGGTTCATATATAATCTTTTTATTGTACTATGATATGGAAAATCTTGGTTTATTCCAAAATGTAAATGTAACAAAAAAAAGGAAAAGAAAAAGAGGAAAGATGATGTCCAGGCTCTTTTTTTGAACATGGCTTTCAGGCAGTGCAATAATTTTTAATTTATCGCTCCTCAATCTATTTTTCCAGATCAGTTGCTTTTCCAATGAGATATTTCACATTCAATTCTATTTTTTCATTCTTTTGGTTTTGTTTCATTGTTTCTTCATGCCTCATAAAGTCACCAGCTTCTACTTGCTCAATTCTAATTTTTAAGGAGTTCTTCCTTTTAGTGAATTTTTGTGCCTCTTTTTCCATTTGCCCATTTTGCTTTTTAAGGAGTTTTTCCCTTCAGTGAATTTTTGTATATCCTTTTCCATTTGGCCAATTTTGCTTCTCAAGACTGTCTTCTCCTCATTGGATTTTTGCACTTCTTTTTACCATTTGACTTACTCTGTTTCTTAAGTTGTTATTTTCTTCAGTATTTTTTGTGCCTTATTTACCAAGCTGTTGACGTTTTTTTCATGACTTTATCATATCACTCATTCCTCTTCCCAATTTTTCTTCTACCTCTCTTAAATTTTGAAATGTTCTCTAAAGTCAGACTTTTTTTCTGTTATTTGATTATTTTTCCAGTCTTTTACTTGTCTTTTAATTCTTTCCTAAAATGGGGCTCTGTTTCGAGCATGTACGGTATACTGTTTAAAGGTTTGGGAATTTTGGCTTCTCTTTTCAGAGATACTTGTAGGGACCTATAAGTTTTCAGTTTTTCTAAAGTGGTATGATGTAAGGAGAGCTGTATTTACTACTCTCCTGACCTTTGTTCTGGTCCATGAGCAACCACAAGCTTTCTTTTCTGCCCTGGAACTGTGATGATGGTCCATGTTCTACTGTGGCTACAAGTTGGGATAACTTGTAGCCCTCCTTGCCCTGGGACTCCCACCCAGGATGGCAACCAGGATATAGGTGCAAGCAAAGCAACAGAGATCTGCCCCTAGTTCCAGTTAAGGGACCCTATAATTTCCTGACCAGTTCTGTGGCCCTTGCCATCTGTGGCCTGAGAGTTCCAGAAGCAGCTGTTGCTGCTTTTGATTCAGTGGCTCCAATGCCTATTCCTGGTTTTCTGGGGCCCTCTCTACACTGGACTTTGATCCACTTCTACTCTGGTGTGACAGACCTTTCTTGACTGCTTTTTCAGTTGTCTTGGGTTGGAAAATTGTTTCACCCTGTCTTTTTGTGAGTTCTGCCACTCCAAAACTTGTTTTTAAGGCATTATTTAAAGTTTTTCAGAGGAGTTTTGGGGAGAGTTCAGTCAAGTCCCTGCTTTGTCTCTGCCATCTTGGTTCTGTCCTCATAACCTTGCTCTTCATTAAAAATATATTTACTTATATATCTAAGCTGATTTTGATCAGGGCTGGTTAAAGAAAATGGGAGTGGCAATTTTAGACAGCACATACTGTAACTTAAAGAGCCTGAGTAAAATATGGGATACATGACTATTGTTGAATGAAGATTTGTGTCCAATTGTGTGTGTGTGTGCATGTATACACATACACATATATTCACACATATATTTAACCAGAAAATCAACCAGCAGATAATTAATCAACAAGCATCTATGAAGCATACATTCTGCTCAATATTAGGGAAATGAGTACAAAGAATGCAACATTCCATACTGATTACATTCTGATGGGAGAGACAATATGCCTATATATAAGTATATGAAACATCAGTATAAGTAGATGAATGCAAATCATTGTAAAATAGCTAAATACACAGCAAGAAAAAGAAGGAACTAATCATTAGAGAGATCAAGAAAGTTTCATTTAGAACTTGGTGCTTGAATGGTACATTCAAGGAAGAGAAGGACCTAGGAAGTAGAGGTAAGAAGAGAGTGCATTGGAGGGAGTATATAGGGTCATAGAAGACAATCAGTGGAAAGTCTCAAACTGGGGAGATAGAGAGTCACATGTGAAGAGCAGAATGAAGGCCAGTTTGGCCAGATTGAACAGTGTAGAAGGAGTATTAATGTCAAATAAGCCTGGAAAAATAGATTGAGAGCAGGCGGTAAAAACTTTAAAAAGTGGACAGGGTAAAGGATTTCAACAAGCAGTTTTCAGAGGAAGAAATTAAAGCTATAATGAAATGAAAAAATGCTATAAATCTCTATTGATTAGAGAAATGCAAATCAAAACAGCTCTGAGGTATCACATAACACCTATCAGATTGGCGAAGATGACAAAACAGGAAAATGAAAAATGCAGGAGAAGATGTGGGAAAATTGGAACACTAATGCATTGTTGGTGGAGTTGTGAACTGATCCAAATATTCTGGAGAGCAATTTGGAATTATGCCCAAAGAGCTATAAAAAATGTGCACAACCTTTGACCCAGCATTACTACTTCTAGGACTGTATTCCAAAGAGATCATAAATATGGGCTAAGGACCCACATGTACAAAAATATTTATAGCAGCTCTTTTTGTGGTGGCCAAGAATTAGATATTGAGGAGATGCCCATTAATTGGGGAAAGGCTTAGCAAGTTGTGGTATATTAATGTAATGAAATACTATTGTGCTATAAGAAATGATGAGCAGGTAGACTTCAGAAAAATCTGAAGCTGAGTGAAATGAGCAGAAATAAGAGGAAACTGTACACAGTAAAAGCTACATTATGCTATGACTAACTTTGATGGACTTAGCTCTTCTCAGCTATGTGAGGATCTAAGACAACTCCAAAAGTTTCATGATGGAAAATGCTATCCACATCCAGAGAAAGAACTATGGAGTCTGAATGCACATTGAAACATATTATTTGCTCTCTCTCTCTCTCTCTCTCTCTCTCTTTTTGTTTTGTTTTTTCCTACTTGTGGTTTCTCCTATTCATTCTAATTATTCTTTAAAACATGATTGATGCAAAAATATGTTTAATAAGAATGTATATGTAGAAACTTTTTCAGATTGCATGCCATCTTGAGGAGGGGGAAAGAGAGGGAGGTAGAGAAAATTTTAAACTTAAAAACTTATGGGAAAGAATGTTGAAAACTAAAATTAAGTAAATTAAAGGAAAAAATGATGGACAGGAGAATTCATGTTTTATCCTACAGGCAAAGGCAAAAAACTGGGTTTATTGAAGTATAGAGTCAAGTTAGATCTACTTTTAAGGGAAATTACTTTTATACTCATGGAGAAGATAGCCTAGAGTTTCGAGAAGGGTGTAAAAGGGAGATTAATTAGAAGGTGGTTGTGATAATGGAGGTTAGAATTGATGAGCGTCTGAACTAAGGTGGAGACTATGTGAATAGAGACAAAAGGCTGGATGAAAGAAATGCTTTTGAGGTAGATATGGCAGGTAAAGAATTAAACTTAGCCCCCAATTATGTCATAGAAGATCATATTTGTGACCTTTCTGGTTTTGTGGTTTGGGGCACATGGAGAGATAGGGGTATAAAAGGCAACTGAAACAATGGGTCAGGAATACAATTCCTTTGGGCTATCAAAAACATGATGTTTCAGCAAATGGGAACTTATATTCTTTTGTCCTTAAAGCATGGCTGGGAATATAAATCTCCTTTGTCCCTGTGATCTCACTTATGGGCAGATATTTGTTCAAACAAGCCAGACATTGAAATCAGCATGGAGGATGGATCATACAGTGATGTACTGAGTGTACTCAGTACTCAGCATACTGGATTGCTTCTATAAACTGACCCCACTTACCTGTGCAAACTTCTCACCCATGCTGCCAAATTACAAACCTTTTATAAGGTTCATTATATTCTTTGGTGAAATCTCCATTAACCATACTAATTCTCAAAACTATTTACAAATGGCATTTCCTTAACCTAGAAGGCAGAATAAGAGAAGACCCTAGAGAATAGCTGGACAAATAAATGAGGAAACCAAGACTAAGATTAATTAAGTGACCAGCCCAAATTCACATATGTAGTAACAGTGGCAGGATTGGAACCCATTATCTCTGACTTCAAAATTAATGTTATTTCTACTCATCCCCTATGGAATCATAATACTTAAGAAATGGAAAGGACATGTCAAATCTGAGCCTATCAATTTCCAATGAAGCATCTCTGTCCAAACTCTGCCAGAAACTGCTTGAAACATTTAGTTCAATTCAGCAAGCATTGGTCCTATGCAAGGCTGTTACTTTCGTTTTCAGAAAGCAGATATCTAGCCACATCACTGCATTACTCAAGAATCTCCAAAGGCTCCTTCTAAGGTAGAATACTAATTCCTCCATGTGGCTTTTAGTGTCCTTCACAATCTGACTCTAGTTGCTCTTTCCAGGCTTTTCACATAGTTTTATTTCAGTCAATTTGGGTTAATTTCCATTCCATCGACTAGACATCTTATCTCTTGTCTCTATGACTTCACCCACTCTATTCCTGAAATACTCCTTCTGTAAATGAATTTGTATTTACTTTGGCTGTATTTGATGTTTCCTAAAATGAGTGTAACCCCACCTTCAATCTCCCTTTCCACTGAAACTATGGGTACTTTATCAAAATCATGAATTACAGAATTTTATGTCTGAAAGGTACCCAAAGAGACTTCTATTCCAACTCAAACATACAAGAAATGTCATAAAAATGTATCAAGCACCCTTTGCTTGAAGACTTCCATGGAAGGGGAAATGATCAAACTTGAGGCACTTCTGGACAGCTTTCATAATGAGGAAAGTTCAAGTTTCCCTCTTTACAGCTTCCACTAATTGTTCTTAAACAAGAAAAGTTCAACTCTTAGTCTTTGAAGAGCCAATGAGGAGGCTGAGAATTAAATTGTAATCCTTAAACAATCCATTTGACATGAGACTGTCTTCTCCTCATTTCAAAGTCCTTGACATCATCCCCTGCTTACTCCTATTTTTCTTCAGTCATAGATATTCAGGTGGTCCTATTTCTCCATGCCAAGGCCAATCATTCTTATATGGTTCTCCTCTTGTTTACTCTAACAAATTACGCTGTCAATCACCTTTTTGAATGATTTAATATTTTATTTTTCGCAGTTACATGTAAATTCACTTTTCAACATTATTTTTAAAACTTCAAGTTCCAGATTCTCTCCCTTCTTCCCTCTGCAGCCACACACCTCTTTGAGAAGGCAAGCAATTCAATATAGGTTATGCATGTATCATTATGCAAAATGTTTCCATAATAGCCATGTTGTGAAAGAAAACATTGACAAAAAACCCTCAAGAAAAATAAAGTTAAAAAAAAGTATTCTTTAATCTGCATTCAGACACCATCAGTTCTTTTGCTGCGGATGGATAGCATTTTTCATCATAAGTCCTTCAGAGTTGTCTTGGATCATTTTATTGCAAATAATAGCTAAGTCATTCACAACTGAGTATCCTACAATATTGCTATTACTTTGTACACAGTACATTTCACTTTACGTCAGCCCATGTAAGTCTTTCCATGATTTTCTGAGAACATCCTACTCATCATTTCTTACATCACAAAAGTATTCTGTCATAATCACATGCCACAATCTGTTCAGTCATTCCCCAATTGATGGGCATCCCTTCAATTTACAATTCTTTGTAAGTCATATTCAGTCACTCTCAATTCAGCTTCTAAATCTTCAACCTTTCCCTGTCTACTTTAGTTACTTTAAAGAAACCAAAAACAAACAAACAAAAACCTTACTAGATGCTATCATCTCCTCAAACTATCATTATACTGAATTTTTTTTTCAGCCTCTCAGTGTAGGGTTAATGGAATAAAAGATCTTCCCCATCATTAATAGACCTATATGACCACTTGTGTTCCTTTTTCCTTGGAACATGGGCTATGTTCCTAGGTCTAAAGGTATACAGGTATTTCAATCATGGATGTCTTGATGCTTTGAGCTCCAGCCCAATTCACAGCTGTGAGATGTCCTAAGTCACAGAGAACCCAACAGGTGAAAACTATATATATTCAGGTAGATCTATATTGCCTTGGGGGAGGAACTTAATTAAGGGGAAGCTTGCTTAGGGAGAAGCTAGCTTATAGGGAAGCTTGCTTGCAGGAAGGCTTTCACACCTTTTAATACTGAGTCAATTAGGCCCTGAGTCACATGGGCTGTGATGCCTTCTGGCTCCGAGCCTATTAGTTGAAAACTGTCTATCTATCTATCTATCTATCTATCTATCTATCTATCTATCTATCTATCTATCTATCTATCTATCTATCTATGTATCATCTGTCTGTCTGTCTATCTGTATGTATGTATGTGTGTGTACATATATATATATATATGTGTGTGTGTGTGTGTGTGTGTGTGCATATATATATATTGAAAACTATATATACTATCTTCCAGTCAGCTGTCAAAATTATTTCCTTCAAACAGAAAAAATAATAATGTCACTCTCATAATCAATCAACATTTTAAGTGGCTATTATTTCTTAATGGTTTCCTATTGCTTGTAAGATCAAATATAAACTCCTGGTTGGCTTTTAGAACCATTAATTGTCTGACCCTAATTTCTCTGTGATCATTGTACAATATGTAGACTCTTTCTCACATTCATAGTCTACCAAAACATTCTTTTCTGTGTTTTTCATACATGGTACTCTGTCTCTTTATTGCTAAGGATCAGCATATTCAGGAAAATTTATGATAGAGTATTTAGGAGGATACCCACATACAGGATTACCTGAAGAATCTTACAAGTAGCAATAACCACTAATGTAGGGACCCAACCAGCCAGTGATGGTGTTAGTTAGCCGGTTAGGCAAGTGAGCCCTGAACAGGGGATATTATTCCTGTGAAAATATATTATATATACTTATATGTATAAATATTGTCTCTCTCAATAGAATATAAACTGCTTTAGGAAAAAAAGGATTATTTCATTTTTGTCTTTATAGCCCTAGTTATCTTCCTCACAATAGGTTCATAATAAATACTTCTTAGTGAACAATGAGTGTTTACCCTGGGGATTCATCCTGAATCATCATCTCTTCTCCCTCTATAACACTTTACTTGGTTATCTCATCAGTTACCAGATTCTCAACTTCTACTGAGTATTGGATATCTCAAGCTGGATGTCACATATGTAACCTAAACTCAACATGTCCAAAATTGAACTCATTATCTTTCCCCTCAAAGTCCTGTCACTTTCTAAACTTCCCTATTACTGTCAAGGGTGCCATCATCCTGCCAGTCACCATGGCTCAAAACTTAGATATCAATTTTGACTGATTATTTCTTCCCAGCTCCATATTCAATCTGTTGCTAAGTTCTCTTGAATTTACGTTCGTAACATTTCTCATATATGCTTCTTCTCTTTTCTGGCCATGACAAATTTAGCAATATATGTGTACAGTAAATATATTTAATATATACATATATATTTTATTTTATTTTGAACTTAAACATCAGCAAACAAAAACATGTCAATTAATTTTTAAAAGGAAAAAATAAAGAGGTTTGCATAGGAAATGGTAAGCTATTACTTAAATTTTAAAGAGAATACATATATTTAACACACATACACATAGATACATATATGTGTATGTATACATGTATATGTATATATAGATATCCATAACTATAACTATATATCACACATCTTAATTTGTTACCATGCCTTTAACTAAAGAAGGATTGATATCACCTCCCTCAACTTCCTTTCATTTATGATTGGAGGGCTGGAAGATAGAATATCAAAGTCCTCCTAATGCCTTCCTTTATAGAGCACTATGAATATCACCTTGGTGCTACATCCTCCTCTGTCTCCTTTGCTAAATTCTCCTCTAAATCACATCTTCTAATGGTAGGTATTCTGTGGGATTGTATTCTCCTCTTCTTCTACACTGCTTCATTTGATGACCTCATCAATTCCCCAGGAATTAATTACCATCTCTACACTGATTGTTCTCAGATCTCCCTATCCTGCCCCAACCCCTCTGCAGACCTCCAGTCTCTCATCTCCAATTTCCTTTTACACAACTTGAACTGGGTATCTAGTAGATATCTTTTTTAAAATGTTTTATTTTCAATTCATGAAACAAAACAAACATTGTTATAATTGTGTACAATTTATAAAAAAAAGATGATTGCATATGAAACTGAAAATCTGTCATATACAACTTGTTTTTCCCTCCAAACATATAACAAAGTTATTATGTAAATTTCTTTTTTCCCATAAGTTCAACATATTCAAAAAAATTCATTATCTTTCCTTCTAAGCCTTTGCCCCCTCCTACCTTCCTTAATAGGATTAGAGGGCATCATCATTCTTCTAGTCCCATAGACTTGAAGGTATGAGTGAACCTCAACTCTTCACTATCTCTAACCCTGCTCTATTGATATGTAAGAGAAAGACATTGTGCTGTAGTAGAAAGAGTTCTAGACTTATAATAAAGGCATTATTAATCTTAAGTCTTGTGTTTGAATGGCAAATTTTCTATTTAGCTCCAGTCTTTTCATCAAAGCTGCTAAATTTTGTGTGATTCTGCCTGTGGTTCCACAATATTAGAATTAATTCTTTCTGGCTGCTTGAAGTATTTTCTCTTTGACCTGGAAGCTCTGGATTTAGCTACAATATTCCTGAGAGCTTTCAATTTAGGACCTTGTTGAGGAGGTTTTGGGTGGATTTGTTCAATTTCTATTTTGCCCCCCTGGATATAAGATATTGAGGCAGTTTTCCTTGATAATTTCTTGAAATATGATTCTTGGCTCTGGTTTTTGAAGTGATATTTCTTCAGTAACTTTTCTTGTCCATTTTACCAAGTTCCTAATTCTCTTTTCATCATTTTCTTGAATCATTCTCATTTGTTTTTCCCAATTTTTCCTTGATTACTCTCATTTCTTTCCTTAACTCTTCAAAGTAATATTATATTGGTCTCGAGCCTAATTAGTATTTTTCTTTGGGTCTTTGTAGTTTTTCACATTGTTGTCTTCTTCTGAATTTATGTCCACCAACATAGTAGCTTTTTATATTCAAGTTATTTTTTTGTTATTTGCTCATTTTTTCTAGCCTAATTTTTAACTTTATGTTAAAATTGGATTCTGCTCTCTTGGGACTGGTGAGGCACTTTCCCAAGATTCAGGTTTTTTCATTCTGCTGTTTTCAGAGCTAATTCTGTGTGTCTGTAAGCTTTTGGTGCTTCCAAGTTGTTGTGATACAGGGAGATGTGTGGTCACTGGGGGAAGAGAGGAGTAAGCTGATCTGGAAAAAACACAAAAGTGATCTAAGATCACTAGTCCCCTGGTAACTCTCTGATATCTTTGTTGTTGCTTTTGTTCAGTCATTTTAATCATGTGTGACTATTCTCTCATTTGGGGTTTTCCTGGCAAAGATACTATAGTTATTTGCTGTTCCCTTCCCCATCTCATTTTACAGGTAAGGAAACTAAGACAAACAGGGTGCAGTGACTTGCCCAGGGACACACAGTGAGAGCAGATTTGAACTCAGGAAGATGAATCTTCCTGACTCCAGGCCTAATGCTCCATCCACTATGCCACCTATCTCCTCTCTGATATATTAAGGAAGCATAGTAAGAATTAGAAAAGAAAAGATCTCATTTGTAGTATTAGTAGCATTAGTGTGGTAAAAGAGGGAGGATTTTTAGCACCTATAAATGAATATCTTCTGCTGATATCAGGGATTTGAAAATGATACTGTAAATTATATCATTCCCTACATATATAATAGTTGATGGTCTCTTATTCCATTTTACATAGAAGTCAAAGATTGGCAAAAGATGCATACATGAGAGTAGATGGAATCTTTCTTTAAAAAAAATCACTTCTGGGGCAGCTAGGTGGCACAGTGAGTAAGAGCACTGGCCCTGGAGTCAGGAGACCCAGGATCGGTTCTGGCCTCAGACATTTAACACCCACACAAAAAAACTGGCCATGTAACCTTGATCAACTTACTTAACCCCAATTGCTTTAAAAAAATAACTTCAGATGAAGTATTGTCTTACTTGCATATGAAGATTCTAAAGAAATTTGGAAAAAAAGAATAGAAGAGTCAGTTAAGTGGCAGGGTTTGCGTGCTACAGAGTATCTAGGTACAACATAAGCATTAATAATAGGTAAATCCTGCATAATGTGATAAAGAGGTTTCCAATTGGAGTCTGGTTTAAGTTTCTTAATAGGTAAAATAGGCATGTTGCTAGGAGACTTGCATGGTATGATAATATCTGGACCCCTGAAAGAGTCAATAATAGGTGAGATACCTTCAACAACCTCTCTGGACAAAGAGTAGGAAGCAACAGAGTCCTCCTTTAGTTCTGATGATGATAGAGACAACCAATTTTAGTAACCATGCATCTGAAGAGAAAGAGGCTCACACACTCAGGGAGATAAGATGGAATAGCTGACTTGGCCTCTGAGGTCTGTGGGGCGATTAGAATTGGAAGTGGGTAAAAAGGAAGGAAATCCTCTTTGTTGATAGTAGAGAACTCCTCAAAGTTAAATATGTGTGTGTATCAATGTGGGAAATAGAATGTATTTTGGGGGAGATGTAGAGACAAAGAACTACCAAGGAACATGAAATGGTAACTTTTAAATTACTCTAGAGTTCTTGAGCTAACAAATTAATTACAGTGTTTAGTATTAGTAAAAAGGAGTATTCAAAAGAAATACATAAAAAATAAAAGTAATTCAAGAAAATTGTGAAAAGACAGTTAACAAATTGAAAAAAAGAGATACAAAGCTATAAGGAAGAAAATTAAAAAGCAATTAAAAGATCAAATAAGAGAGCATGAAAAATTTACATAATAACTTTGTCATATATTTGGAGGATAATCTAAGAATATTATGAACAGAAAGTTAACCAGTTAGAAAAGTAGATACAAAATCTTTAGAAACACTCGAAACCTAGAATTGAGCAAATGGAATTGAATGATGTTATAAGACACCAAGATATAGTAAAACTAGGGGGAAACAAAGAAACAGAAGAGGACCTGAAACATCTTATTAGAAAATCAACTGATCTGGAGAACAGATTGAGGAGACACAGTATGAGAATTGTCAGACTACCTTGAAGTTATGATCAAAAGAAGAATCTGGATACAGTATTACAATAAATTAATAAGGAAAATTGCCCTGAAGTTCTAGAACAAAGAGGTAAAGCAGAAATAGAAAGAATCTACCTATCACTTAGCTGAAAGAGATTCTAGGAGGGAAAAAAAAACAACTTAAAAATATGTCACAGCCAAGTTTCTGAATTCCCAGGTTAAAGAGAAAATATTGCAAGCAGCAAGGAAAAAAAGCTAAACAACTTAAATACTGCAGAAATACAATCAGAATTTTACAAGACCTAGAAGCTTCTACACTAAAAGACCATAGGTCTTAGAGCATTATATTTTGAAGAGTAAAGCAGCTGGGGTTTCATCCAAGAATAACTTATCCAGCAAAGTTGAGTATAACATTGAATGAAAAAAATAAAAGGCACATTTGATGAACTTGAAAGCCTTTCAAGTATTTGTTGAACAAAGATCAGAACTCAATGGAAAAATCTATATAAAAATAAGAAAATCATTAAAGACTAATTATAAGGTACTGATAAAAGTTAAAATGTTTACTTATGATATGTGAAAATGTTACCAGTATTATTAAAACTTTTATCATTACTAAGGTAGTTTGAAAGAAAGGTTATGGCTGACTTGTGTATGATGGGATGATTCTAAATAAGATAATAATTCTAAATAAGATAAGAAAAAGTAAAAAGAGAGCAGTTACCCTATAAAAATGGGATGTGAAAAGAAGAACTAATACAAAGGAAACATGTGGGGGTGGAGGGCTGATAAATATTGGAACTTACTGTCATCTGGGTTAAAGAGGAAATAAAGGGTACATCTGAAGAGGGTTAGAAGACTTCTGAATTTCTAGAGAGGTGAAAAAACTGGGGGATAGGGTAGGGAAGCGACCTAAAAAACAGTGTATAGAACAAGATTATGAGGATAAGGGAAGAAGATAAGGTAGAGAATTTTAGAGAGGTAAGTAAAATAAGGAATAAAAGGGTAAGGGGAAAGATAAGAAAAGGAATAGCGTAAAAAGAGAGACTGAGAAGTAAAAATAAGAGGGAATTTCACATAGTATTTAGAACTCTGTCAAATCTATAATAATATAAGTCATTCCCCAATTGGATAAATGGTCAAAGGATATGCACAAGCAGTTTTCCAATGAAGAAATCTAAATAAATTATAGTCATATAAAAATGCTCTAAGTCATTATTGATTAGAAAAATGAAAATTAAAATAACCTTAAGATATTTTACACTGACCAGATTGGCTAAAATGATAGAAAGAGAAAGTGACAAATGTTGAAGAGGATGTGGAAAAATTGGGAAACTGATTCTTTGTGGAATTATAAAATGATCCAAACATTCTGGAGAGCAATCTGTAATTATGCCCAAAGAATTACGAAAATATCTATACTTTTTGGACATAATCAGACAACACTGTATATAGTAACAACAATATTGTTTTAAGACTGGCATTGAGTGAATAAGTTTTTGTCTATTTATAACAGACAAAATATATAATAAATATATTATATAAACAAAATATATAATATATTTGTATTATAATAGACAAAATAATAAATTTATAATTGACACAATATATAATAATACCTAAATTAGCTATAAAGGATATATGAAGAAAGATGCTATCTGCATCCAGAGAAAGAACTGCTAGAAGTATGTATAGAATAATTTTACATATATTATATATATATATATAATATATGCACACAAACACATGCACGTGCACATATATACCTATTTGTGTCTAATGGTAGCTATATCTGGGGCAGGAAGGGGGAGGGAAGAAAAAAGAGAAAAAATTTTCATGATAATTTTGTTGTATATTTGAAAAGAATAAGAAATTGTTCATAGTAGATTGCAATTTCACTTATAATCATCTTTTTATTGCACTGTTATAGGAATGCTTGTTTTATTTCATAAATTATAAAGAAAAGAAAACAAAAGAAAGTTGACCTTTAGTAACCATTTGGAGAACAATTTAGGAATACTCAGAGTTTTTCCAGAGAACCCCAGCTATCATTTGGGATGCAACAGGGGAAAAATGTAAACCTGGTTATTCATTCAAACTAAAAGAGAGACTCCTGTATCTATCAAACAATTATAAGATGTGTAACCAACTTAAAAAAAATAACCATTGGTGCATGACTGCAAGGAGAAACAAAGATAAGAATGACTGTGGCAAGGACATTTGGGTCAAGGAACATGAAACTCTTACCAGAGGTCATAATCCCTATCTCTCACCTGGATCTTCATGCTTTCAGTGACAATAAAAAGACATGCATTCTGCTGTGTTTGGGGGAGATGTAAAAAGGAGCTGGAATCATTTGGACCATGGTTAAGGTTATTGGAGTTTTTTGCTTTTACTCTTCCTTTTCTTTATCTCTCCTTTCATAAACATGTTGGAAAATTTCTTTAAGCATACTGTTTAGTGCTTTTGCATAGCCTGTCACAGAAGCATTGAGGGATCTCATTCTTTTCTTGAATGGTTTCTTGGAATTTGCTCTAATTTTCTGAATGCATAGCACAAATTTTCATTACTCTAATTAAGGAATCTTAAGCTTACAGTTACCTGGTATAAAATCAGCAGGATTGTTAAAGACCCAGTGTGGGTCTGGCAATAACGATTTAGGGTGACCAGGGATAAAGCAAGGTTATCATTAAATCAGCTGTATCTCCCCAGGTTGAATTTTATCCTCTAAATATGGCCTGAAAATGGGTTAAACATCCATAGGATCTTCATTAAATTTAGGAGAGTCCCTCCTCCAGGTTGTGAGGTCAGAGGGACTGAAGGGCTGATGATGCCTAATAGGAACCAGAGCCTCTGTAGCTGTATCATGAATTAGCCCTTCCTGAAGGAGGGAAATGCCAATAGGCTGACCCTTACTTTCAAGAAAAATCAAATCTTGCTTTATAGCAGAAGAATTATTAAAAAGAAGGAGGAACAGAAGGTGGAAGCCCAGGGGCAGAAGAGATGATTAGGAGAGGCCAAAGATAATCAGGATAGAGATAAGAGAACTCTTTAAGGGGAAGTGGGCATAGTTTACTCAGCAAAGCCTCTCAACAGAACCAATAATTCACTTGTTTTGGATGAAGCTGTTCAACAGCCAATCATAACTTCCTTTTTTCCCCAATGTATTTATTTATTTATAGTTTTCAACATTCATTTCCACAAGATTTTGAGTTACAAATTTTTCTACCCTTCTTTCCCCTATGCCTACTCCAAAATAGCAAATCCACTGAATATCCCTTCCCTCAATCTGTTCTCTCTTGTATCCTCCCCCACCCCACTCCCAACTTTCTAGTAGGGCAAGATGGATTTCTATACTCTAGTGCCTATATATCTTATTTTCCAGTTGCATGTAAAAAACAATTTTTTTAAACATCTGTTTTTAAAACTTTGAGTTCCATATTTTTTTTTCCTTCTTCCCTTGTCACCTGCCCCCATTGGAAAGATGAGCAATTCAATATAAGTTGTACATGTATAGTTATGCAAAACATTTCCATAGTAGGTATATTGTGAAAGACTAACTATATTTCCCTCCATCCTATCCCACCCCCCCACTTATTCTGTTTTCTCCTTTGACCCTGTACCTTTTCAAAAGTGTTTGCTTCTAACTACGCTCTTCCCCAATTTTCCCTCCCTTCTATCATACCCCATCTTATCCCCTTCTCCCCTATTTTGCTGTAGGTTAGATACCCAACTGAATGTATATGTTATTCTCTCCTTAAGCCAAATTCAATGAGAGTAAGATTGTTCCATTCCCTTTCACCTTCCTGCTCTTCCCCTCCATTGTAACAGTTTTCTCTTGCCTCTTTTATATGAGATAATTTACCCTAATCCGTCTCTCCCTTTCTCCTTCTCCCTCTCTTTCACTTCTTAATTTTGTTTATTAGATATCCCTTCATATTCAACTCTGTCTATGTATACATGTAAATACATATGCCCACACTCACATATATATTTATATACACATATACCCTCCTATACATACATGTATATGTATTTATACATGTACATACATATATATTCCCTTCAACTATCCTCATACTGAGAAAAGTCTAATGAGTTACAATTATCAATTTTTCCATGTAGGAATATAAATAGTTCAAATTTAATAACTTCCTTTGATTTCTTTTTCCTGTTTACTTTCTCATGCTTCTCTTGCTTCTTGTATCTGAAAGTCAAATTTTCTGTTCAGCTCTGTTTTTTTTTCATTCAGAATGCTTGAAAATCCTCTATTCCATATTTTTCCCTAAAGCATTATACTCAGTTCTGCTGGGTAGGTGATTCTTGGTTTTAGTCCTAGCTCCTTTGACCTCCAGAATATCATATTCCAAGCCCTTCAGTCCCTTGATGTAGAAGCCACTAGGTCTTGTGTTATCCTGGTTGTGTTTCCACAGTACTCAAATTGTTTCTTTCTGACTGCTTGCAGTATTTTCTCCTTGACCTGGGAACTATGGAATTTGGCTATAATATTCCTAGGAGTTTTCTTTTTGGGATCTTTTTCAAGAGGTGATCAGCGAATTCTTTCAATTTCTACTTTGCCCTCTGGTTCTAGAATATCAAGTCAGTAGTGCTTGATAATTTCTTGAAAGGTGGGGAATAGGCTCTTTTTTTTTGATCATGGCTTTCTGGTAGTCCAATAAATTTTAAATCATCTCTCCTGGATCTATTTTCCAGGTCAGTGATTTTTACAGTGATATATTTCACAATACCTTCTATTTTTTCATTTGTTTGGATCTATTTTATAGTATCTTAAATTCTCATAAAGTCATCAGCTTCCAATTGATCCAATCTAATTTTGAAGGAATTATTCTCTTCAGTGAGTTTTTGAAATTCCTTTTCCAACTGAAAAATTTGGCTTTTTAAGGCATTCTTCCCCTCATTAGTTTTTTGGGCCTCTTTTGCCTTTTAGAGTTAGTCTATTTTTAAGGTGTTATTTTCTTCAGTATTTTTTGGGTCTCCTTTAACAGGCTGTTGACTCACTTTTCATGATTTTCTTGCATCATTCTCTTTTCTCTTCCCATTTTTTCCTCTACTTCTCTTACTTGATTTTCAAAATCCTTCTTGAGCTCCTCTGTGGCCTGTAATCAAGTCATATTTTTCTTGGAAACTTTTGATGCAGGAGTTCTGACTTTGTTGTCTTCTTCCCATTCCATGCTTTGATCCTTTTTGTCCACAAAAAAGGAATCTGTGATCTGATTACGTTTCTTCTGCTTGCTCTTCTTGCTAGTCAATTACTTGGCTTTTGAGCTCTTTGCCATGGTAGACCTCTGATTCCAGAATGGAGAGAGCTTTGTCCCAAAGACCTGGGTATTCTGCAGCTGCCAGAGCTATTAGGAGGGCACCCTCTCTACAACCCCCACAAGCTCTGACACACTGGCCACACACCCCAGGACCACCACCCAAGACCTCAATCCAGATCCAAGCAGGTTAAACCAAGAGTGAATACCCTCTGAATTGTCGCTTGGTTCCCCTACAATCTGAAGGCCAGGAGCTCTGGAGGCAGCCATGTGGCAGCATCTGCAGCTGCCATGCCTCTGCCACTTTTCGCCAGGGGTGCAGGGTCTAACTGAGCTATTCTGTCACCCAGTTCCAACAGGGTTCCCCACTGACCTTTTACTTTGTCTTTGGCATTTATGGGTTGAGAAGTCTGGAAACCACCACAGCTGCTGCTGATTCACTGTCCTGAAGTTTGCTTGGGCCACTGCTAGTCAGGGCTGTCCTGGGGCTAGCACCATGTGTCTCACTCGGTACTGTGCTCGACTCCCAATCTGGTGTAATAGTCCCTTCCTGTCAGCCTGCCAGGCTGCTTTCAGTGGGTGATTTGTTTCTCTCTGTCACTTTGTGGGTTCTTTAGCTCTAAAATTTGTTTATAGTCATTTTTTTTTACACGTATTGGAAGTGATTGGAGCAGGAGCTCATGCCAAGTTTGTGCTTCCACTCTGCCATCTTGGCTCCACCCTCCCCCCCAATCATAACTCCTTTAATGTACAGTAGACAAAAGTGCCAAATTGGGCCAAAACAGTTCATCTATGGAATTCCTAGTAGTCTTAGACCAAACATCACATAGTTTAGCATGCTGTTATGTCATTACTCTTTGCATCAGGAGTTTCCCCTGGTTCCAGATATAAGAAGCTTTTCCAAGTGGATTCCCTTCAGAATACTATTGGGGACATTTCCACCATTGGAGTTTCTAAGGAGCTTCTAGGGAAGTTGCCCTTGCTGGAATGCAGGACATTCTTCAGAATGCAAGAATTCCCTTTTCCTAAAGTGTAAAATTGACCTTATGTTATTAGAATTTAATCAAAATTTACTCTTGAACTGCAATTTCTTTAGGATCCAATAAAAAATGTTATTTATAGTACACATTTTGTGTCAAACCTCACTTTCTCTTTGGAAAATTTATTTTCTTTAAAAAAAAAATTAACCAAAAGTAAGTGCATGATTTTATAAAATAAATTTCAAGGCCTTGCCACCAATTTCCTTCTCTATTTAAGGCATCATGGGGATTTTCTTATACACAGGAAAAATTTATTAGCTTTCACACCCTGGATTTTATATGTAAGAGAAGGAATTCTTCCACTCTACTACTTTCCCTGAACCTCCTTCTCCAAGGAGTGACATGACTCAGCCGAGTTCCTTGGTTTCCACTCTGGATCAATTAAATTCTCAATGTAGGTGTGACTGCCTTTGGGAGCCTAGTCACAGACCTGGTCCTTGGCTTATGGGACTAAATGAAGCTTGGGTGCCCTATCAGCAAATCAATCCTGGTGGTCCATGGTATTCCATTTTGTAGCCCTTGCTATCAAGACTGTTATCACAGTACTGCACTCAAGACAGTCTCAGGATGGCTGCAACAATAGTAGTGCAAGGATGAGTGGCCAGTTCATTCCCAAGGATGGGATTCACAATGTTGGGAGCAGGGACTCTTATTCTGCCCATGACAAAACCTCAAGTCCTGCTGGTGGGATTCTCCCATTTAGGGTTTACTTTAGTTTGGATGAATTTAGATTGGAGTCATGGGGGTGGGGGTGGGGGTGTTCTGGTGGGGGATGGCTTCCAACCTCCAGTGCATTCTTGGTGAAGAAGGCCCTCAGTAAAAAGTGTCTATCAGACTACCCTAGGGGTTTCCCTGGAAAGGATATCCTGGGTATATATTCCTGTTACTTGTTCTCCTGGCTGGCTTGCCAACTGTCATGATAGAAACCTGCAAATAATAAAAACTGAGGTAACAAAGTCTCAAGTACAATTAATTTATTAGCAAAGCTAACAATTGCCAATAAATGGGTTCCAAGGGACTTCGGTAACCAAGGACCTCCTAACAGGCAAGGCAGTTCTTTTATAGTCATGAAAGAGGAACCTCAAAAAAATGATGCCAATTATAGCAATGTGTTATTGAATTATGACTGATTAAAATCAGAGAATGAAGATTGTGCATGGCCTAGGACAATAGCAACAACTTGGAATATCTGACATCAACACTTCATGGAAAACATTTAAGCTTTTCTTAAGTTTCTCCTAAAAGTGAGTGGTTAGTGACTCATAAGAATGAAATACGGAACTAAAGCCACATGCCTAAGTTCAAAATCACATAATGAGGGAGAACAGTAACTTGATTAAGCCCCAGTGAAATAAAGTAGTATATGAAGAGTTTAACACCACAAGATTGAAATCCTTGTGTTTATTTATTAAGTTCACAATAAAAAAAATGAAAATTGGAAAAAAGAATAAAGAATAAAGATAAACAAAAGAACATAGCATCAAAGTTAAAAAAATTTTCCTAATTGTAATGATGGACTAAATATAATCATATAAAGGTGATCAGAGATAACATAAAGCCCTTCTGTTATGTCAAACATTATCAATAACAAATGCTGCAAAGTTGTGGGAGAGATACTTAGACAACAATTCAGTTGTTAACAAACAAACCTTGGGGTTACAGTTGATTTTAAGTTCAACATATGTTAGAGTGTGACATGGCACTTTGAAAGCTTGGGTCAACTTGTTAATAAAAGAGCTGTGCAGGACAAGGACATTGCCTTATACCCTTAGCACAATTGAAACATTTATAGTTGTATATATGTGTAGGTGTGTGTATTGTATGTATATATGTGTATGTGTTATATATAGTTCATAATTAGTTGTGGGGTCCACATTATTAAAAAGGCCTTTAATGAGCCGTAGAATATTTAAAGGCAGATGACAAGATACTGAATAATTTTGATGTCATAACACATAATGACTGATAGAAAGAAGTGGAGACATTCAGTTTAAAAACAGAGAACCTTATTAGGGAAATCATAGCTATCTTCAAGTATCTGAAGCATTGTTATATTGAAGAGGAATTAGATAATCTCTGCTTGTCTAAGAGAGGAAAAAACTAGAAGCACTGAGTGAAAGCTGCAGAGAGATTAATTTATTTTATGATCATCTCCCTAACAAAGAGATCCCTTGAAAATAAAAACGGTAGCCAGGAACATGGGAATTCTTGCCTATGAAAGAAAACATACTTTAAGTGTACATCATTTGCAGAGAGGCACATGATAACCTAATATAAAAAACAAAACAAAACCCTACTGTGCAGTAGTTTTATGTGCTGCTCAGGAGAAAGACAATGTAAATGTATCATGAAAAATTAATAAAATTGGGACATCTAGGTGGCTCAATGAACAGAGCACTGACCCTGGAGGCAGGAGGACCTGAGTTCAAATCTGGCCTCAGACATTTAACACTTACTTGCTGTGTGACCTTGGGCAAGTCACTTAACCCCAATTGCCCTACCTTCCCCCCTACTAAAAGCAAATATAAAATAAAATAAAATGAATAAAACTAACATTAATAATGTTAGCAACAATAAACACCTTATTCTGGATAACAGTTGAAAGTATTAAAAATACTTCCATATATGTTATTGCTGAGGCCTGGAGAATGAAGGTGATTTGTGTAAATTTACATGGCCACAAACAAGGTATTGTACCAGAGACCTGGAAGCAGATCTGATAGCTGGAAGAGCAATGATCTTTCTATTAACTCCCAGCTGTATCCTAAATAAAAATGTGTTTCTTCATTCCTTTATTTTTTTCTCTTTTTTATTTTTTAGTTTACATCATTCATTTCCATAAGATTTTGAGTTACAATTTTCTCCCCAATTTTCCCTAACCACCAGCCAAAACAGTGTTCCCACTGAATATCCCCTCTCCCAATCTGTTCTCTCCCATATCTTCCCCCATTCCCCCTTCTACTTTCCAGTAGGGCATGGTGGATATCTATGTCCCAGTGCCTGTATACCTCATTTCCCAGTTACATGTAAAATATTAATAATAATATGTATATAGATTTTTCAACATTTTATTTAAAACTTTGGATTCCAGGTTCTTTCTCTTCCTCCCTTGTCACCCACCTTCACTGGAAAGATAAGCAATTCAATATAGGTTATACATGAGTAGCTATTCAAAACGTTTCCATAGTGGATATATTGTGGAAGACTGACTATATTTCTCTCTATCCTATCCCACCCCCCACTTGTTCTATTCTCTGCTTTGATCCTGTCCCTTTTCAAAAGTAGGTGCTTCCAAAGCCTGACCTCCCTTCCATTATCCCTCCTTTCTTCCCCTTCCCCTCTACTCTGCAGTAGGGTGAGATACCCTATTTAATGTGTATGTTATTCCCTCCCTAAGCCAAATTAAATGACAATAAGGTTGACTCATTCCCTTTTGCCTTCCTGTTCGTCCCCTCCATTGTAACAATTTTCCTGTGCTTCTTCTAAATGAGACAATTTACCCCATTCTGTCTCTCCCCATCTCCTCTCATTATATTCCTCTCTCACCTCTTAATTTCGTCTTTTAAGTATCATCCCTTCCTAATCAATTAGTCCTGTGCCCTCTGTCTATGTATACCTGTAGACATATATAAACACACTCATATATGTATTCATATGCCCATATACCCTCCTAGATAGACATATATATGTATGTATACATATACACACATATACATATATATATACATACACACATATATACATTTCTATTCCCTTACTATTCTCATACTGAGAAAAGTTTCATAAGTTACAATTATCGTTTTTCCATGTAGGAATATAAATAGTTCAACTTTAATAAATCCCTTATGATTTCTTATCCCTGTTTACCTTCTCAAGCTTCTCTTGCTTCTTGTATGTGAATGTCAAATTTTCTATTCAACTCTGGTTTTTCAGCAACAGTGCTTAAAAGTCCTCTATTCCACTGAATGACCATATTTCCCCCTGGGACATGATATTTAGTTTTGCTCGGTAGGTGATTCTTGGTTTAAATCCCAATTCCTTTGACCTCCAGAATATCATATTCCAAGCCCTTTGATCCCTCAATGTAGAAGCTGCCAGGCCTTGACTTATCCTGATTGTGTTTCCACAATGTTGAAATTGTTTCTTATTGGCTGCTTGTAATATTTTCTCCTTGGTCTGGGAATTCCAGAACCTGGCTATAATATTCCCAGGAGTTTTCTGTTTGGGATCTTTTTTAGGAGGTGATCAGTGGTCTCTTTCAACCTCTATTTTGCCCTCTGGTTCTAACATCAGGGCAATTTTCCTTGAGAATTTCTTGAAGGATGATTTCTAGGTTCTTAGTTTGAGCATGGCTTTCAGGTAGTCCAATAATTTTTAAATTATCTCTCGTGGATCTATTTTCCTGGTCAGTGGTTTTTCCAGTGAGTTATTTCACACTGCCTTCTATTTTTTTATTTGTTTGGATCTGTTTAATAGTATCTTGATTTCTCATAAAGTCACTAGCTTCCATTTGCTCCAATCTAATTCTGAAGGCATGATTCTCTTCAGTGAGCTTATGAGATTCTTTTTCCATCTGGCAAATTTGGCTTTTTAAGGCATTCTTCTCCACATTGCCTTTTTGAGCCTCTTTTGCCATATGAGTTAGTTTATTTTTTAAGGTGTTATTTTCTTCAGTCAGGTTGTTGACTCTCATTTCATAATTTTCTTGCATTGTTCTTATTTTTTTCTTCCCAATTTTTCCTCCACTTCTCTTATTTGATTTTCAAAATCCTTTTTAAGCTCCTCTATGGCCTGTAACCAACTCATATTTTCCTTGGAAGTTTTGGTGCAGGAGTTCTGACTTTGTTGTCTTCCTCCTGTTCCATACTTTGATCCTTTTAGTCCCCAAAAGAGGAGTGTAAAGTTGGGTTGCTCTGTTTTCTTTGCTTATTTTGCTTGCTCATGTTGCCACTCAATTACTTGACTTTTGAGCCTTTTGCCACAGTAGATCTCTGCTACCAGAAATGGGAGCATTATCCCAAATGCTGGGGTTTTTGCAGTTGCCAAAGGTATTAGTTGGGGGACCTCTCTGAAGCCTCCACACACTCTGGAAAGCTGGTCACACACCCCAGGACCTCCATCCTAGACAGCAATCCAGATCCAAGCAGGTTAAAGCAAGAGTGATTACCCCTCACACTGGTTGCTTTTTCCCCCTACAATCTGCAGACTAGGAGCTGAAGCTTCCATGTGGCAGTGGCTGCACAGCCATGATGCCTCAGCCACTTCTTGCCCTGGAGGGCAAAGGCCAGATTGCACTCCAAATTCCCAGGTCCAAAGTCTACACTGCACTGACCTCTCACTTTGTCCTTGGCATCTATGGGTTGATAATTCTGGAAACCACCACAGCTGCTGGTGATCTGAAGTCCCTTTAGCCAGCAATTGGTCAGGATGCCATGGGGCTAAGATCTCCATCTCCAGAGGGCCTGGGATTGGCTCCCAGAGTGCTGCACTGGCCTCTTGCTGCTGGCCTGCCAGACTCTCCTCAGCAGGAGTTTAGCTTCTCTGTCATTTTGAGAGTTCTGAAGCTCCAAAGTTTGTCTAGAGTCATTTTTTACATGAACTGGGGGAGGTGGGAGCTGGAGCTGCAAGGAATTCCTGTTTCTACTCTGCCATCTTTACCATAGACCATGTTTCTTCATTCCTAATTCTCCTATTATAACATCATCACCAATTGAAAAGAAATATTGTCTTTAAAGGAAAAAAATCTGAAAACTTTTATAAGCAAAAAATGACAGTATTTCTGGAGAGGGAAGGAAAAAGTAAGGGAGGAAGGAAACAAGGGAAAAAAGTAAAAGAGGAGGGTTTAAAAGAAGAAAAGAAAGAGAGAGAAAAAGAAAAGGAAGAAAAGGAGGAAGAAAAGAGGGAAGGGAAGAAAAGAAAGGGAAGGGAAGAAGGAAGAGAGGAAACAGGGAGGGAGGGAAGAAAAAAGAGAGAGGTAGAGGAGGGATGATGGAGCAAGGAAGAAAGGATCAAAAAGAAAGGAAAAAAGGAAAGAGGGAAGGAAGTCAAGGAAGGAAAATAAGAAGGAAAGAAGATAAGGAAGGAAGGTAGGGAGGACAGAATGGAGGGAAGGAGGGAGGAACAGAAGGAGGAAAGGAAAGAACAGAGGGAGGAAGGAAGACAAGTAGAAAGGGAGAAAGGAAAGAAGAAAGGAAGAGAGGGAGGAAAGTAGGAGGGAAGTAAGGAAGCAAAGGATGGGAAGAAGAAAGGTATGGAATGAAGGACGGAAGGAAGAGAAAAAGGAAACAAGGAAGGAAAGACTTTTAAAAGCAAAATAGCCACCCTTACATCAGGTTGATTTTCACTTCCATGTATCAGGTTAGATAGCAGCTGATTACCAATTATAAGGAAGGGAGATCTTCTCTTTTGTGGCAAATTGGTGATGCCTGTTGACAGGCTCAAAAGACCAAAATGCTGGAATGCATGTAGTATTTCCATATGGGATGGATTGATGGGACCCAAGAGACCCCTAATCAGTCTGTGGAGGGTGGAAGGGTAACACTTGTTTTGCAAATGATACTTCTGCAGCTAAGATGTCGAACATTTTTGAAAATGACTCAAAATAAACAGAATTTAATTTTCTTTGGACACATATTGAAGAATTTGGGAAATTTGTTCAGGTACACAATTGAATACATTCATACCTATTAGATACACATTAGTCTTTTCTCCAAAATAACAGCTTATTATTTTATGTTTGCCTTCGTTTAACAGGGCAAAGATAGAAATTGAGATGGGCCGATATAACCATCTTCTTAAATACAATTGTTGCCCCTCTTTCATAGGAAATTATTACAGGTGTGTGTGTGTGTGTGTATTAATACATTAGAGAATGAGGGTGTATGACATTGAAACAGAGGTTGTAAACTAAGTATAGTATACATAGGTATATTTTCTTTTTTAATTTCTTTTTTATATTTATTTAAAAAAAATCTAAGCTCCAAAATTTTCTCCCTCTCTCCAAATCTTCCCCTAATCATTGAGAAGGTAAGCAATATGATAACCATCATGGTTTGATGTCATGCAAAACATAGGTCAATATTAGCCATCCTGCAAAAAAAGAAAAAAGAATGAAAAAAGTGAAAAAATATATTTCAGTCTGCCTCAGAGTTTATTAGTTCTATTTCTGAACATATATCACATTTTCATCATGAGCCCTTTTGAATTTAATGGAACATGGTATTGGTCAGAATAGCTATGTTATCACATTTCATCATCCTTATAATATTACTGTTACTGTGTACATTATTCTACTGGTTTTGTACACATCAATTACATTTGTTAATAAAAGTTTGCAGGTTTTCATGAAACGGTTTCACTTTTTTAATAGCACAATGTTATTTCATCACAATAACATATCCCAATTAATAGATATCCCCTCAATTTCTAATTCTTTGCCACCACAAAAAGAACTATTATTTTTTTTCATACATATGGGTCCTCTTCCTTCTTTCATCTCTTTGGGATACAGATCAAGTAGTGGTATTACTCAAAAGATATTTAGAGTTTTATAGCCCTAGGCATAGTTTTTTTTTTAATTTAATTTAATTTTATGTTTACTTTTAGTTTGCAACATTCATTTCCACAAAATTTTGAGTTACAAATTTTCTCCCCGTCTTTCCCCTACCCACGACCCCAGAACAGTGATCCCACTAAATACCCCCTCCCCCAATCTGCTCTCTCCTATATCCTCCCCCATTCTCCCTCCAACTTTCCAGTAAGGCAAGATGGATCTCCATACCCCAGTGCCTGTATATCTTATTTTCCAGTGCATGTAAAATAATAATATTTTTTTAAACATTTGATTTTAAAACTTTGAATTCTAGATTCTTTCCCTTCTTCCCTAATCACCCACCCTTACTAGGAAGATAAGCAATTCAATAGAGGTTGTACACGCGTAGTTACACAAAACATTTCCATAGTGGATATATGGTGAAAGACTGACTATATTTCCCTCCATACTATCCCTCCCCTCCATTTGTTCTATTTTCTACTTTGACCCAGTCCCTTTTCAAAAGTATGTACTTCTAACTACTTCCCTCCCCAATCTGCCCTCCATTCTATCATCCCCCTTTTATTCCTTTCCCACCTTCTTTCCTGTAGGGTAAGATAGCCAATTTATTGTGTATATTATTCCCTCCTTAATCCAAATTTAATGAGAATAAGGTTGGCCCATTCCCTTTTGCCTTCCTGTCCTTCCCATACATTGTAACAGTTTTCCCTTGCCTCTTTTATATGACATAATTTACCTTATTCTGTCTCTCCCTATCTCCTCTCGTTATATTCCTCTCTCACCTCTTAATTTTATTTTGTAAATATCATTCCTTCCTATTTAATTGATCCTGTGCTCTCTGTCTATATATACCTGTATACATACACACACACACACTCACACGTGTATTCATATGCACATATGCCCTCTTATATAGACATATATATGTATGTATATTCCCTTCAACTATCCTCATACTGAGAAAAGTTTCATAAGTTACAATGATCATTTTTCCATGTAGGAATGTAAATAGTTCAATTTTGATAAATTCCTTATGATTTCTTTTCCTTGTTTACCTTCTCATGATTCTCTTGCTTCTTGTAGTTGAATGTCAAATTTTCTATTCAACTCTGTTTTTATTTTCATCAAGAATGCTTGAAAGTGCTATATTATACTGAATGACCATATTTCCCCTGAAACATTATACTCAGTTTTGCTGGGTAAGTGATTCTTGGTTTAAACCCCAGCTCTTTTGACCTCCAGAATATCATATTCCAAGCCCTTCAATGCCTTAATATAGAAGCTGCTAGATCTTGTGTTATCCTGTTATGTTTCCACAATATTCAAATTGTTTCTTCTTGGCTGCTTGTGATATTTTCTCCTTGATCTGGGAATTCTGGAAACTGGCTATAATATTCCTAGGAGTTTTCTTTTTGGGATCTTTTTCAGGAGGTGATCAGTGGATTCTTTCAACCTCTATTTTGCCCTCTGGTTCTAAAACATCAGGGCAATTTTCCTTGAGAATTTCTTGAAGGATGATTTCTAGGTTCTTTTTTTGATCATGGCTTTCAGGTAGTGCATTAATTTTTAAATATTCTCTCCTGGATCTATTTTCCAGGTCAGTGGTTTTTCCGATGAGATATTTCACATAGCCTTCAATTTTTCCTTTGTTTGGATCTGTTTTATATTATTTTGATTTCTCATAAAGTCATTAGCTTCCATTTGCTCCAATATAATTCTGAAGGAATTATTCTCTTCAGTGAGCTTTTGAAATTCTTTTTCCATTTGGCAAATTCAGCTTTTTAAGGCATTCTTCTCCTCATTGCCTTTTTGAGCTTCTTTTGCCATTTGAGTTAGTCTATTTTTTAAGGTGTTATTTTCTTCAGTCAGGTTGTTGACTCACTTTTCATGATTTTCTTGCATCATTCTCATTTCTCTTCCCAATTTTTCCTCCACTTCTCTTGGTTTTCAAAATCCTTCTTGAGCTCCTCTATGGTCTGTAACTAATTCATATTTTTCTTGGAAGCTTTTTCTGCAGGAGTTCTGACTTTGTTGTCTTCCTCCTGTTCCATGCTTTGATCCTTTTAGTCCCCAAAATAGGAATCTAAGGTTTAACTGCTGTGCTTTCTTTGTTTCCTTTGCTTGCTCATGTTGCCACTCAATTACTTGACTTTTGACCTTTTTGCCACTGTAGAACTCTGCTTCCAGAGAGCAGAGCTTTGTCCCAAATTTCTGGGGTTTCCCCAGCTGATAGAGCTATTAGTTGGGTGCCCTCTCTGAACTCTTTGGCACCTGGTCCCACACCCCAGGATCTCCACCCAAGACAGTGATGCAGATCCAAGCAGGTTAAATCAAGAGTGATTACCCCTCTGAATGGTGGATTGTTCCCTCTGAAATCTACTCTCCAGGAGCTATGAAGAAGCTATGTAGTGACTGCACTGCCACAGTGCCTCTGCTGCTTCTTGCCTTCTTGCCCCAGGAATAGAGGCCAGATTGCACTCTTGGTCACCCTGTTCCCACACAGTCCAGACTGACCTTTTAGTTTGCCTTTGGCACATATGGGTTTATAATTCTGGCAACCTCACAGCTACTGGTAATCCACTTTCCCACAGTCCCTTCAGCTATGGCAGGTTGGGCAACCCTCTTGCTAAAACTGCTCATGGTGGGGCAGGGCTCAGCTCTGCTTCCAGTGTGGTATGATACACCCTTCCTGTCCACCTGCAAGGCTGCCTTCAGTGGGAAATTTGTTTCTCTCTGTTACTTTATGGGTTCTGCAGCTCTAAAATTTGTTTAGAGTCATATTTTGTAGATATTTGACGTGGCTATGGGGGGAGCTCATGGAGTTTTCCTGCTTCTATGCCACCATCTTGGCTCTACTCCCCCTAGGCATAGTTTCAAATTCTTCCCCAGAGTTGTTTAACCAGTGAATTGTTGTACCTATTTTTCCAGATCCCCTTCAGCATTTTTCATTTTCATTTTCTATTATGTTAGCCAATCTGATAGGTGTGAGAAGGTTTCTCAGGGTTTCTTTGATTTGCATTTTCCTAATTATTAGTAATTCAGAGTATTTTTCATAACTACTGATATCTTGATTTCCTCTTTTGAAAACTGCCTGTTTATATCCTTTGACCATTTATCAATTAGGGAGTGATTCTTTTTTAGTTTAGGGACAAACAAGACATTTATTGGAGAATTTTGCTGTAAATGTTTTGTTTTGTCATTTTTCTGCTTTCGTTCTAATTTTGGTTAAACCCAATACTACTAGGCTACATTCCTTCATATTTTTTTCATTAATTCCATTGATATTCTTGAACTTTTATTCTTCCAGATGAATTGTCTTATTATTTTTAGTCCAATTTAATAATTCTCTGGCAATTTGACTGACGTGGCACTAAATAAATTAATTAATTTAAGTAGAATTGTCATTTTTATTATATTAGCTCAGCCTACACATAAACAACATTTCTCTAATTTTTTAGATCCATTTTTATTTGTGTGAAAAGTGTTTTGCCCTTGTGTTCATATAGTTCCTACATGTGTTTTAGAAGAGACTCCTAAGTATTTTATACTGTCTGAAGTAAGCTTAAATGGCATTTATCTGTCTCCTCCTGCTGTGTTTATTGGTTGATATATAGAAATACTCACAATTTATGTGGGTTTATTTTATTTCCAGCAACTTTGCTAAAATAGTTAATTATTTCAGCTATTGTTTTAGTTCATTCCTTATGGTTCTTTAAGTATAATATCATGTCTTGTACAAAGAGAGATAGTTTTGTTTCCTATTTTTCCTTTAATTTCTTTTTTTCTTGTCTTATTGTTAATGCTAACATTTCTAGTACAATATTGAGTAATAATGGTGATAATGGACATCCTTGTTTTATCTGTGATCTTATTGGGAAGTCTTCTAGTTTATCCCCATTAAAGATGATGAATGTTCTTGTTTTTTTAATAGCTACCACATATTATTTTTTAAAATGCTCTATTTATTCATGTGCTTTCTAGTATTTTTGATAGGAGTGGGTGTTGTATTTTGTCAAAAGATTTTCTTGCATCATATTTTTTTTTGCTATTGATATGATCAACTAACATATGATCTTTTTTGATGTTTTGCTATAGTTTCCTCATTTTGTATACAAGTTTTCATCAACATTTATTAGGGATATTCCTCTATAGTTTTCTTTCTCTATTTTTGTTCTACCTCAAAAGTGCACCTTTACCCAATGAGAGCCTTGAAATCAAATGATCACATAGAATTAGACCTAGTGTAATGGACAGAGCACTTTTTCTAGACTTGATTTCTAGATTATAGATTCAGAATCAGAATAGGAAAGTCAGAAGTAACATCAGTGATCATCTAGTCCAACTAATTCCATTCCAAAGAAATCTCCATTATAATATACCTCATGGGTGATCCAAGTAGAGGAAATTGACCACCTCTGGAGGCAGCCCTTCTAGCCTCTGGAAGTTATTTTGCTCTTGTAGCTTGTTTGTTTTCCATGAAATTTAGTGTAAATTGACCTTGGTAAACTTCATTCCATTTCTCTGGACACTGTCCATCTTATCAATGTTCTTCTTAAATCATGGTTTTTAGAACTGAATCCAGTATTCTAGCTGAGGTCTGACAGAGTTCTTTCAGATTACCACCTCCCTATTCCTGGAAGCTATATACTCTGCCTAATGTAGCCCTATGCAAGATGCTGAGGGGACACAAATATTAAGTAGGAAATGGTTCTTATCTTCATGGAACTTCCAACCTTGCTGGTGGAATGCATTTTCAAGGTATTTTTAGGAGATGTTGAAGATTATCAAGCCTCTGTCCTTCATGACAACTCAAACTAAATTAATACAGCTACTATGTCCTGCCCCCTCTATGCTATTCCCCTAAGTATAAACAGAATCCTTCAGTGAATATAGCAATGTTATGATCCTAAAGACTTTTACTATCCTAGTCTCCCTCTTCTAATACTCTCCTTCATATCAAAGTCTCTACTAAAATATGGCACACAGAACTAAGCATTATACCTTCACTGTGTTCTATCTGAAGCTACATTGGGATGATCACCTTCCTTTTGCTAGAAGCTGTACCTCTGACAATACAGCTTAAGATCATGTTAACTTTCTTGACTTCCTTAAACTGTTGATTGATATTGAGCTTACAGCTCACTAAGAGCTCTAAAGTTTTGGTTTTTTTCATATATTTCTTTCTCTAGCTAAGCACGCTATATTTTGTACATGCAGTTGATTTTTTTACCCCAAGTAGAAGATTTTTTGATATTTTAACTAAATTTCATCTAATTAGTATATTTCTCCTAATGTTTTCAATAGGTTGTCTACAAAAATTATTGATGGTATAAAAAATGACAAAGGAGAACACAAACCCAATATTTGTGCAGTTATATATATATATATACATACATATGTGTGTACATATATATCTATACTGATACAACATGTACTTATAAATAGAGACATGATAAATATATGCAAAATACAAATGAAAAATGTTCTACAAATAAAATTTATAAAAATTAAAATATCTAAATATTTTATTTAACTGTATAAACATTTTTGCTCTTACTAAAATATTAATAATGACAGCTTTGTTTTACCAAGAGCAATTTGATAGACTGTACTTCACTATGTTCATAATTTTCCTTTATATGCTTTTGCAAAAAGATGGACTATTAAATAAAAAGTATTTGTCAGCAATTATTTATTCTGTTAATTTTGTCAATGTAACTAGCCAAGTAGGTAGATTTCTTTTTTTAATATATTCTTTTATTGAAACGACACAATAAAACATAATAGTGAATGAGCATTATAATTTTTCAGCATGAATCATGTTTTTCCCCATGTGTAAAGATTCCCTATATACAAGTCAAAATCCATCAAAAAGACAATTTTTTGATTATTACTTCAAATAAGATTTTCAATGTAGAGTAATTTTTTTACTCTATATAATTCTGTATTAAACCCTAATTTTCTATTCAATCTGATATATTATATTTTTAAATGAGAGTGAAAAGAAAGAAAACCAATTTATCTAGACAACAGAGTGCAGGAAAGTGAGTAATATAAGCTAAATCTGGAAAGGTAAGAGAGGACAGGTTGTGAAGAGGATTAAGTGTTGAACAGACAATTTTAAATTTCATCTTCGAGTCCATAGTGAGCCACTGAAGTTCATTGAGGAGATGGTAATATGGTCAAACTTCCATTTTTAGAAAATAATTTTGACAGATGTCTGGAGGATGAGAAAGAGAGACTTAAGATAAAGAAACCAATTAGGGAGTTGCGTCAGCACTCTAAGCAAGAGATAATCATGGTTTGAACTAGAATGGAGATTGCTTAAATGGAATGAATGGGAGGGATGTGAGAAATTTTCAGAGGTAGAAATGACAAGGTTTTTCAAATGCATGGGTGGATATGATGAGTGAAAAGTGAGGCATCATGAACCTAAAGGAACAGATGGATGGTGGTAGCTTTGAAAGAAATAGGGAAGTTCTGAAGAAGAGTGAGTTGTTGGTGAAAGGATAATGTAATGAGTTCTGTGATGAAAGTTGTAAGTTAATCATATGTGGTCATCCTGTGTGACTCATTCTGTCCCACCCAAAAGAAAAAGCCAGGGAAGATATTACTACTTAACAGTCACAATCCTGGGGCAAAATATCTTTCAATAGATATTTGATATAGTTAGGAATTGATCTTGGAGCAAGGGTTGTATATAATGATAGGAGGAAGAGAAGTGTGAGGTAGGATTTTTTCCCAATGTCTTTTAGCCAGTTGTATTCCTAGATACAACTTAGATTGTAACTGGCCTGAAGTACTCAAATGGGTGGGGGGAGTTTGAACAGCAATATGAGGAGGCAAAATGGGGGAGTGTTGGGTAATAATTAGTAAAGGGTTAATACTAGCTATCATCCAATCTATTTTTTTTGTTGCTCAGATATCCCTTGAGGTCTTGCCATACTGAAAAGTGTAAGGGCATATTGGAGATAACTACTCTAGACTATCAAAGTCTTTTTGGATTCTGTCATTCATTATAAGAGATATCCCTCTCTGTTTGTTTGTTTCATTTTGTTTGTCACCTGCAATTTTGATTGGTGTATGACCAGAGTATTTTATTAAAATCACCAATTTAATATATTAATTAATTAATGATAAAACAATATAGATCTAAACATGGATCCCTGGGAAATAGTAATGGATTTCTTCTAAGGTGGCATGGAACCATAGAAGTTTATTGGGTGTACTCATTTAACTAGTGCTAAATTCATCTAACTATACTATTATCCAGACCATATCCCTTCATATTTTGCACTAAAATAAAAGACTTTGCAAATGCTTTGATAAAATTTCATTTCATTTGCAGCATCCCCCTGACATCACAAGTAAACAGCCCTGTCAAAAAGGAAGTGAAGGTAAACTGACATGACCTTTTCTTGATGAAACATGCCAGTTTTCTCTAATTACCAATTTTTTGTTTCTTTTTCTTGTTTATTATTCCCTAACTATTCCTTTACAAATATATTCTAGTACTTAACCTAGCATTGAAATCCATGCCACTGGGATTATAATTTTTATGCTTAATTCTCATCCTCTGTCTCCTTTTAAAAAAAATTAGGATGCTCTCCTTTTCACTAATCTTCTGATAACTCACTTGTGCTTCATAATCTTTTAGGCTCATTACTTTTTGCTCCCCTTAACCACACTGCTCTCTTTTTTCCCACATACTAGCATTCAGCTCCCCTGGGCAGGTCTCTTTTTACTTATCAAGAGCAGCTGAAGCCTTATTGCTCTGTGTATCTAGGATATCAACTTTCTTTTAACTACTCATTCTTTGCCCTTAAATTCAAGGTTTACTTTTCTTGGCAAAGAAATCAGAAACAAAACTGTAGTTAAACAACTCTGCTTTCTTTCTACTACGAGAAATATACTCACAGTATTATCATGATATCATCTACCCTGAGCAGTGCCTTTAACCATTCTTTCTTCCGTTTTCATCTGTATAATCACAAATGATCTTTTTTGTTGTCCTCTATGCTACTTGACAGACTCAACTCAATCTGATATTTAATGTTCAATCAACCAATCAAAAAGCATTATTAAGTACTTACTGAGACAGGAGCTATACTAGGTTGGAAGGTCACAAAGAAAAAACAATGCCAACCCACAAAGAGTTTATTATTCCTCCAATACTACCTGTCTTTGGCAGCTAGGTGGCACAATGGATAGAGCACTGAGTTCAAATGTGACTGCAGACATTTAATAGCTGTGTGACCTTGGGTAACTCATTTAAAACAGTAACCTGTTTGCCCTAGTTTCCTCATCTGTAAAATGAACTGGAGAAGGAAGTAGCAAACCACTCCAGTTGGATATTACTGAAATAACTGAACAGCAACACCTGCCTTTATATTCCTCTTCTGTCCATGCATATTAATTTGAGTAGGTTGATGCATCAACATGTCTCTTTGTACAATTTAGCCCTTTCCTCCTCTACAGAATGTTTCCACTTGTGTAAATGTGGGACAATCTTATTTCAGATTTCATAACCTAATGGAAAGAATCCTGAGCTGATGATCTGAAGAGTTGAGTATTGTCTCTGGCTTTGACATGAATGCTCTGAGGGATTTACAAAACTAACTCTACCTTTGGTCTCAGCTTCCTCATCTATAACTAGAAATGATGATACATCCACTACATGCTTCACAGGTTTACTTCTTCAACAGATGTAGGTGGGCAGGAGATTCTATGTAAGGCATGAGGGGGAGAGAGAGTGAGAGCAAAGAGAAGAGGATGGTGAGAGTAAGATGCTTTATACAATATAAGTTGTTATATAAAAATTAATAATGAAGTAGGGTTAGCATTAGCATTAATATTCTCTGATTACAAATCTACCCACATTCCTCAGTATGGTATAGAGATCATGATTACTCAAAAGATAGACCAAAAGATTGCAAGCTTTGACACAATCTTCTCTACCAGAAGGGCTTTGAGTACAGGTCCAGCAAGTCTGAGTGTCTATCATCTGAGAATCACCACAAATAATTTCAGAAAGGCTCATTAGCAAAATGTTTAGGACCAAAAATTTGATGTATTTCTTCATTAGTTCTGAGAAATTCTTGAATTTATCTATTAAATATTGTGTTGTCATCTAAATAATTAAAATAAGATTCTATGAAAATGAAATAACATCTTTTAAAGTTTACTATTTATTGCGTTCTTATATTTATTGATGTGTTGCATATAATAATTGTATATTGCTGTAATCATTCTCATTTTTGTGAGGGTAGAGGAATTCAGATAGAAACAATCCTTAGACAGGAAGATAGCTTCCTGTAAGTTGTTTATATTTTTGTGTTTGAATTAATATGTGATGATATACTCATCTTTTCTAGGCTCACTAAAAGCATCCTTCAGACAACTCCAATATATATTTTGTTCTATTCCAATATGATTTTAATGTTTTCCACTAGATTTGTATATTTAATGCTTTTTTGTTGTTTCATTGCCTTACAAATTATGCATGTGTGGTAGTGTCACATCTATTAAAATACTGTTCTTAAATTTGTATGATTCATTGTTTGGTCTATGAGATTTGGGGCAATATTCTTATCTGTGATAATGGTCTAGTTCTGGTATAATTTGTTTCCTGAATTCTCAAGGATATTTTAACATCTGTGTTTGTAATACAAAGATTTGTCATTGGCTAGTTTATGAAATATAGCAAGATTCTGGACATATCTTGCTAGGTATTTGGTTTGGTACTAAAGTTTTGCAGTCTGAAGTGATGTTTTACAGTTTCTTCCGTTATTCATTGTTCAAAGTGTACAACTTCTTAGGGATAATCTGTATGTGTAATTTCTAGCAGTGATAACCTGGTCCAGAATCACCATCATTAAACCCACTTTTTCTTTTAAAAATATTTTATCTTTAGTTCCAAATTCTCTTCCTCCTCCACAAATACACCTCTCCTTCATACACTGAGAAGGCAAGCAATACAATATCCATTTTACAAATGAAGTAGTGAAAAATATATTTCCACATGAGCCAAGTTATGTGGGGGGGAGGAGGAGAAAAAGAAATACAGAAAAAAGGTATCCTTCAAATTGCATTCCGGTAAATAATATTTTTCATTTATGAAGTCCTTTGGAATCATTACAGATTGTTGCATTGATCAGAGCAACTAAGTCTTTCACAGCTGATGATTATAATATTTCTGTTATTGTGTACAATATTCTCCTAGTTCTGCTCACTTTGCATCAGCTCATATAAGTTTTCCCATGTTTTCCCCCTGAAACCATGCCCTTTGTCATTTCATATAACACAATATTTGGCACAATCATATACCACAACTTAAGTCATTCTCCAATTGATGAGTATTCCCTCAGTTTCCAATTCTTTGTCACCACAAAAAAAAAGAGCTATCATAGTTTATAAATGTGGATTTTTTTTTCTTTTTCTTTGATCTCTTTGGTGTATAGACCAAGAAATTATACTAGTCTAAAACCTTTTTTTATATATACAATTTCAAATGATAGCTATTTTACATGCTTCTTAATATACATATGCTTGGTGGAGTTTACATAGATGCCGTTCATGAAAGGTCTTTAGAGCATATTCTTGGATCTTAGTGGTCCATAGGCTCCATTCAGAAACATGCCTTTGGTTATTTTCAGCAAGTCAGATGGCATATGTCCACTGTCAAAAATGTGCTAGTACTTGATGTAGCAATATTGTCTCATATAAAAATAATTTCTATGGTTTTTACCAGTCTATAAAATACCCTGAGTATGCCAGTTTTCTTCCTTCTTTGGACACAGAATCTTTCCATATTTACCTTAATGTATTCAGCTGAATGTTTCATTAATGTTTTATAAGTTTTTGTTAGGGAATTTTGCAAGACTTTTATGCTAATTTTATAGTTGCAAAAATGTATATTTAGATTTTTACTGCATAGGTGTTCATTGTTTCAAGTGTGTTGTTGCTATTAAACTTTGATTTCAAAATGCCATCAAATCTCTTAACATATACAGTGATAACCTGTTATTAATAGTTTTGTTATTACTAACCTTTATAACAAATATGCATAATTAAAAAAAAAATCCCCACATTGGCCATGTCCACATATGTGCTTTTCATTCTTCATTGTTCTCCATCATCCCCTAGTCAGGAAGTAGGAGGTGTACTTCATTGGTTGGTTGGTTGATTGTTGTCTTTCATTATTGAAGAGGACCAAAATGGCATCACTATGCTAGAGTCAAGTTTCAATGTGTCCGACTGTGACTGACAAGACTAATATGAGTTTGGAATGCTCTACCACAGGTTGGGCACAAAGAGTCCATGTGAACATTTGGAGTGGATTCTCTAAATTTGCTCATTTTGCTTTTCCTTTGAACTGTTTCAATTCTGCTTTGATCAAAGAACACAGCACCTTCTCTGATGTGAGCATGCCATGTTGAGCAGTCTTGTGCCAGTGTCTTCCATGTCACACAATTAATTCCGAAGTTCTTTTGAGAGACGTTGAGAGTGTCTTATTATCATTTCTTCTGACCACCATGTGAACACTTGCCCTGTGTGATTTCTCCATAAAATAGCCTTTTTGGCAAGTGTTCGATTTTGCATTTGAGCAATGTAACCAGCCCATCAGAGTTGCACTCTCTGAAGCAGAGTTTGAATGTTTGGCAGTTTAGTTCAAGTAAGGACCTCTGTGTCTGGTACCTTATCTTGCCAAATGATCTTCAGAATCTTCCTAAGACAATTCAAATGGAAGCCATTCAGATTGCGGGCATGGTGCTGATATACTGTCCAGGTTTCACAGGTATATAACGATAAAGTCAGCACAATGCCTCTTTAGACCTTAAGTTTTTTAGTCAGTCTAATACTTCTTCCCCAATATTTTCCTTGGGAGCCTCCCAAACACTGAGTTAGCTCTGGCAATGTACATCCCTGAAAAGTACACTATCAAGGTAAATGAACTTATACACAGCACTCAAGACTTCTCTATTTGCTGCAGCCAATGGTTCCACATATGGATAGTGTGGTGGTGGCTGATGTAATACCTGTGGATTTTTTTGGTTGGTTATTATTTATGTTAATTGTTAAGCCAAAATTAGCACAAGCAGCAGAGAATTGATCCATATTTTGTTGCATCTCAGCTTTAGAGGCTGTATTGAGTTCACAATCATTTAAAAACAAAAAATCATGCATGAACACTCCCTCCATTTTGGTCTTAGCTTACAAGTAGCCTTTTCAAGTTGAAGAATTTACAATCAGTGCAGTGGCTGACCTTGATGCCATGTTCATCCTCATTGAAAGCTTTTGACAACATGGCTGAAAACATCTCACTAAAAAACATGGGAGAAAAACTAAAAATCTAAAAACATGGGAGAAAGCACACAGCCTTGGTTCACTCCCTTGGTGACTAGGAAAGCAGGAGAACATTGTCTATTATCCAGAACCCAGGCATTCATGCCGTTGTGAAATTGAAGTAAAATGCTGACAAACCCTGGGCAGCCAGATTTTGACATAATTTTCACAAGCCCTCGCACCTGACAATATCAAATGCCTTGGTCAGATCTACAGATTTTGTGTACAAACCTCTGTTCTGCCCCTGACATTTCTCCTTAATAGGTTGATCTTTCACCTGGAAGATGGCTATCTACCTGAGAGTCAGTGTGACTTCAGAAAGGGTCGAGGAAAGAGTTGATATGGTGTTTGCTTCCTGACAACTCCAGGAGAAATGTGCTTCATTAGTGTTCATCTGGAATTATTCTGAATTAATGCATTCATCAGCATTTTTAGTCTTTCAAAACTTTTTTGTCACAATAATGTAAATTATAATTAAATTGTTTTTGTTGTATAAATGGTTCATCTGGTTCTGCTCACTTCTCTCTGCATTAGTTCATATCAGTCTTCCCAGGTTTTTCTGTAACTACCATTTTGGTCTTTTTATACTACAAATCATATTCTGTTTTATTCATATTACCATGATTTGTTCTACTATTTCCATGTTGATGGGCACCCCTTTAGTTTTCAGCGTTTTTAGAAGGATAAGAAAAAAAAAGATGTTATAAATGTTTTGGAATGCATAAATCATTTTCTTCTTTCTTTGATCTATTTGTGGTATGGTTCTAGTATTGATTACCTCTAAGCTGAAGGTTATTTGTAGTCTAATGAAATTTCATCATAGTCCCAAATTGTTTTCCAGAATGACTGAGCTAACTTGTAGATCCACCAACTTTCTCACCATATGTAGGTTTGGGTTAAATCTTGACTATGGACAAATAAGTCATAAGTATGGAATTGAGTCAAAACTTTTGTGATAAACAAGAGTTTGTTCAGTAATTACTGAATAATGAGGTAATCTTTTTACCCTTGATACTTTTGGGCAAACTTATTTTCCTTCTTGGCCAATATTTTTTTTCTGTCTGTATATTTAAAAAATCATAAAATAACCTTTGAATTCTTTGTATAACATACAAAATCTGATATATAAAGTATAGTTGGAGGGCTCTCTAGTGCTCTCATCTTTAGGTAGTAGCTATGTTAAGCTCTGTCAAGAGGCATAGAATCAGGTCTGAATCTAAGAGGATAAAATGCTGCATTAACAATTCGTGAGCAACTGTCAAGCCATTGAATCAAAAATTATAGAGTTGAATTGAAGCTTTCATTCATTTTATTTACTAAATGAACATTTATTAAGCACTTATCTTAATGATTAATTTTCCTTTTATATCATAATGCAATGTAATAATAATCCCTTTCACTTGTATCAGGCTTTATAGTTTACAATGCTTTTGCATCATGTATTTTGCAACCTTTGTCTTTCATAAAATTGTTTTTGCAAAAGTAACCTCTTTTGATTCTCACAATAATCTTTGGAGGTGAATTTGTCAACTATTATACTTCCCATATTTCAGATGAAATTGAAACTCAGAGACGCTATGTAACTCACTTGAGGACACATAGCCTAGTAAAAAATAAAGTTGGGATTCGAACTGAAGTCTCTTGACTGAAAATCTAAGTAGAAAATTTATTTGAAAAGTTGCTCCAAGTCAATCTGTCATGAATTAGCCTCAGAGTAACTACTTATATTATAAGATTTAGATAAAAACTCCTTTCTTATTAAGTTAACACTATCTGTCTAATTCTCCTTAGGATCCTCAAATAAATGCTTCTATTTATTTGTAGTTTTCATATTGCTTTTAGGGAGGCAAATCTGTATGATCCTTTCACCAATTTCATCTAGATCAAAAGAGAGTTGAGATAACACAATTTCTTTTTGTTCTCTGTTAAAAATAGTTAGACATAAGTAGCTGTTTGGGTGAAGTCAGGTGACTTCCCCATATGGATACAAAGTCTCTGAAATCAATTAAAGTTAATAAACATGCATTATGTGTCCTAGACTGTTTTCCCAATGTTAGAAATCCAAAGACAGATAATTTTAAAAATATGATTATTGAGTAGTCTATACACAAATGGAGAGGGCAAATATACCAAAAACTATCATAAATGGGAAAGGTTGATAAAACCAAAGGAGGTAGTCAGGCCAAACAAATTTGAAATTTTCTAAGGAGAATAAGGGAAGAATTCTTGGATGGGTATGAATTTGAATTGTTTTAAGGAAGTAAGTAGATATCAACAGGTAGAAATGTATACATTAGAGTATGAAAAGTGGATAAGAAGCAAAAATGGTGTGAACAACATAAAAGAAATAGCAGAGCATGGGAAAAATTGGAAGACAAAATATTTTTGTCTGGGGAAATTTCATGAAGAGTAAAAAGTATAAGATAAGGCTGGCTAGATTGGGTGGGACCATATTGTGGAGCACTGTGGGTGCCATAGCAAGAATTATTAATCACCATTAAAATGAGCACAAACCTATTGTGGGGTAAAGCCATTAAATTGGGACCCTAGATAATTGGGGTCTAATTATCTAATTATATCTAATAAATATCTAATTATCTAATTATAACCACTAATTAACCATGGTAAATAATTTCCTTTCTCCAGGCCTCATGTTTCTCTTTTAAATTTATGGTTTAAAAAAGATGATCATTATCATCTTTTCCACCTCAGAAATTCTATGATTTGAATATATTTTCAATTAAAAGTGTTAATTGCCTCTCAAAGTCATAGCTTTAAAGTACTTGAAAGTTAATGTACCTCTATCCTAAAGCTCTCTGATACAGCTCTCCTACTGTATCCCCACTGCCATGACATCTCAAAATCATCCCTAGAACTAACACTACAGGGCCCTGAAAACTGCAGTATAGAGATGCAATATACGGACTATACCTTAGTTTTCTATACTAGGCATATACTCCAAAGTCCCAGGAAACTCAATTAAGTTTGTCTTCATTTTAGGGGGAAATATTCTCACTCCTAGTCCATCCTTCATCTTCCAAAATATACTGAGAGAACAGAATGAGATTCATGCTATCTGGGGGCTTGGATTTCTCCAAGGAGTATTTAGCACAATTCTTTGATTTATCTACATTTACCCTTGATGACTATAACAAAAAAAAATTCATTTCCATTATCTATTTTTTATGTAGAAAGACAACCACACATTTTTATTTGCCACACATTGGCTTGTGACCCTAGAAAAGTCACTGAAACCCAAAGAGCCATAGATAACTCTCTGAGACTGTAAGTTGCAGAATATTTGCTGTTTTAAAGTGATAGAAGGAATTCCTATACCAATAAAGTGATAGATCTAATTGCCCCCACAACCAAAAATAAACAACAAAAAACAAAACAACAACAACAAAACTTTCTTCTATTTAAGTTGCCCAGAAGCAAAAATTTTTGTCCCTAGATGTTCATATTTTTTTTTATTTTACCAGTTTTGCTTTTCAAGGAATTCTTCTCTTCACTGGATTTTTGTGCCTCTTTTATCATTTGGTCTATTCTGTTTTTTAAGGTGTTATTTTCTTCTGTGTTTTTTGTGCCTCCTTTACCAAGTTGTTGACTTTTTTTCATGATTTTTTTGCATCAGTCTCAATTCTTTTCCCAATTTTTCTTCTATCTGTCTTACTTCATTTTTAAAAATCCTTTTTGAGCTCTTCCATGGCCTGAGACCAATTGACAATATTCTTTGAGGCTTTTGATGCAGGAATTTTTACTTTGTTGTTTCTTCTGAGTGTGTGTTTTGATCTTCCTTGTCACCACAATTGCTTTGTATGGTCATAATTTCTTTTCTGGTGTTTTTCATTTTCCCAAACTATTAGTTGATTTTTAACTTTGTTAAAATAGAGCTCTCCTTCCATATGGAAGCCTGTCCCAGGCTTCAGGGGTTTTGTGCAGTTGTTTTCAGGGGTAATTCCAGGAGCCTGTAAGTTTTTGGCTCTTCCAATGTGGTATGATCTAGGAAGAGGTATGTTTACTACTCTCTTGTACTGTGCACTGGTTTGTGAGTGAGCACAAGCACTCTTCTAACCCCTTGAACTGTGACCAAGGTCCCTGCTGCCCTGCAGCAGAAAACTCCTCTTTTCTAGTGCTCCTTACCACACTGGGACTAAAACCTAGCATTGTGACCCAAATCCAAGTATAAGCAATGCAACAGTTTTGCTCCTGGTGCCGGCAAAGGGACCTCTGTAAATCCCCTTCTGACCCATTGTTAGATCCCCTTACTGTGTGTGGGGTGAGTGGAAACCACCATTGCTGCCACTGATTCAGTTGCCCTCAGGCCTACTCCTACTTTGCTGTGGGCCAATCTGCACTGGTGTGGCCTGTGCTCCACTTCACTCCTCTCTCATCCTAGTACAACTGACCTTTACTGCCCACCTTCCAAGTTGTCTTGGGTTGGAAAATTGTTTCACTCCATTTTTTGTGGGTTCTGCTGTTCTAGAATTTATTTGGAGTCATCATTTAAAGGTATTTGAAAAGTTTTGGGGGAAAGTTCAGGCAAGTCCTTGCCTTTATTCTGCCATTTTGGCTCCACCTCCCCCCTAGAGTTTCAAAAGATGGTCCCTTAGTTAAGAATAGTGGTTCTTATATAAATTTGAGGATAGATGACTTTAGGAATAGAACTACATCATAAAAAATGTGGATAAGAGGTTCTGAAGGCCTGAAATATTCACTGAGGGATAATAAATGCAGTCAGGGAAATCTTATACCTAAAGAGAAGATATGAAACATTTTCAGACTGAAAAGCCACCAATATATAATGCACCAAAGAATGTCTCAATTTCAATGTGAGATTTTTACAAGTTAACTTTTATTATTATTATTTTCATTTTATAATGAACAATTACTAAAGGAAGATAATAGAGGAAAATTTAGAATAAAAATTTATAGAAGACGACTTTTCTATTATCAAATTGTAAACAGAAAACTCTATTCATACTGTATGGAATAACAGGATTCCCTGAGCAAAATTTAGGAAATATTGAGAGAGGAGATATTTAGTTTGCTCTTAGGAACCTGGAATGGTTGTGGCAGGGTGACTTAAAGACAATAAGTTTAAGATGCTTCTATCCAATAATGGACCATACCTAAATCTGTCAGTTTATGGAAGCAACATTTTTTATGCTGGATCTTGACAAGCTAGAGATGGTCAGTCTGAGGAAAGATTTTTCTACCAATTTGTAAGAGAATTATTTGATGGAATAAATATTTCTAACCTGGAGAAAAGAAAACAAGGCTGGGAATGGGAGCTATTGGAGGTTTTTTGTTTTGTTTTTAAAAGAATTTAATTCAGAAGATGCATTTTCCATCATGGTTCTACCTAAACTCACAGGGTTTAAACTTAGGAGCAATGAATTGAAATTGTGGAAAATCACATGATAGTTCAGTATAAGAAAACAACATCAACAATGATGACAACCCAACAACAATTACAACACTTCCTAACAGAGGTATCTAGAAGTAGAACAGATTGCTTCAGTATTATTTTCTCATTACAGATCAGATTATGTTCAAACTGGGATTAGAAGACCACTAATTTTTTCCCCAAAGTTTTATTGTTTTTTTTTTTAATTTTATGTTACATTTACAGATTATCTTTACCCTCTGAGAGAGATCTTTTTTTTTTTTTTAACAAAGTAAAACTGGTAAGGCAAATGAATAATAGTGACCTTATTTGAAAGTTCATGAAACATTCCACATCTGTAGCAAGATTACCTCTCCCCCTCTGCCCCCTCCCACCAACTCTATTTTAAATATGCCTATTTCCATCCCAATTTAACAAAAAAACAAGGAAGAAAAGATAAACAAATTTCATGAGTTCTGGAGAACGCCCACAGCACCCAACTTGGAGGCACCTGAATATTCCAACCTTGGGAATGGGTTTAACTCCTTTGATTGACTGCTAAACCAGAATAGGCCCAAACTGGTCAAACACAGTCTCTTTCCTGTGGGCCCTTTCCTGCTTCTTCCAAACAGTGAAGATTGCAGTTCACTAAAGAATTGAACTGGGAGTGGAGAATATTGATCCCCTTCTTTGACCTCAACTTTTAGAAAACGGCCTGAGGGTCTACTTTCCCATTAGCTATTAGTTAAGTTATAAAGAAGGATTGTATAGGATGGAATAAACAAGGGGAAACAGGAAACAAAACCAAACAAGAAAAAGAAAGAGAGCGGGTAATTTGCTTCAATCTGCATTCAAACTCTTCTTTCTAGTTCTTTCTATGAATGTAGACATCTCTATTCATCATGAATCTTTTGGAGTTTACGTATAGCCCTGCATTTCTGAGAAGAGTCCAGGCTATCAAACTTGGTCATTAGACATATGTTGTATCTATAATTGTGTACAAATTTTTACTGGTTCTGCTCTTCTCACTCAGCATCAGTTCATATAAGCCTCTCCAGGTAAATATGAAGTCCATCAGCTCTTCATTTCTTATGGCGCAATAGTATTCCATTACATTAATATACCATAGCTTGTTTAGGCATTCCCCAATTGATGGGCACCCCCTTAATTTCCAATTCTTTGCCACCACAAAAAGAGCTGCTATAAATGTTTTTGTACATATGGTCTTTCTCCTGCTCCTATGATAACTTTGGGATACAACCCTAGAAGTGGTATCGCTGGGTCAAAGGATATGAAGTTACTTAGGGCCCTTTGGGCTTAGTTCCAGAATGCTCTCCAAAATGGTTGAATCAGTTCACAACTCTACCAGCAATGTATTAGTGTACCAATTTTTCAACATCCTCTCCAGCATTTATCATTTTCCTGTTTTGTCCTTAGCCAATCTGACTGGTGAGATGTAGTACCTCAGAGTGGTTTTGATTTGCATTTCTCTAATCAATAGTGATTTAGAGCATCTTTTCATATGCTTATAGATTTCTTTAATTTCTTCCTCTAGGAACTGCCTGTTTATATCCTTTGACCATTTATCACTTGGGGAGTGACTTGTATTCTTATCAGTTTGACTCAGTGTAATGCAAATGTAAATTTTAAAGATCTTCCCTGCCCCTAGGCTAAAGTGCACCAGAAGCCTGGGGAGGGAGGCTTGTTTTTCAGTAGATACTTTTTGATTGGCCAGTGGGTCAATAAGGTTGTTACATTCTCTGAGCCAGGAGAAGGCTATATAAGCCCTGATGTGTAGCTTTGTTTTGGGACTCACTTTGAGAAGTGTTCTGTAATTTGATCTGAATTCTGGGAAGCCGTTGTTGAGAGTCCCCCGGCTTTGAAAAACCCAGAATGTGGAAACCCAGATGTTGACTGGGTATGGATGTAATGGTTGGACAGTTTGGAAATCTGTCTACTTGATGTTTCTGTCTTGATAATTATGCCTGTATACTTTGAGGTTCAGGGTGCTGACCTTTTCTCCTGAACAAGGTAAAGGATATATGTCTGACTGATTAAAGTAAGCTTGTTAACTCATTTTGAGTTGCTTTCCTTTAACAAAGCAGATCCAAGAACCTGTATGGGCAGCAAACCCTGAGGACGAGCTTGGGGTGCTTGCTGCTACAAAATGGTGTCACGAACAGGATCTGCAGAGTAAAAGGAAAGTATGGGGACTGGGATAATTGTTTGTTTCCCAGTTGTGGTAGCTGTGATTCTGTGGAGCTGTGGAGCAGGAGAGAAGAACGGCCTGCTTGCAGACTTCGCTGAGCTGAGAGCAGGAATGGTGAGCTGCCTGCATCGGGACCTGGGCAGAAGCCAGGAGCGGCTGCCGCCTGAGGGAGAAGAAGGAGCCCAGGAGTTCGGAATTCAGCCACAGGAAAAGATAAGAACTGAGCAACAAAGCAGGGGCACTGTGTGTGTTTCCTGGCTGCTTCCCACAGTTTGGGACCCTGGGGGAGGATGGACTTGTGACTGTGTTGGGTGGGATGAAGTGCCTTGGATCCCCAGGGACCCCACCTTGTTGGTTTTGTTGCCCAGCCCCCTCTCTATGCTTGGAAGCAGGGGCTGGAGCTGTGTGAGGGGAAGGACACTCCCCTCCCCCCAGAACTTTATTTGAACTCTTGTTCTGAATTGAAGTGATAATGCTATGTACTTTGTGTTTGTTTAAGGCCCAGTGGCCACTTTGGTAACTTTAGTTCTAGAGTACCTTGAAAATGTAACCTAAGAATGTACTTTGTGTTTGTTTAAGGCCCAGTGGCCACTTTGGTAACTTTACTTCTGTACTTTGAAAATGTGACCTAAGAAATGTTCAGTGCTAATTCAAAAGTAAATTGTCTATGCTATGGGCATGAAAGATCTTGGGGCCGAATTGAATGATGTCATGTTTTGATCTTCTCTGTTCTGGGTTTGTTACTGAATAAAATAGAGAGCACCTATGCTGGTATTTTGAACCTGGGAAGTTGCCTTTGCTTGGTATTACATTACATTATGGCGTAGTCTGTAAGGAGTACAAAGCATAGTGCCTCTATTTGTTCCAGGATCCATGGCCATTTAGATTGAGATTGTAAGGCCAAGGATCCTGGAGGGGTGGAATGTGATAGTAATGGCAATTAAAGATTCCCCTGTATTGGCTTGGTTTTCAAATTGATTGTATTAAAACCCAGAGTTTGTTAATCCCACCTGTGGGATGGGCTTGTTGATGTGAAAAGAAAGTCCTGAAGTGGGAGGAGCTGGTGATGTAGATTTGGAGAGACAAGAGAGAGGCGGAAGTTCTTTTTGGAAGCAGCACCTCGTGGAGAGGGAGAGACTAAGAGATTGCTGGTGGCCGCTTTGAATTGCCCTGGACTTTTGAGACCTGCCCCCTGAGCTGCCAAGGACTGAGGAGACATGGCTGTTTTGCTGGTACTTTGTCTGTCTGTTTTGATGTTATTTTGCCAGATTTGTCCACTGGTGAAAGACTGTCCTGTTGAAGAAGTCCTGGAACCTGGCATTTGGTTAAGAAGGCCTGAGACTGTCCTGCAGACAGAGAGTGAATACTGTCCACTGGTGAGGGACAGTACTGAGAGTGAATACTGTCCACTGGTGAGGGACAGTACTGTTGTTGCAGGGGTCTGAAGACTGTCCGGCAGACAGAATGAATACTGTCCACTGGTGAAGGACAGTGCTGTTGTTGCAGGGGTCTGGGAGCCTTTCTGTTGGTTCAGAAGCCCTGAAGAAGGATTTTCTTGTTGTATGTTTACAGAAATCCTGGGAGAGGGCTTTGCTAATGTGTTCAGGGGTTCTAGGACTGTTCTACAGACAGAGGATAAATTCATGAAGGGACTGGCAATGTATCTTATGGCCTTGCTAAGCCTTGTCTCTCCAGGAACTAAGATTGCTGAGAACTTGCCTCGTGTCAAGATGAAGAAAAGACCTCCATTTGGGTATTAAGTGCTGTGTTTAAACTTGATGTAACTCTGGGGTAGATTCAATTGTGATCCAGGGGTGGGGAACTTTTGACCTTTTTGTGTTCTATGGTTGAGCAAATGAATGTATTTTACTTATGTTTGGAAACTAATCTCCATTTGAGAAGAGGGGCTTTGTGGTGGACTTAATTAAGGTATAGCCTAGGGGTGGAGAAGTATTTGGAACAGAGACTTTGTAATTGATTGAATGATTGGAAAGTCCTGGGGTGGGGTAGGCCTTGGAGATGATTTAATCACACTTAGTAAATGCTGTATTTTGAATGATGTCATGTTTTGATCTTCTCTGTTCTGGGTTTGTTACTGAATAAAATAGAGAGCACCTATTCTGGTATTTTGAACCTGGGAAGTTGCCTTTGCTTGGTATTACATCACACTCAGTTCTCTGTATATTTTAGAAATGAGGCCTTTATCAGAGACATTGGTTGTAAAAATTCTTTCCCAATTTCCCACTTCCCTCTTAATCTTGGCTATATTGGCTTTGTACAGAAGCTTTTCAATTTCATATAATCAAAGTTATCCATTTTGCATTTTATAATGCTCTCTAATTCTTGTTTTGTCATGAAGTCTTCCCCTCTCCATAAATCTGACAGGTAAACTGCTCCTTGCTTTTCCAGCATACTTGCAATATCATCCTTTATACCTAGATCATGCACCCATTTAGACTTAATTTTGGTATATGGCACTAGATAATGGTCTATGCACACTTTCTGCCATACTATTTACCAGTTTTCCAAGCAGTTTTTGTCAAATAGTGAATTCTTATCCCAAAAACTGGGATCTCTGGGTTTATCAAAGAGTAGATTATTATAGTGATTGACTGCTGAGTCTCGTGTACCCAATCTATTCCATTGATCCACTGCTCTATTCTTCAGCCAGTATCAAGTACTTTTGGTGACTGCTGCTTTATAATACAGATTAAAATCTGGTATGGCTAGGCCACCTTCCCTAGCATTTCTTTTCATTAATTCCCTTGATATTCTGGGCCTTTTGTTCTTCCAAATGAATTTTGTTACTTTTTTTTCTGCTTTTATAAAGTAATTTTTTTGGTAAATTTTGATTGGTATGGCACTAAATATGTAAATTAATTTAGGTAAAATTGACATTTTTATAATATTAGCTCGACCCAGCCATGAGCAATTGATGTTTTTCCAATTAGTTAGATCTGACTTTATTTGTGTGAAAAGTGTTTTGTAGTTGTGTTCATACAAGTCCTGGGTTTGTTTTGGCAGGTAGATTCCCAAATATTTCATAATGTCTATAGTAACTTTAAATGGGATTTCTCTTTCTATCTCTTGCTGTTGGATTTCATTAGAAATACACGGGAATGCTGAGGATTTGTGTGGGCTCATTTTATATCCTGCAACTTTGCCAAATTTATTTATTGTCTCAAGTAGTTTTTTACTTCATTCTTTAGGATTCTCCAAGCATATCTTCATATAATCTTCAAAGAGTGATAACTTTGTCTCTTCTTCGCCTAATTTGATTCCTTTGGTTTCTTTTTCTTCTCTAATTGCTACTGCTAATATTTCTAGAACCAGACTGAATAAGAAGGGTGATATTGGACACCCTTGTTTCACCCCTGATCTTATTGGAAATGCTTCTCACTTATCCCCATTACATATAAAACTTGCTGATGGCTTTAAATAGGCTATACTTATTATTTTAAGGAAGGCTCCATTTATTCCTATACTTTCTAGTGTTTTCAATAGGAGTGGATGTTGTACTTTGTAAACAGACTTTTCTGCATCTATTGAGATAATCATGTGGTTTCTGCTAGTTTTATTGTTGATATGTTCAATTATACTGATGATTTTCCTAATATTAAACCATCCTTGCATTCCTGGAATAAATCCTACCTGATCATAGTGTATTTTCTTGTGATAAGTTGCTGTAGTCTTTTTGCTAATATTTTATTTAAAATTTTTGCATCTATATTCCTGAGGGAAATTGGCCTATAATTTTCTTTTTTCCATTTTATCTCTTCCTGATTTAGGTATCAGTATCATGTTTGTGTCATAAAAAGAATTTGGTAGAACTTCTTCACTAATTTTCCCAAATAGTATGTACAGTATTGGAATCAATTATTCTTTAAATGTTTGATAGAATTTGCTAGTAAATCCATCTGGCCCTGGAGATTTTTTCCTAGGGAGTTCATTGATGTCTTGTTCAATTACTTTTTCTGAGATGGGGTTATTTAAGTAATTTCCTTCTTCTTCAGTTAATCTGGGCAACTTAATTTTTGTAAATATTCATCCATTTCACTAAGATTTTCAAATTTATGTGCTTATAATTTGACAAAATAATTCTGAATTGTTTTAATTTCCTCTTATTTAGAGGTAGATTCATTCTTTCCATTTTTGATACTCATACTTTTGTTTTATTCCTTCTTTTTTATCATATTGACTAAGGGTCTATCAATTTTATTTTATTTTTCCATAAAGCCAGCTCTTAGTTTTATTTATTAATTCAATTATTTTTAGTTTCAATTTTATTAATCTCTCCTTTGGTTTTCATTATTTCTAATTTAGTATTTAATTGCAGATTTTCATTTTGTTCTTTTTCTAGCTTTTTCAAGTGCATGCCGAATTCATTGACCTCCCTTTTCTCAATTTATTCATGTAAAACTTCCCCTAAGAACTGTCTTTCATGCATCCCACAAATTTTGGTATGTTGTCTCATTGTTGTAATTCTCTCAAATGAAGTTACTGATTGATTCTATAATTTCTTGCTTGACCCACTCATTCTTTAGGATTAAATTGTTTAGTTTCCAATTAGTTTTTAGTCTATCTTTCCATGACCCTTTATTGCATATGATTTTTTATTGCATCATGATCTGAGAATGATGCATTTAATATTTCTGCCTTTCTGCACTTAATTGTGATGTTTTTATGGCTAGTACATGGTCAGTTTTTGTGTATGTGCCATGTACTGCTGAGAAGAAGGTATATTCCTTTTTATCCCCATTCAGTTTTCTCCAGAGATCTATCATACCTACCCTCTCTAAAAATTCTATTTTGAGGTTGGATTTATCAAATTCAGAGAGGGGGAGATTAAGGTCCCCCACTAGTATAGTTTTGCTATCTATTTCTTCCCCTACTTCTCTTAACTTCTACTCTAGGAATTTGGATGCTATACTATTTGGTGCATATATGTTAAGTAATGATATTGCTTCATTCTTGATGGTGCCTTTTAGCAGGATATATTTTCCTTCCTTATCTCTTTTAATTAGATCAACATTTGCTCTTGCTTTATCTTAGATAAGGATTGCTACCCTGCTTTTTTTTTTTTTACTTTAGTTGAGGCATGATATATTTTACTCCAGCCTTTTACCTTTACCCTGTGTGTATCCCTCTGTTTCAGATGTGTTTCTCGTAAACAGCATATTGTAGGATTATAGTTTTTAATCCATTCTGCTATCTGCCTCCATTTTATGGGAGAGTTCATCCCATTCACATTCACTTGTGATTACTATCTGCCTCTTTCCCTCCATACCATTCCCCCCCCCATTTATGCTTTTATTTTTCTTCCCTTCTCCCTTCCCCTCCTTAAGAGTTTTCCTTTTGACCACCACCTCCCTCAGTATTCCCTTCTTATTAGCCCCCCTCCCTTTTCCTCCCCTTCCCCCTTGCTTCTTCCTTTCCTTCTAACTACCCCCTCTATCTTAGCCCTTCCCCCCACCTACTACCTGTAGGATATAATATATTTTTATGCTTAATGTAATATATTATTTCTTCTTTGAACCAAGATTGATAAGAACAGATCTCATGTAAAGCTCCTGTCCATCCCCTCTTTCCCTCTGTTATGATATATTTTGTGTTTTTTTCTCAATAGAGTCTTATGATTAACTGGTAGTGTTATTCCCTCCTTGCACCAGGACCAATGAGGGAAAAGCTCATATAATGCTCATCTCCCTCACTTCTTTCCCTCTATTATATTTTTTATGCCTCTTTGTGTGACATAATTTATCCTTTTCTGCCTCATTCTTTCTTCTTCTTCCATTGCAGTCCCTTTGTAGCCCTTAATAAGGTATTTTTTATCATCATTTTGTATAATTTTTACCCATACCTTCTACTTGTCTATAAACAGTTTGCTCTTATTAAATAACAGGCTTTGTGTGTGTGTGTGTGTGTGTGTGTGTGTGTTTTCCTTGTTTGCCTTTCTATGTCTCTCTTGCATCTCTTAATTGGAGGTTGAATTTTCCATTGAGCTCTGGCTTTTTCATCATGAAGGTCTGGAAATCTGTTATATCGTTAAATGACCTTGCCTGGAAGAATATGTTCAGTTTTGCTGGGTTTGTGATACTTTGTTGTAACCCAAGCTCTTTTTCCTTGAAGAAAATTGTGTTCCACTGCCTCCAATCTTTCAGTGTAGAGGCTGCCAGATCCTGTGCGATCCTCACTGTGGTTACACAATATTTGAATTGTTTCCTTCTGGCCACTTGTAGTATTTTCTCCTTTACCTGGTAGTTCTGGAGTTTGGCCACAACATTTCACAGACTTTTCAATTTGGGATCTCTTTCAGGAGGTGATCAGTGGATTCTCTCAATTTCTATTTTACCTTCTGGTTCTAGTATCTCAGGGCAGTTTTCTTTGATGAGCTCTTGGCAGATGTTGTCCAGGCTCATTTTTTCATCATGATTTTCCAGTACGCCTATGATTCTCAGATTGTGTCTCCTGGATCTGTTTTCCAGGTCAGTTATTTTTCCATTGAGATATTTTACCTCTTTTTCTAATTTTTCCTTCTTGATGTTTTGTTTGACTAATTCTTGGTTCCTCATAGAATTAGTTGCTTCAATTTGGTTGATTCTAGTTTTTAGCAAATTATTTTCCTCAGTTAGTATTTGGAGCTCCTTTTCCATATCACACATTTTTCTTTTTAAGGAGCCGTTTTCTTTTTTTTTTTTTTTAAAGCAATTGGGGTTAAGTAACTT
>NW_027187460.1:10264732-10300910 GCF_028583685.1 Petaurus breviceps papuanus | reverse complement strand
GCCGTTTTCTTTTTTTTTTTTTTAAAGCAATTGGGGTTAAGTAACTTGCTCAAGGTTACACGGCCAGTTATTTCTGGGTGTGTGCTGAGTATCTGAGCCCGGATTTGATCCAGGTCATCCCGACACTGGAGCCGGTGCTCTTACTCGCTGAGCCACCTGGCCACCCCTAAGCAATTGGGGTTAAGTAACTTTCTCAAGGTTACACAGCCAGGTGTTTCTGGGTGGGTGCTAAGTGTCTGAGCCTGGGATTCGATCTCCAGGTCTTCTCAACACTGGAGCCGGTGCTCTTACTCGCTGTGCTACCTGGCCGCCCCTAAGGAGCCGTTTTCTTCATTGTAATGTTTTTCTAATTTTGCAATTTTGATTTTAAAAGAATTATCCATTTTATCTTCTATCTCTCTCATTTGGTTTTCAAAGTTATTTTTAAGCTCATCTAAGAAAACTTTCTGTGCCTGAGACCAGTTCCCTGTTGAAGCTTCAACTGTGGGTGTGGAGTCATCATTGTCTCCCTCTGAATTTGGTTCCTCCCTCTCAGGATAGAAGGACTCCAGAGTCTTTGTCTTTGCAGTTTGCTTTTTACCCATTTTGAGGCAGGGTCCTAGTCATACCCTTCCTATAGGGTTTCCAAGCCTTCACTGTTTAAAATTTTGTTCTGGGGCAATAATTACTATGTTTTCAGGTTCAGAGGGAGGGATTAGAGCAGCGGGGGTTCACTCTCCCATCCTGGTCCCTGGAAGTCTAGATAGGGGCTTTTTAAATTTCTAGTCTATGGATTGGTAGTCCTAGGAGTAGCTGCTGCCCATGGCAAGGGCCCTGCATTTAACTCTTACCCAATTCTGTCCAGTCCCAGCCCTGCAGTGATAGGCCTAGCAGTGACCCTTATGGTTGGTGGGTCAACTTGCTGCCAGGTTGATCAGGCCTTATTGAGGCCACTGTGCTGCTGCAGTGTCTGAGCCTCTGCATTGGCTGGGGTGGTCTTCCGGCCTCTGCGCTGCCTGGGGCTGTCTTCCAGGCCTCTGTGTTGCCCAGGGTCATCTTCTGGGCCTCTTGGCTCAGTGGTTCTAAGGCTATGCAGTTATTTGTGTTGAATTAGGCAAAGGGAGCTGGAGCTTCTTACCAATGCAGATAAAGCTAAATTCAAGCATTTGGTAGAATTCCTTCCAGACATGGGATTTTAATCCATGGTGGTTTTAGAGCCAAGGTTATAGAGGTAATGTCGCTGTCACCCAGACTAGCAGAAAAGCTCAGAGGAGCCAGGATGCTTGGGACTTGAAGCTGAGAGGTTTGCATTTGAAAAAAAGGATTTGTGCCCTGAGGCACCTAGATGGCACAGCTGATAGAATGGAGGACCTGGAACCAGGTAGACTTATCTTCCTGAGTTCAAATCTGACCTCAGACACTTACTACCTGTGTGACCCTGGGCAAGTCACTTAACCCTCTTTGCCTCAGTTTCCTCATCTAGAAAATGAGTTGCAGAAGGAAGTGGTGAACCTCTCCATTATCTTTGCCAAGAAAATCCCAAATGGGGTCTTGGAGAATTGGACAACAGCTAAAATGACTCGACAACAACAAATAGAAATTGAGCTAACCTGTCAACCTAGCCCCATTTTCCTCCCCAAAGAATGAGGTATTGCAAAGCAGGAGAAAAGTTAAGCTTCGTATGTTGGGGACCAGGTTTACAAATTTGTGATTAGACCTGTTGAAGTAAATATTACTTTTGAAAAGCTAAAGTATGAGTGGCTCAGTGGATCTTGGGTGCAGGGGACATTCTCTAAAATAGAAGGAATATCACTGACGAAGACAGAACCTACTTTTTGTCAGCTTAGACCACAGCCAATCCCACTTAAAGGTACCAGAGAGATGTGAAAAAGGAATGAAATGTAACATACTTAGCCTTCAGGAGGTATGGACCAGGCTAGGTAGTGAAACAGTCGTAGCACTTGTGGATAGTTAAGCAAAACAAAATCCCTTATTAGCTGTATACATACATAAACACATATGTAAATACTTTCATACATGCACAGAATACATACGCATATACTTCTACACCTTAAATCTGTCACATCTTTGAAGTGGCATTAGTTCTCTAGAGCCTAGAATCATCTATTGTCATTCTATTTATTATAATTCTCAAAGCTTTCAAAATTATTTTTATGGTGTTAACTGTTACTGTATAAATTGTTCTCCTGATTCTGCTTATTTCATTGTTCATCAGTTTACATCTTCAAAATCACTTATTTATAAAATGTTGATGTTAAAATATTAATTATTCTTCTGATTTTGCTCATTTCACTCTGTCTCAGTTCATACGTCTTTCCATGTCTCTCTTAAACCATCTCTGTCCTCATTTTCCTTCCCATTCATATAGCACAACTTACACATTCTTGAAATAATGAGTTTCTCTTCAGTTTCCATTTTTTTTGCCACGACAAAAAGAGCTGTTATTAATGTTACGGGGGTTGAGCGCCATATAGTCATATAGTTAGAAACGACCTTTTAAGTCATCTTTGGAGTATTATAATTGGCATTACACTCACCATAATTTTAGAGATACAATAGGGTTCCAAAGTCATCTAGTTCAACCCATATCTGAAAGGGAATTCCAACTATAACATAATTAACAAGACATCATTGAGCATCTGCCTAAAGACTTAGAATGAGGGAGAATCTATTATCTCCCAATAATGCCCAACTGACTGTAAGAAAGCTCTAAGTTTAGCAATTTTTCCCTTATATCAAGCCTAAAGTTGTCTAACTGAAATTTCCATTCCTTGTTCTTTCTTCTACCACTCTGGGGAAAAATAGACAGTCTTATCCTTCTTCTGCATGACAGTCCCTCAAGGCACTCATCATGTTCATCTCCACCATTTTTTTTTCTTCAGGCTAAACATCCGCAGGTCCTTCAAGCACTCACACATCTACCCCCTATTTCAGGTCTCCTCACCTCTCCTTTGGATTATAGTAATAGTCTCCTAGTTTGTCTCCCCTCCTTAAGTCTTCCTCACTCAACCCCATCCTCCACACAACCGCCAAAGTGTTTCCGGTCACCTATACAAAAAATTCTAATCATCCCCTAGTTGCATGTAGCATTAAATATAAACTTCTCTACTTGGCAGTTAAATCTCTTTACAATTGACTTCATCCTACATTTTCAGCCTTATTACAAATGGTGTCCCTTCACACATTCCAGCCAAATTATATTTTTTTGCCCCTCATACATGACCTATCACGTAACTCCTTACCTTTCACGTGTCATTTCCCCATTCCTAGAACACATGCCCTCCTCACCTGAATGATTTTTGCCAGATTAGTTTGTTTTCATTTTTCAAGATGTGTTTATTTTATATAGATTTTTTTATCTATCCCTCCCACTATCCTTTTTCTGTACACAAATAAGTAAATAAAATAGAGACCCAAAACACTCATCCTAAATATAAACACTCCAGCAAAGCAAAATATGAAATGGGACATCTTCCCAAATCTATTAGACTAGATAATCTAAAAGTCCTCCTACTGCTCTAATAATTTGTATTTTGTGTTCAATGTCCTTTTCTGGCTCTAAAATGATGTGATTTGTTTGTCACAGGATTCCTGATGTTGTTTGGATCGATGGAAATATAGAGCCTTTGTTCTACAACCCTTGTGAGTACACTCTGAGCTTCCCTCTAACCACTGCTCCACTCCCACAATCTTCCCCACCAACATGTAAATTGTTTGATTTTTCCTCCTACTATGATACTTGACTCATCTTCTGCCAACCCTTTCCCCTCACTCTGCCTAGGGTCATAAGCAAATAACAATCTGAACTGGTAGAAGTGGAGAAAGGACTATTCTACAGTATTTATTGAGTAAACTTGACGTGTTTTTAAATCTCTACTTCGATTTCCACAGGGGATGCAGAAAAAAAATCTCTTGCCTGTGGTTTGTTTTCATACCTTCTTTAGGGCTCCTCTCCCCTTTCCTTTAAGTTGTCTTCAATATAGCTTTAGTTTTCAAAAGCACATTGTCAATATTGCCCATGTGAAACCAAAGTTAATTGAAGAACAGAGGTTATGAAGCCATTAACCAGAGTGACCACCTGCTTGTTTTGACATTTGACAAATAATTGGAATATGGCCTGCAGCAGCGAACAAGGAAATGAGGAAGTTGAACAAATCTTGAAATGAAAGGTTAGAGTTCAAAGCTAGGCAGGAGCACTCAGAGCAAATACAAAGACCTAGGTGTTTGTATTTCAAGCATCGTCCAGTATTCCAATGTGTACTCCAGAGATGTTTGTATTACGTTTAAGATACATATGTGCATTTGTGTGTGTATGTATATGTGTATATATAGTGTAAATATACACACATATGCACACATATATGTATGAAAAGAATAAATCATATATGTATATGTAGAACAAATCACACACACACATGCAATAAATTTGTCCTGAGACTGTGTCCCTGCACAGTTTGAAATTAAAGTCCTGAAACATGGGGTCAAAACTTATAATATTATTTGTAATGCAAAATGGAATTTGGGGACCCCTGATACCTAAGGAGCCTGGGGCAACTATTCCTTTTGTGGTTATAAAAATCTGTCTTTTCTAAAGAAGTATGTTTCAGTGGCAGTGGGGCTGTGAAGTACTTAATCAGACTGCAGTGTAAGGGAAATGGATGGAGTTGTCCTTGCTTTGACCTAGTATTATACCAAAACTCAACATAAAGACAAAAAAGAAAAATGTCTTCACCTCCACCCAACCATCCATTCCATGCATGAATATTAAAATCTGTGTATCAAGAGTGTATTCATTCCTTTGGGTTAAATATTCCCCCTTTTCTTGTGTTTTCTTTGTTTTTTTTTTCATTTGAAACCTGTAGTTGTATCTTTGTTTTGAGACCCAGTATTGCTTTCTGGCTGCTAACAAGCCACTTACTTTGTGCCTCAGTTTCCTCTTCTATAAAGGGAATATGACGATACTTGCACTATAGACAAAAAAGGTGCATGGTCATCTGGTTACTTTGTATCACATTCTTAACCTTAAGAGCTGTATAAATGTGTACTATCCATAGTTATCTTCCTTTTTCTCACATATTTTCTCTTCCCTTTTCTGAAACTAAGCCTAATTTAAAAAAAAACCCTCTAATGAGAATATTGTCAATAAAGTACATTTTATGAGGATACTGGAGTAGTGTACAGGAATGATTACAAATAAATGCTTAGTAATTATTTCAATCCTTCAAGAATCCTTGATTTCACCAATGTGGATGCTCCTTTTGTGAATGACAACATTTCAGTCCTTTGTCAGCCAGGTTAATGAGTTATTGTGGGAAACAAACAAAATTCATTACCTGATGGCCAGCATCCTGAGAGTGAATCCTCACTATTAGCTATAGTAGTCCATCACCAGACTATATCCAGATCCATAACTGAAGTCTTCACAGCTTTGTAAGTCCTACTTGATTTTGTGTTAGCTAGCGTTAACCTTTAGAGTCACTTCTATGTCATGGTGAGGTGTTAAAGGATATAACATTAGGAGAGAAATTTGTGTTTATCATACATATACACACAATACACATATGTGTATTTGCATATACACATGTGTACAGTAATACATGTATATATGATAAATAATATATAAACACATACGTACAATAAATGACATTTTATTGGTACAGGTAATACTTGCTGAGGAGACTCCTTCAACCAATGCAGATGTAATGGTAATGAAATTTGAGGATCTCTTTGTATTGGAAAGCTAGGAGGAACTTAGCACCTAGTTTCAAATTAAGCTTCTGTTAAAGAAACAGAAATTATGAACCCCTGTAGCTGATGTAAGAGGAGGGGGCTGAAGAGGGAGGAGCTATACCATATTTTAAAAAGAGCACAAGCTGGACAGTCAGAACTTCTTGGAATGAGCACATGAAGTCTGGGCTGCTGCTGCTGGACTAGAACATGGAGAAAGTAATTTTGATTTCAAGAATGGGAGAAAGTGATTGTGATTTTGAGAATGAAGCTGCTTCTGAGAATGAAGGCTTCTGAGGGCCAGCTGGAGCTGCTGAGGATTTCCAAGGGCGAGCCGAAGCTGCAGAAGACTGAGGAAGCATGACTGTGGTGCTGGTATTTTGTACAAATATTGCTGTGGCTTTATTGAGGCTTGTCTTCCCAGGAACAGAGACTGTGGGGGATTTGGGATGGAAAGGACACTGTGAGCTTCAATAGGGAGCAGGAACTGCATGGAGAGCTAGACAAGGAATTGGGAGCTTCTGCCTTTGAACTCAGGTTGCAGTTGGTTAGATCTGTGTCGGAGGTGGGATCATGTGCCTCGAGGCAAGATGAAAATACCTCTCCTTCAACTGAGTAGGTACTGAGTAGTGAGGAAATTGTGATTTACTTGTGATTGAGGGGTGGATGGACTGTGTATTTTCCACTACCCCTTAAGAGGGTACTGAGTAGTGAGTGACTGATGACTGAATAGCGACTGATGACTGAGTAGTGACTGATTTGTACTTTAGTGTGCACCATGGTTGGAGGACTTTGACCTTTTATACTTTATGACTGAATGATTGAGGTACTAAGTGATTGACTCAAATAATTGTACTTTGTTTAAAACTATGTGACCACTTGGGTGAAAACTATGTGGCCATTTTAATAATAAGTTGTTGAGTTATTATGTCATTGTGAATGCTGTATTTTGATTTTCTGTGATAAGTTGTAACATTGTGAATGCTGTATCTTGATTTTCTGTGAATGTTTTGCTCTGATTTATTACTAAATAAATAGAGTGTTCACTTTACTATGTACTCAGAACCTTGAAAGCTGTTCACAGCAGTCGTCCTCTGGAAAGCTGCTCCTGCTTGGCGTTACAGCTGATCAGAAACTGACTGAAATTTTGCAACTTATGTTGCTTATGGCACTGAGAAGTTTAGAGACTTGATCAGGGTTACACAACCAGTATATTTCAAATGTAAAGCATGATGTGAGGTCTTCCTGACTCTGAGGCCAGCTTTCTAGCCACTACAAAATACAGATCCTTAAAGAAGTGTGCTAATGTAGGCTGGATGGACTGCAAGCATGGGCAGAATGACCACTGAGTAATAATGGAGTGAATATAGAACTTCTATAATATTTGTGACAATCAGCCAAATGAGGTAAATGGAGGAAAAATTCAGACAGGAAGGGTCTATTTCCTTTTCTAATATAAGATACTTCTGCCAGCTTTATGGGAAGAAGGAATAACTCCCGATCTTACTGGCCCTGCTGACTAGTTTTATCAGGATATAATTCAGTGCAAATAGGGAGTGAAAATTGGGGTTATCATCAACGATTTGAGGCTACTAGGAACATGTAGTGTCACACAGAGACTCATAAAATCATATTTTATTTGATTCTAAACACAAAGAGGGAGAAAAACAAAGACAGTGGCAGACCCTGTTTAGGTTGGTTATGTTCTCACAACTGCAGTGAGGAAAGAAAATTCAAAGTTGCTACTCTATAAGAAAACTAATTTAAATTATAACCTCAGTAACTAACAATCACTCTAAATGTACACTGGGGCCATCTTGCTGGCTGTCCTGCTGCCGTTCAGTCTATCCCTACCAGAAACAGACTCATTTAGACCACAGCTCTAGAGATTGTTTCTGGAAGGAATGAATTAGCTCAATTTTGGAACTCCATCAAAGAGCTAAGATGATTTGATTGGTGAGGGAATGAGCATCGAGGATATTATATCTAGCCTTCCCCATGCCATGCGACGTTTCAAATCCCAACTACTTATCGTTCCAGATCATTTTGTCATCTGCACTCTCCCTTCCCTGCTTTTTTTTTTTGTTTTTTTACTTCTTGTTTTGTGTACAATAATACAAACAATAGTGATGTTACTTCTGGAAAAGGTTTTTATATAGATTGTTCTTTACTCTCCATTCAGCAGCATTCCTGTGATATTCCAAATGAGATTTTCTAGGCTAGCCAATAATCTTCTTCTATATGTGGTGCCTCTGACTATTAGAAAATATGAACAGATAGTTGTACTTTTACATTTTTATCCTTAGCATTTAGAATGTAGAGAAATATAGTTGCCTAATGAATGTTTTGTTTTCATCCTATCTTTCATTAATTTGTATGTCTCTGAATATATGTCCACACATGTATGCCATATCTAGAACATTTTAACATATAATATATAATAAATACTATACCTATAATTAATTATTATATATAATATATAACGATGTATAATATATTATGCAGCTAGGTGGAACATTAGATAGAGTGCTGGGATTTAAGTCAGGAAGACACTTACTAGCTATGTGACCCTGGACAAGTTATTTAACTCCATTTGCCTTAGTTTTCTTATCTATAAAATGAGAGAAGGAAATGGCAAACCACTATAGTATCTTTGCCAAGAAAACTCCAAATGAGGTCATGAAGCGTCACAAATTGCTGAATCAAAAACAATGTATTATACATTATAACATAATATAGCATAGTGTAGAATATGTTAATATTAATTGATATATTAATATAGTCTAGTATATAATTATATTATAATTCATATAATTGATTGATTTATATATAATTATCTTATAATCTAGAGTATATTATATCACATATAATAAAAATATTAACATACTGTCAATATTATCGATGGTATATTATAACTTATAACACAACATTATATATCATAATAAAGTGTTATCTATAATAATATTTAATATAATATATATTAGGCAATAGACTGAAATAATATCTTAATACTGATTTTTTTCTTGTTGTCATTCAGTAGTTCAGTCACATCTGACTATTTGTGACTCTGTATGGGGTTTTCTTGGCAAAGATACTGGAAGGGTTTGCCATTTCCTTCTCCAGTGAATTAAGGCACAGAGAGTTTAAGTGACTTGCCCAGGGGCACATGGACACTGAGTATCTGAGGCCAAATTTGAACTCAAGTCGTCCTGATTTTAGGGAGAGTGCTCTATCCACTGAACCTCCTAGCCTCACACACATGCACACATGTGTGTACAAATATACATGTGTACATATGTATACACATTAAATAGATACACATGTGTGTTTTGTCCAATAGACTGCAATATCTTTAAGTATAGAGGCTATATCAATAGCTCTTGGCTCTTGGCACAGTTATTTCTTAATAAATGCTTTCTACTCAGCAATTCACTCATTTACATTCATTCACTTAGTTATTAAAGTGCTAAAACATGGCTACATTAAGTGATATTGGCACAGACAAATGTAGACATCAGGAAGAACAGGGTCCATCTGAATTAATTGGAGGGGAGTGGCACTTGCAGGCATATGTATCAATCAGATTATAATTGATAAATAAACTGGAATCTAAAGTTATCTGAGTGATGAGACAAAAAAGGACTTTAGGTAAGAGAGTCTTCCTTTTCTTCAATTCAATATTTATTAAACAGTTTAATAGTAATCATAATTACTCATTTTTACAGTGTAAATGTTTTTATAAAAGTGTCGTCTTACAATGTATTATTTTTGTGAAGTAGATTATGTAAGTATTATTATCCCCATTTTATAGATGAGAAAAGTGAGGGGCTGAGTGGCTTTTCCAGAGTCACATAGCAAGTATGAGAATCACCTATTTTTGTACAACACTCTTTGAAGTTAGCAAACTGTGAAGCCATGGACCTGCATCCTTACCCATCTGGTTGAATAATTTCCCTTTTTAATATTCTAGGGACCCGAGAATGATGATGTGAGAAAGAAGGAAGTCAGGTGGGGAGATTGGAGCTGACCCCAGGGTCTTGGAGACCAAGAACTCCAGGAGTTCTTAATTTCTGGTCATCCCAGAGGAACGGACAGGAATATCTCAGAACAATAAACCAACATCTAAATTCAGGAAACTCCACCAAGAATCAAGAACAATTAGAGTCCAGTGAGTTTAGCATGAACAGTAAAAATGTGGATTTAGAGTAAGACTTTCAAGATTACAGAATTATAATCTCTAAGACTTAATGTAGAATAGATTTTGATTATCTTTTCTAACCTTTAACTAGGAAGGCAGTGGGGTGCAGTGGAGAAAGCCCTGGATAAGCAATAAGAAATCCTGTAATCAAAACCTATTTCTGTCTCTTTCTGTGTGACCTTAGGTAAGTCACTTTTGCTAATGGGCTTCACCTTCCTCATGTATCAAATGAGGGTAGAGCAATGTCCTCTAATTAATTCTAAATCTCTTATGCCTAAGAATTAATCACCCATGCATCACCTGAAGAGCTCCAGGGAAGGTAAACTTGCTGCATACCTCCTGAGGCAACACTTTCCATTATTAGAAACTTGATTATTAGGCTTTTTCTCTATTCTAGTCATATGAGCATCTTTTCAATTTTAATTCATTGAATTTTATCTATTATTATTATTAATTTATTGAATATTATTAAATTTAATCTAATATCTTCAAATTTAATTTATTTTATTTAATTTATTCACATTTAATTTAATTTATTATTAACAGATCTGGGAAAGACCATAATTTAGAAAGACTAAGGTCAGCCATCCCAGGCTGTCCAGAGCTTGCCCCCTGAAATTCAGTGATTGTGGAGGAAAGAATGAGGTTGATGATTGTATAGTTCTGCCTCATTTAAATCTAATTCATGAAGAAATCAAGATATCAATCTCATGATGTCATTGTTCATCTTTTGAAATGAAGGGCAGAAGGTAACCTATTTGACCTGATCTTTGATCAAGTATCCTCCCTAGTCTTTTGTTATAATTGGAGTAAAAGGCAGGTCCCTGGCCAAGAGTGGAAAACTTCTACCTGCAAAAGTGTTACTTAAACTTTTAAGAAAGAAACAAGATCAGAAAATCCTGTAGGTCAGATGTAAATGATTTTAATACGGTTTTTGCACTTTTACTTCTCCCTGTATCTTCCAGACTACAGGCCATTCACCTACAGTTGGTAGCAAGGAGTGCGTACCAGTTAATGTCCCCACATCATCCCCTGCATACAACCTGAGGTTGGTTCCAGTTACCTTCCTCTTTGGGACCCCGTCAAGGCAGGGACAGCTCTACTGCCCTTGCCAGCAGGAAGCAATTCCAGAAGCCGATATCTTCAATCTTACCCCAAAAGAATTGATGAAATGATTGAATTGAAATGATGAGGATGGGATCTGAACCCCACAAAGGAAAACACCATATCTTTGGGATCTGGACCCCAAAAAAGGAAAAGTCCCTGGACTTTCCCAACTGGGCCTTCTCAGTTAATAATCTTTTCATTGTGGCCCATTATTGTTTGTATATATCTGGCCCCACCCTAGACCACCATTCCTTGATTCCATCTAGATCCCTTTCAAGTGTCCCAGGTCCCTGGCATTCACCTGGGGCACCCGGTCCTTCTGGTCTTTCTCTGTTACCTCCCAGTCACCCCAGACTACTTGGTTATTCCCAGATCCTTCCCAGTTCTTGACCTCTCTATCTGTCTGTTTCTGTGTCTCTGTCTCTTTCTCACTCTCTCTCTCTCTTTGTCTCTCTGCATCTCTGTCTCTGTCTCTCTCCTCTCTCTCTTTCTCCCTTCCCTTCAGAGTCTTAGCCTTGATTACTGTCTACTGCACCCACCCCCACTTCCTAATGTTAGGATTAAATTTTATCTTCTTGACCCTAAAAGGCAAACTTAGGAAGAATAAATGTTGTTGCTATTTGGCCTTCTTTCTTTTTTTTTAATCTTCCTTTTTGGAAGTTTATTAATATTGTTAATAAAAGCATAATAGTGCTTGAGCCCCCAGGCTAACATAAAAAAATCTTGGCTGTCTGGATAGATGTGTATTTTCTCAATCCTGCTTATAAAATGACATGGAGATTTAATATTTAAACATTCTCAATTAATCTATCATCTTCTTTTGAATAAGAAAGAAGAGATAGGAAACATTCTCCAGCCACCTGGATTCTTGGTCAGGAGAAAATTCACCACACTCCAGTCCCAGCTCTCTCAATCTGCCCCTACTAGATCAAGAAGTTGACTGCTCTGGGGAAGCCTGGGCATGCTAAACATTATTCTCCTGTGTCTATTCCTACAGTCTTGTGCATCTGTGTTGGTGTTTCTGTCTGCTACAACTGCTTCTTTTGGTAGGGATGGGGTGGGGTGGGGGTGGGGAAGGAGGAATTACAATTCTTGGTTAAAAATAAAAGTTTTGATTTCTCTTATTTTTTATATAATCAAAAATTTCCCAAGTATCCTTCTCCTTTCCCGTTCCAAAGATTCATTCAGCACAACAATTTTTTTTTAAGAAAAAATAAAAGGAGAAAAAAAAAGGTCAGCAAAACAATTCAATGCTGGGCAAAAACTCTAAAAATATGTGAAATGTACCACACTCAAAGGCCTCCCTTATTGCAAAAGGGTGGGATGGGAGGTATCTTTTTATATCTCTTCTTTGAAACTATATTTTTTTTTAATTTGGGCAACACTTCCTTTTGATTTTTGTTTTTGTTCTTTCTGTTTACATTGTTATAGTCATTATGCATTTTGGGGGGCTCTGTTTATGTCAGTCCACATCAGTTCATATGGATCTTTACATGTTTCCCCACATTTATCTATACTTACAGCACAGTAACATTCCATTATATTTTTGTACCAGATTTTGTTTAGCTATTCTCCATTTGATGGGCATCTACTTTGTTTCCAATTCTTTCCTATCACAAAAGTCTCCTATAAATATTTTGGGGTTCATGGCAACTTTCTTCTTATCAATGACTTCCTTGGGGTATAAGCCTAGTATTGCAATCACTGGGGCAAAATTTATGGACATTTTAGTCACTTTATTTGTATAATTCTGTTGAGGTGTTGGGACCCTGAAATTCAAGGGCAAGCAATGCAAGTCCTGCCTTGAATGCATTCAACCCAAGACTTCTTTAGCCAAAGACAAGGTCAGGGTGGGCGAGATTTTAAGAGTCAGACCGAATTTGACACTTATATTGACAAGTAGGCCAAACTGAAACTGAGCAAATTTGTGACTATAAACAGGCCAGACTCTTAAGAGAGAAACAGACAGACAGGGATAGAGACAGAGACATAGAAAGAGAGAAAGACACACACACATACACATACAGCCCTTGTGTGTGCACATCAAGTCCTATTATTGGGGGGGAGAGGGAGATTTGGAATAATTTTCTACTTTTTTCAAATTACAAAGGTGTTAGCTAAAGTTTATATAGTGCTTTAAAATTCATAAATGCTTTGCATATATTATCTCATTTGATCCTCACCACAACCCTGTGAAGTAGATGCTATTACATTATTTTAACAGATGAGGAAATTGGCTGAGAAAAGTTAAATAAAGGGGCAGCTAGGTGGCACAGTGAATAGAACCCTGACCCTGGAGTTAGGAGGACCTGAGTTCAAATATGACCTCAGACACTTGACACACTTACTGTGTGACCTTGGGCAAGTCACTTAACCCCAATTGCCTTGCCTTCTCCCCTCTAAAAAAGAAATAAAAAAATAAAAAATAATAATAAATTAAATGCCTTGCCAGGGACACACAACTAGTAAGTGTCTGAGGTAGAATTTGAATTCAGGTCTCCTAGACTCCAGATGCAGTGACCTATTTATTCACTATTCAAATTAGCTGCCTTCTAATTCTATTTTTTTTTAAGGCAAGAAAACAGATTTTGCCAAGAGCAATGATGAGTGCATTAATCTCTTTCACTATAAAATTGTCTCTCAGGCAATAGGTAAAATCAAAGAAGGGCCACATCTTCTGGGCTTACTTCCTCATGTGTCCTACATTCTGGAATTGTAGACTTGGTTCTCTTGATAGAATGGAGAACATTGCAATTTAGAGAGACTGCTGTTCCTGGCTAGCTTACCTTAAATCGTGTTTCTGATTTGCATTCCTCTGCTGTGTGTGACCCAGAAAAAATGTGAGATTGTTGAGATTATGGCTTGTCTAGGTGTAAGTTTTCTCCTCTGTGAAATAAGGGGGTATTGTAATAGAGAACCTTTCTGCACTAAAACTTATTTTATTTTCTTATTTTTTGTCTGTTGGTCTGTGCTATAAACTTCTTGATGTCCAGGTTACTAAGTACTCAATGTCATTAAAAGATGAGTAATTATTTTATATCCTAAGTTCAGTGAAAATTTATTTCTGCATAGCTTCTTCAGAATTCTTTACTATTTATTCTCTGATGTTCCTGTGTCAAAAATTAACGTATGTTTCCAATCAGAGGTCCTGGGATCCTGATAGCAACTTCACTTATCAGAAAATAAAAACTTACAGGCCATAGAGAATGGGTTTTTCTCAGACTAAATATCTGCAAGTGTAACAAAGAATAAGGACCGGATCTGTAATTTCACTGATGTAGGGAAATCCCATGCAAAAAAAATTGCTGGCAACAAAGTGGGGAAGAGACTGCCCATAGTCCCTCAGACCATCTGCTTTAAGTGAGAGGAAAGACTTGACTTGAATTTTTCTTACATTAGCAGCTACTACTCTATTTCCAAGTTATAATTACCTCAGCATTGATTTTAAAAAATTATAATAAATATTTAATAGATATTAAATATATACTAAAATATAATAAACAAATATTAAATTATTACTCATGGTAGCCTAGGCTACCTTGTACCATGGACTACCCTGTTTATTCCCCATCAGACCATTTATCAGTATACTCAATAAGCATTTATTAAGTACCTCTTATGTTCCAGGCCCTGTGTTAAGCCCTGGGAATGCAAAAAGAGGCAGAAGACATTGCTTGTATTTAAAGAGTTCATAATATAATGGAGGACACAACAAGCAAACAATTATGTACAAACAAATTATATAAAGGAAAACAGGTAAAAGAGGGAAGGTACTAGAATTAAGAGAGGTTGGTAAAGTCTTTCTGCAAAAGATGGAATTTAAGTTGGAAATTAAAGGAAGCCAGGGAATCCAGGAGTCTGAGATGGAGAGGAAGAGTCTTCCAGGCATGGGGGATGGCCAGAGAAAATGCCTGCAGCTGAGAAATGAACTGTCTTGTTCTTGGAACAGCAAATGCCAATATCACTAGTTTGAAGAGTGTATGGCATGGAGTAAAGTATAAGACAAATGGAAGGGAGGGGGAGGGTAGGTTATTCATATATTGAATGCTACAGTCATAGGGAAGGTCAGTCCCACTTGATTTTCTGCATCAACTGTGCTAGCATAGCCTACTTATTGCCTTAGAGATCTAAAGGAAAAATCAATACCTTTCTTTGAAGCTAAATAATAAAATACTTTTAGTATTACACTTTTAAGATAAATTGATACTGAAGCAATTTATATCTAAAGGAACTAAAGAACAAGGGACCCAGAATTCTGTCATTCAAATTTTAAAGCAACTGGAGCTTGCTAACACAATACCAAAATATTCCATTATTCTTCTAACCAGAGCTTTGTGCTTTGTTTCCTAACATTTCTTAGAAATATATAGAAGTGAAGAATGGTAGAGATAGAAAGGGCTTTATTAAATAGAATATTTTCCTTGTAGTGGTCTGGAATTTAATAAAGGGCAGACTGAGGCAATACTCTAAATGAGATATTCTTTATTAGCAGAGACATGAAGCCTGATAACAAAGGGGTCTTATTGGCTAGCCTCTGTTAGCACCAAAAGACCAGGAGAAGGCCAACAGTGTCTCCTGTACCTAGGTGTGTTTTCCTTCTGATTGGCCCAAGAGTACATCATTTGGACCTTCCCTGAAAAAATGAGGCATCTCTGATTGGTTGACATTTTAATGACATTTTAATTTGCTGTCATTCAGTTATTTTTAGTCTTTTCCAACTCTTCCCTGCAAAGGTTGGAGTGGTTTGCCATTTCCTTCTCTAGCTCATTTTACAGATGAAGAACTGAGGGAAAAAAGTCAAGTAACTTGCCAAGGGTCACACAGCCAATAAGTGTCTGAGGCCAAATTTGACCTCAGGAGGATGAATCTTCCTGACTTCAGACCCAGCACTCTCTCCACTTCACTACCTAGCTTCCTCTTCCCTCTTACTTCATTACTGGAGAGGGGAAGGGGAGTGGGGAGGATGTGAAGGATCAGATTAGGAAAAAGCTAAGAATCTGTGGTGACTAACTTTAATAGACTGGGCTCTTCTCAGTAATACAATATAATAAAAGTTGTAAGACAACTCCAAAGGGCCTATGATGGAAAAAGCTATCCACATCCAGAGAAAGAATTATGGAATCTAAATGCTGATTGAAGCAAACTACTTGTTCTCTCTCCTTTTTGTTTCATTTTGTTTGTTTCTCCTTGTTTGTTGTTCATTCCATTGGTTATAATTCTTTTTTACAACTTGACTAATGTTTAATGTGAAACTATGTATAGAACCTACATCAGATTTCATGCCACCATGGGAAAGAGGGGAGAGGAAGGAGGGGAGTAGAAAATTTGGAACTCAAAAAGTTGTGGAACTGAATGTTGTAAACTAAAAGTAAATTTAAAAAAAAAAAGGTAAGGACATGGCCTGGGGTGGGTCTTAGCTCAATCTAGCTTGGGCCCTGCTGAGCAGATGCCTTGGGGGCTGAGGGTAATTACTTTCAGTTTTGCCCTTTAGAAACTACTTGACCTTCAAACGTTGCGATCTGAGGAAATGGATAGATTCACATAGACAATCCAACATGAATTTTCCTCTTCATAAAGAGCAGAAACTATTAAAATTTCACAATATCTTAGAAGATAGAATGTTAGAAAACAATTTTGGAGAGAAAAAGGAACCTTAGAGATTGTATAGTATCTTCATTTTGCAAAGGAGAAAATTGAAAGTCAGTGAAGACTTGCTCAAGGTCAGCTGGATGCCCATTATGGTCAGGAAGACCTGAATTCAAATCCGTTCTCAGACATTTATTAGCTGAGTGGTCAAGTTATTTAATATCTGTATGTTTCAGTGTCCTATTTGGTGACACTGGGCAAACTAAATGATTTGGAATTGGAAGTGTGACTGGTTCCAAAGAATAGTCTGACTTTATTGAAAACTTGAAGCAAAGTCCTTGGCTCCAGTCTATTTAAAACTTTATTGGTGACTTAGGGCAACTAGATCGATAGAGAGCTGGGCCAGGGTCAGGAAGATCTGAGTTCAAATGTGACCTCAGACACTTAAATGATTGAACAACAACAACAAATTCGTGATTTAGATGGGGGCTTGCCAATCAAAGTTAAAGGGGGCAGAAAGCATGGGGTGGTCAACACATTGAATGAAAGAGGCAATATTTTAAAAGTTTTCAACAGACTATGATGGTTTGCTGAATCTAAGATGATAAAATTGAACCCTGTTCAACAGGGTTAAAACATCTACTTTGTAAATACCAGATTGAGATGTTTTTGGCTAGCTGATAGTTTTGTTGTGATTGGTATTCTTATTTTTTTAAATATGTATTTTATTCCCCCCATTATATTTTTTTTTTAAGTTTTGAGTTTCACATTCTATTCTTCCCTCTCTTCATTCCCCAATCCTCCAGAAGGTAAGCAATCAGATATATTATTGTTCTTATTGTTTTGAGGAGAAAGAGTTGGAAATTTTAGTAAACCACAACCCTGGCTCTCAGTAGGTGTTTAATACATTAGTGGAATTGAGTCAGTAATGTGACATGACAGGCAAAAAAAAAAAAAACTAATGCCAACTTTGGCTGCATTGAGAGATATAATCCCCAGAATACAGATGATATTTCATACTCTGTCTTAGTCAGATGACTACTAGAACATTTTGTTTACTTTGGGATTCCATATTTTAGGAAAGACCTTACTCCCCATTGGTGGTCATTTGGAAAACGGTGAAAAAGATAGCGAGGAAGATAGAAATTGTGTTATGTGAGGATAAGTTAAAAAAAAATAGGAAGGTGAAGCCTGGAGAAGAGAATTAAGGGGATAAACAAAGTATTATTCAAATACTTAAAGAGTTGCCATGGAGAAAAGGTATTAGATAAGCTTTGCTTGGTTCCACAGCCCTGCATGAGAAACAGATTCTGACTTGATGTTTGCCCATTTTGCTTACAAATTTCAGCTGTTTCCAAGGGCAGTGGTCTGCTTTGAGAAACAAAGCATTCCCTCCCACTAAAGGTATTCTAGTGGGAGCTGAATGACCATTTGTCAGGGATTTTTATGTAACCCTTTCAGGTTTATAAAACACCTTCTTAATGCAAACCCAAAAGGTACTTACACTACCTTGAAAATATCATTTTCTCCATGTTAAGAAGTAGCAAGGTGAAGTGGATCAAGAAATGACCTTGATTTCACTACCTAGATTCTGTGCTACTGCTAACACATTCTGGCTTTATGATCCTGATGAAGTCAATTTGCTTTTATATGCCCCAGGGAATTCCTTAACATGAGAAGTTTCAGGGAAGGTGCTGATCCGAGTTGGCAGAGTTAATTTCTTCTTTGGAAGTTGCCTATATCAATAAAAGCACCATTCTGGTTAAACACACACACTTGTGTCCATTTTGCAAATGAGGAAATTGAGTCTCAGAGAATTGAAGCAACTTGCCTAGGATCATACAACTGATAAAAGTTACATGTGGAACTCGAATCCACATTTCCTTAGTTCAGACGCAGTGCTCTTCCACAACTTGCCTCCCTTAATCATCTTTTAAGCAGGTATCTCATTGTCCCAAGCTGTTCATAACCAGGGTCATACTCTCCCAAGACATATGTGTAGAGCCAAAAGGAGCGAGGAAAATGATCCCGAGACTGAAATTTGGAAGTGGATTTTATTACCTCTGGACTGCCAGAGTCACATACCCAGATCAGACAGTGAGTTGGCACATCAGACAGTATGCCTGTTTTTAAAGAGATTCCAATAGTGAGGTTATGTAAACTGAAACTACAATCAGTGATTGGTCAGTGTATATTTGGATTTCCTGCGCCCTAGAAGTTTACCATAGGCAGAGGGACAGGGAACCTAGAATGGGCGGAGATGGGGGAATATCCTGGGGGAGGGGAAAGGGGGGAGTAGGGGACAGGGAAGAATGGAGAAATATCCAGCAGGGATTTTACCCTAGGCTGAAATTCCTGCCCAGGATCAGTTCGGGGAGGGAAGGGTGGAGTTGTGCTCAACATATGGAACTTTTACTATCTTTTCTGAATATCACAACCCAGGAACTTTTCCCTAATTTCTTCCAGTAAATATTCTTAAATGTGTGTGTGAGTGTGTGTGTGTGTGTGTGTGTGTGTGTGTGTGTGTGTGATCCTTTGGGAGTCTGGCAAAGCCACTGGAACACATCTCAGAATAATATTTTTAAACATATGGAACAAAATTTATAGAATTAGAAAGGAAACCCATTATGTTGAAATTCACTAATCAAGTATATGTGTGTATGTTTGTGTGTTTATAGAGAAACCCAGCCCCCAATTGTTAGAAATAACCAAGAATTTTACCTGGCCTTGAGTGAATTTAGAAAAAAATAAAAATTTTTATTTCATATAATTTCAGACATGTAACTTGACCTTTTACCTCTATTGAAAAAACCTCAAGTACAAATTTAAACTAATTACATAGTCTTTTTTATAATTCATCCAGATTTGGATTTTGCACCTTGAATTATATTGGTTAGCATTTCAGAGTTCATTAAGTCCCACCCCTTTACCACATCCTCTCATTTCCAAATTTCAATACCCCACCTCCCTTCATATACTTTATAAAAGGAAATCCAAGCAGAATATTTTTAGTTTTTTCCCCAGTTGTCTGCATCAGATAGCTTGAGAAAAGGTTTCTCTCCAATTGCAAAATAGATTTGACAAAAGCATTAGTTTGAAGATTCTAGCCCAGGATATCAATAATAAAAGTACCATTATCTAATGCCCAGTCTGGGTTAATAGGCCTTGTCTTTTGAATGACACCTGGCCTGGCTGTCCCTTTTGTTATACAGGAAGAGGCCTTCTTAGATATTCTGATTTTCAGGTGTCAGCCTCCTCCACTGTCCTCTACCAGCAATTTTTGTCTCTGACATTAGCCATCTTGTCTTCAAATAATTTCTGTTTTTATATAATTTCTGTGGAAACAAAATTCAATCATATCTTACACAATGATCCTACCAAGTTGGTAATGTCCTCTCTTCTCCTCCCATTACACACACACACACACACACACACACACACACATACACACGCACATACTCATTTACTACCTGTAACACCATACATGCACACAGACACATATGCACACATATATGTCTGTCTATATATCAAATTTATTTGTGACTGTCATAAAAAGGATCTTAAACATTCAAGATGTTTCAGTCAGCACTAACAGATGGAGAATAGAAAATGAAATTAAAAAATAGTAAGTTTTTCAATTCAATTCAAAAGATCTATTAAGAAACCACAATTTGTCAAGCCCTGGATGTGTGTGTGTGATATTTGGAAAGTTCCTCAAAGTCCAATTTCCTACTCCATGCAGAAATTCCTTCTACAGTATCCTTTCTACAGCATCTTAACCTTTCCATGAACAGCTCATTTCTAGAGAGATCTTCTTGACATTGGCTTGTAATTCCCCTTCCTGTAAGCTACCATTTGCTGTCATGTGATAACTGGATTTAGAGCTCTTGACTCTCTGGCCCTGTATAGCTATATCTGTAGAGTCCTTTCACAAGGTGGATGGTAGAAGCATTAATTTTTTCAACAATAGAAGCTTATGGAAATAGTCTGGTAAGACACAGAAGCAAGTTACCATCTGCATCAGTAAAAAGATCACTCTTTCTGATGAAATCATACATCCTAGAATTATTGAAATTCATATCCTTAGAGATGCAAGGGGAGGATATGAAGTGAAACTTTAGAGACTTCCTAACTATATATTCTTCTTGTGAGTGTTGCCAATTAGTTATTGTCCAAAAGCAGAGTGGATCAAAGAAGGAATTAGGTTTAGTGAAAGCAAGACAGATCTTAGTTGGATAAAAGAAAAAAAAAGACTTGAATTAGAATGAGGGTATTGGTAGGATCGTGAGGATCATTGGAAAACAAACAAACAAATAATTTTGCAAACCTTAAAGTGTTCTATAAGTGATAAATATTAATATTATGTATTCAAGCATGGAAATATCCAAAGAAAAGAGCAGACAATTCTATTTCTTGTCTGATGCCCCTTGAAGGAAGGAACTGGAATGGAATGAACATACTTGGGTCCTGATGAAATTCTACTATTTCACTGATCCTTCCTGTGACTGAGTCCATTGACCTAGAAGCCTACTTCCAAATCACATTCTGATTTTGGCATCATCAGAGCCAGATGGAAAGTCATTCAAAATTCTGTAAGTCAGCCTTATCATTGTTAAAGGCAGTTGAGATTTTACTTACCTATCTCTCCAGGGCGTTGTGCCATTAATTAGTCAATGTTTGTGTAATGTGTTTAAGATGCCAACTGCTCTCTGTGCTTGTTTTTCAATAAATGATCTTTCTTACTTAGGTGATGAAGTGTACCATTATTGGACAAAAGGCCCCAGACTCCACAATGGCAATCTACTACTTGAGAATCCTTGTACAGTGGGAAGAATAGACTTGCCATTAGCAAAAACCTTATTGATCTTAATTGATTCCTATTGATTTATACTGTAATGAATCGCTTTGAATGAGATGTTATTGATTTGTGTTTAATTTAAAACAAATAAACCCCAGGGATTTGTGCTGAAGAGTTTAAGGTATATGGACTAAATGGATTGAAGTGAGACTCTCTCAAATGAACAGTGTTCACAGTAATGAGCTGAGAGCTTTATGGTTTTAATATTGACTCTAGGAGTGATGGTAATTGAATTGAATCTCAATGAATGTGCTGATTACTAAAATCACATTTTCAAAAAGTATGGGCTTCTTGGGTCTTGTAATTATGTTGAGTGATTTGTCTCCTTTCTTCAATATTCTGAAAGATTCATTTATTCAGGGGTGTGGGTGTTCTCACATGATATAATTCTCACCTCCATGTCTTAGTAGATCATCTTCATTAGTCATTATAGTTCAGCCATTATTCAATTGTGTCTGACTCTTTGTTACCCCACTTGGGGTTTTCTTGGCAAAGATACTAGAGTGATTTAGCATTTTCTTCTACAACTCATTTTACAGTTGAGGAGAGTGAGATAAAAAGGGTCGAGAGACTCACCCAGGGTCTCACAGCTAGTAAGTAGCTGAGGCCAGATTTGAACTCAGGAAGAAGAGTCTTCCTGACTCTAGACCCAGGACACTATCCACTGTGCCACTTAGCTTGCCATTAATCATTGTGACATCAAAATTTACTTGGTCAGGGCAGCTAGGTGGCTCAGTGAGTAAAGAGCCGGCCCTGGAGTCAGGAGGACCCGAGTTCGGTTCCGGCCTGAGACACTTAACACCCACACAAAAATACTAGCCATGTAACCTTGGGCAAGTTACTTAACCCTAATTGTCCTCCAAAAGGCAAAAAAAAAAAAATCACTTGGTGACAGTTTCTGGGTCAGCTTCAGTTTAGTAGGACTTACCATAGCCTACAAGGGCATAAGATCATCTCTTTACTACAATGGGACTCAGAGTAGGTTTTAATATATAAATCATTCAGGGTTTCATTCTGAATTTTATTTTGAAGTATTGAGGCCTTCATTAGTAGAATGTAACTGCTACCCTCTATGGCACACTGTCAGCTATGGGCTTCAGAGGCCTTCATAACCCTTTGTATATTCAGGTATATGTTGACCATGTGGCTTCTTCCCTTTGGCAGACTACAAAGCAAACACAAGGAAGATAAGTGTAACTGGGAAGAGGCAGAGAGTTGAAATGGAAGGAGTCCTGCATTGGGAGGTAGGAGATCTGATTTTATGCCCTGCTTATGTATCATCCTTGAGCAAATAACTTCCTGTCTTAAGGCTTTAGTCTCTTCATATATTAATTCAGGCTATTGGACTCTAAATCTCAGGTATTAGGATCAGAGACTGGTTAGTCTCCGAACCTTTGATCTAAAAGGATAAATGAAGAGTCTTGTGACATTTGCTCTGAATTCTCTTTGGAACAAATAGCAATTTAACCTTTGCTTGAATGCTTGTAGTAATGGGGAACTGATTAGTTTGTGGTAAAACTGTTCTCCTGAAGCTGAATGTCTAACAACATATCTGATGAGTGATTGAAGACCTCTAGTGAGGAGGAACCCAGTATATCTTTAGGTCAGCTAGTTATTAGGAAATTTGTTCTTACATCTAACCTACTTTGTCTTAACCCTTTACTCTCTTCTGTGGAGGAGGTATCAAGAAGGATACATAAGAAAGCAGCCAGATATGAGAGTATAGCAGCAAGCACCCCAGTGTCTCCAGGGTCCTTGCCAACACAGGTTCTTGGATCTGCTTTGATAAAGGAAAGCAACTCAAAATGGGTTAACAAGCTTACTTTAATCAGTCAAATATATATCGTTCACCTAGCTCAGGGGAAAAAGGTCAGCACCCTGAACTTCAGAATATACAGACAGAGTTATCAAGACAGAAACAGATCAAGTAGACAGATTTCCAAACTGTCCAACCATTACATCCATACCAAATCAACATCTGGGTTTTTAAAAGGGGGGGGAGGGCTCTCAACAACGGCTTCCCAGAGTCTCATCAAATCACAGAACACCTCTCAAAGTGAGCCCCAATACAAAGCCTCACATCAGGGCTTATATAGCCTTCTCCTGGCTCAGAGAATGTAACAACCTTATTGACTCACTGGCCAATCAGGAAGTATCTACTGAAAAACAAGCCTCTCACCCCAGGCTCCAGGTGCACTTTAGCCTAGGGGCAGGGAAGATCTTAAAAATTTACATTCCCATTACATAGAGATAAAGGCACTAAAATGAGAGACTGTAGCAAGTCAGGCATGAGTTGTCCTCAAGGAGTTTACATTCTAATGGAAGGATATATAGACATATATCTATATCTATCTATCAATCTACACACACACACATATATATATATATACACATACACATATATAAAATATATGCATGTGTATATATATATATACACACACATATATATATTTGCATGCAAATATATATACATGTATGTGTATTCATAAATGCATTGCATGAGGAGCAGTTGCAAGGTAACCTTAAGGAGAAAGTCAAAATAGGGGAGAATAGAAGAACAGCTGAGAAAGGTCTCCTATAGATGATGACAATTTACCTATCATTAAAGAAGGTGGCAATTCAAAATGGCAGCTAGATGGTACAGTGGATAGAGTGATGGCCTTGAAGCCAGAAAGACTTATCTTCTTATGTTCAAATCCAGCCTCAGACACTTACTAGCTGTGTGACCCAGGGCAAGTCACTTAACCCTGTTTGCCTCAGTTTCCTCATCTATAAAATGTGCTGAAGAAGGAAGTGGCAAACCATTCTAATGTCTACAAAGGCTAGAAAAAAAAAGGAAAAGGTCAGTTTATGAAGAGGTCTTTTTTTCTTCATTTCTTTTGGTATTTATTTATTTATTTTTAACATTTATTTAAAAAACAAATAAGCAGCATTTGAGTTCTGGATTCTCTCTGTCCCATTTTTCTCTTTCTCATCCATTCAGAAGGCAGGCAATATATCAATTATACATGTGAAGTCATGCAAAATATATTTCCGTATTAGCATTATTGCAAAAAACAAAACAAAAGCAAAACCAATAAAGGGCAAAATATATAAAGAAATAGATAAAAGTATGTTTCAGTCTGCCCTCAGTTCTCTCTCTAGAGATGGATAGCATTTTTCATCACAGTTCCTTTGGAACTTCCTTGGATCATTACCTTGATCAGAGTAGCTAAGTCTTTCACAATTGATCATCACTACAATATTGCTGTCACTGTGTACAATATGCTCCTGGATTACCAGTTACACTTTTTAACAGTTCATTGAAGTCTTCCCAGTTTTTTCTGAAACTGTCTTGCTCTTTAGTTCTTACAGCACACTACTATTCCATCACAATTACATACCACAACTATAAAGCCAAGCACTAGCAGCTTTCTAGAGGACTGCTGCTGTGGATAGCTCCAAGGTTCTGATCACATAGTATAGTGAACTCTCTATTTATTCACCAGTAAATTAAAGCAAAACATTCACAGAAACCAAAGTACAGCATTCACTATGGTATACCATAACAAGTTATCACTAAAGTGGCCACATAGTTTTAAGCAAAAGATATCATTCAGTAAGCCCTTAACTCAATCATCTTTAAGGAGCAAGCTTCTTTAAGGGAAGCAAAGTACAATCATTCAAAAAGTTTTTAACTCAATCATCCTTAAGGAGCAAGCCTCCTTAAGGGACACAAAGTACAAAGGTCAAAATTCTCCACCCCTAAGTCACATTGTCTTGATCTCCCAGTCGAAAAGTCTTTCTTCTTAATTGGAGATTAGTTTCCAATCATCCTTAACTCAATCATCCTTAAGAGGTACAAGGTATAGAGTTTTCCCATCCCTAGGCCACAGTAAATCATGATCTTCTCAGTCATCATTAAGTACCCAAGAAGAAATCTTTTCATCTTGACTCAAGGCTGTCTCTAAGCTTCCATGGTTCCTCTTTCATGGTCCAAACTCCTGCCTGAATCTACCCAACTGTCACCTGGATTCAAAGGTAGGCAGCTCTTAGTGACTCATCCAGCTCCTCACCCAGCTCCTTGTCCACTTCCTCATCCAGTTTCCATTCCATATTGAAGTTCACAGAGTCCAGTCTACCTCAAGTCCTTCACAGTTTCTGTTTCTGGGAAGACAAAGCTTAACAGAGTCAAAACAACATTCATGCACATTGCTGGCACCATTATCAATTCACTATCTGCCTGTGAAATCAACACAGACCCACATACAAGATCTGAGAACTCAACGCAAATCATCAGTACAGTCCCAAGACCTCTGAATCCCTCCTCCAGGACTTCTGTAAACAGACAAGAAGAAAATCCTCTTTCAGGGCTTCCATTAAGGTCCCAGGGCTTCTGTACAAGGTATCACAAACAAAAATCAACACAAACAGAACAGACAGACAGAGTGCCTGGCCACCACAAAGTTCCCCTTCTCAATTCTGCTCTTTCCCAGCTTGGGCTTCTCCTTATATATGGTTACTAGCTCCTCCCTTTTCTGCCCCTTCCTGTTGTGTCAGCAAGTTACTCCCACTTTGGGGTTCACAGGTTCTGTTTCTTAACAAAGACTTGATATAATCATGGGCAAGGCTTAAAAGAAACTTGAGCTGAAACAAGGTGCTAAATAATTAAATAGCTGAAACAAGGTGCTAAGTACTTCTTTGCTTGCCATTGCAATAACTTGTTCAGCCATTCCCCAGTTTATGGGCATCTCTTTGATTTCCAATACTTTGCCACCACACAAAGAACTGATATAAATATTTTTGCATATATACGACCTTTTCCCTTTTATCTGATTTCTTTGGGACTAAGACCTAGTAATGGCATTACTGGATAAACATTATGCACAGTTTTATATAGCCCTTTTGAGCATAGTTTCAAATTGTTCTCCAGAATGACTACAGCACTTCACAACTCCACCAACAATGCATTAGTGTACCTATTTTTTCCCCCATATCCCATGTACATTTGTCATTTTCCTTTTTCTGTCATGTTAGCCCATCTTATTTTTATAAATTTGACTCTATTCCCTATATATTTGAGAAATGAGGTCTTTATCTGAGGAACTTAGTATAAATCCCCTCCCTCACCATGTTCCTTCTTTCCTTCTCATTTTGGCTACATTGGTTTTCTTTGCACAAAACTTTTTTTTTTTAATTTCATGTAGTCAAAATGATCCATTTTATTTTCTGTGATTATTTCTATCTCTTATTTAGTTATAAACTCTTTTCTTATCACATAGATCTGAAAGGTAAATTTTTCTATGCTCCCCTAATTTACTTCTGATATCACCTTTAATATCTAAATTAGGGGTGGAGAACCTGCTGCCTGGAGGCCACTTGTGGCCCTCTAGGTCCTCAAGTGTGGTTCTGATTGTTTTTGTTATTTATATGATCAAGTATGCTAATAGTTTTCCTAATATTGAACCAGCCCTGCATTTCTGGCATAAATGTGATATGAATTATTCAATATCAACCTGGTCATAGTGCCCAGAGTAGAGGAAAGATGCCAGCTGTCTACCAAGATCTTCTCACTTCTAACCCCTATATGTACAGAGCCATCCTTACCTCAATTACCTTTACCACCACTTGTCCCCTTCACCTACCCTTGGCAATTTCACTGACGAACTGGAACTGACCAAGTGTAATGGGAATGCAAATTTGGAAGATCTTCCCTGCCCCTAGGCTAAAGTGCACCTGAAGCCTGGGGTGGGAGGCTTGTTTTTCAGTAGATACTTCTTGATTGGCCAGTGAGTCCAAAAGGTTGTTACATTCTCTGAGCCAGGAGAAGGCTATATAAGCCCTGATGTGTAGCTTTGTTTTGGGACTCACTTTGAGAAGTGTTCTGTGATTTGATCTGAATTATGGGAAGCCGTTGTTGAGAGTCCCCCGGCTTTGAAAAACCAGATGTGGAAACCCAGATGTTGACTGGGTATGGATGTAATGGTTGGACAGTTTGGAAATCTGTCTACTTGATCTGTTTCTGTCTTGATAATTCTGCCTGTATGCTTTGAAGTTCGGGGTGCTGACCTTTTTCCCCTGAACAAGGTAAACGATATATGTCTGACTGATTAAAGTAAGCTTGTTAACCCATTTTGAGTTGCTTTCCTTTAACAAAGCAGATCCAAGAACCTGTGTTGGCGGCAAAACCTTAGGACGCTTGGGGTGCTTGCCGCTACACCAAGTAGAATAAATCCCCAGGACATGTTATAAAATCCTAATTCTGCCTTCATATAGGAAGGAGATTAAGAATTTTGTTGATATATTTGAATGTAGGACAGAATTTATGAGTAAATTGGCTGATCCAATTTTCTGCATTGTAGCTGGTAATTGTAGCAGTGTGGATGAGAGAGGTGGTAGGGAATGATAACACTTAAGTGCAAAACTGCCATTCATTAGCTTTACCCTACAATACAGAGCTTGGAGCTATAGGTGGAAGGTAGGAAAACATTTTTTGAAAAGAATAAATTTAAACAAAAAACAGGTTTTCACTTAAATTCACTCTTCTGACTTTCTGGTTTTTCATCTGCAAAAACTATAAAGTATAGCCCAGCCTCCTCTCTGAGGGACATTGTAAGGATTAAATAAGATCACTTGCTTTGCAAATGATAGACTTCTTTTTTTTGCCTTTTCAAAACTGTATTTTGTTCAGTGTAGAGAACATTCTAGGATGAAGCTTTTCTATCAGTGTAGGTTGGCAACTTATTTGCAACTGATGATCTTAGAAAATGATTTGCCAAGGAGCACATGGTCAAGCACATGTCAGAAGGGGGATTTTTAGCCCAGTCTTACAGAATCAGACTCCAGTTATCTCTATACTATGCACTGCTGGCTCTTGAAGCCATCAATAAATGGCAGCTCCTGTTTCCCTTGAATTGAGGTTGGTCCAGGATGGATAGGGAAGATGCTGCATTTCCAAATTCAGATTTACCAGAATTATGAAAGTTCTCTCTGGTTGAGTAATAATGACCTTGTCCTTCTCCTTTGCTTACTCATAACATTAAGAAGCCACATTTCTATAGTACTTTAAGGATTATAAAGGGCTTTCTTCACAACAGGTAGTTGTGGTAAGTTGAGGTAGGTTGTAAAGAATCTGAGTATCTCGTGGCATAGAAGGGACCTTATCTGCCATTTATTCATAGAACTGGAAAGTATAGGCTCACAGACTTAGAGCTGGATGAGACCTTAGAGATTTGCATAACCAATAAATCTTGGCTACTAATATTCTCACAGGTTGGATCACCTGAAGGTGATGGATACCTAAGGTTCTAGGGGTAATCTTTGGGTGGATACTCTTGTTCATCACCCTCCACTGGTTTACTTTACCAACAGGCATAAATATCAAAGGGATTGCTAAGCAAAAAAAATATATATATATATACACATATACACATATGTAGTTAGTATTCTTAGTTTGTATAAATGTGTAAAGAAACACATGCACACATATATACGTGACATACATATACATATTTATATGTGTATATGTACATATGTGAGTATTTTTGCCTAAGGATAATACACACACACACACACATATGGAGATAGCTAGGCTGGGTCAGTGAATAGAGCGCTGGCCTTTGAGTAAGGAAAACCTAAGCTCAAATCCAACCCCAGATGTTGAAAAGTTATGGCAACCTGGGTAAGTCCCTTAACGGCAGCTTGACTCAGTTTCCTCATCTGTACAATGGGGATAATAGTAGCACTGACCTCCCAGGGTTGTTGTGAGGATCACAGATAATAATTGTAAAGTCCTTAGCACAGTGCCTGGCACATAGTAATTGCTATCTAAATATCAATTACTTATTATTAATTATTATTATCACTATTATTAATAAGACCATAATATTTAAAGTAGAAAGTATCCTTTCAGATCATCTAGTCATAATTTACTTGTTTTACATTTAAGAAAACTGAGTTCTGTAGAAGCTAAGGGTTGTTCTTAATAGTAAATAGCAGAGATGGTGTTTGAACTCAGGGCTTCTTACTCTGAGTGTGGGCACAGTGTGGTGAATAGATTTTAAAAAGTAGGTGATATTCTGTCTCTGTGTATTCTGTCCTCCACAGGTCCCTCTCTTCCTTCCTGAAACACATACACACACACACACACACACACACACACACAATCACCTCACAAATGCCAAAGAATGGGTTGACTTTCTTTTCAGATGATTATCCAGATGTTCAGTTAACTCAAATGGTTCTCCACCAGGCTCCTATGGACTCTGAGTTACTTTCCCTTCAATCCCTTTACATTTCTTAATTTCATGGCTAGTTTTGGCCTGTGATTGAAAATTTCAATTCGGGAGGGTTGTAGTTGAGTATGGCAGTCATCAGAGAAACATTTTGATAAGGACAGTGGGCTGGACTCTGTCCAGGGGTGCAGGAGCTGAGAAATTTTCCTTGCAGAGTTATTTTTGTATATTGAATTCATGTCTAATTTTCTGGAGTGCTGAATCTCAGGATTGAAACAAAGCAGTTGAGTCTCCCAAACCAAATGCATTAGAGCTGACTGCCTATTGAAGTAGAATCTTGTGACTTCAAACTCCCATAGATACTCAAACTTAAATTTGAGGAAGAGAAAAGAAATAAGAAAACCAACAGTTAGAGCTCTTTTCCCACAGAGTTAGAAAAATATGTTTGCATTAGAAACAAGCACACAAACACAGAATGAGGAAGATTTGATTTAATAGAAATTTATGTTTGAAAAAGATCTAGGGATCTTGTATTTTAAGGTCAATGCGGGTTAGTAATACGAAATATAAAGTGAAAACAAAAATGAGCAAACAACTCATGTACTTTTAGACTATGTTAATAGAAATATATGGAATCATAGTGTCTAATAATAAGCAAATAGGAAAATATCTTCCTAATATTTAATAATAACATATCTATTTAAATGGATTGTTCCTCACTTGAAGTCTTTAAGAAAAAAACTGAATGACCATGCTACATATTCTTTAAACGGTAGAGGGGGAATTATTAGGTTGCAGATTAGAATAGATGGCCTTTGAGATTAATCCTAGAGCTAAATCTATAATGTATCTTTTAGAATCTAGGGCACAATTCTGGGGGAAGTCAATTTATTCAGTTTTGGAGTTCCTCCCCTAGGGTCCAAAGGATTAGTGAACAGTTATGTGCAACATAATCAGCATCCCACTATATCTGCTATCTGGACTTAGAAACCAAACCATGCTTTAGCTTTTCATCCAACCCAACTATTCAACAAGGACATCTTACCACCTGACTGATGCCAGTTATCTATTCTTTCCCACCTGAACCAAAATCTAGCACATGAGTATTGGATATAGAAATCCTGGTCTTGCAAAAAAAAATTTGATTTCAGTTTTTCTTAACTTAAAGATGAAAAAAAGTGGACTTTCCATACATGTTTCAGAATAGGAAAAAAATAGAATTGCAAGCAAAACTGAATCTCATAAATAGCTCACTTTTTAAATATATATTTGAATTAAACATTTAAAAATCTGATTAAAAGCACTAGTTAAGAATTTTAAGGCTTAGAAGTACAGTGAGAGTGGACAAGGGAGAGTGGGGATAGGGCCAGGATGTTCACTCTGCTTGCCCTACCTTGTGGCCTGCATACAGTAAGCCTTCAGGGCCTGAAGGTGCTTGAGGATAAAGTAATAAAGAGAATTAAGTTACTGGCTATTTTCTGGGTACATCCTACAAGATCTTTTTCCAGGTTGGACAGAAAAGTAAGAAAGTTCAAGTTGTTAAACTAGGTACCTTGATGTTGGAGTGGGTGAAAAAGACCCAAAAGTCAGCAGGGGAACACACATTCTGTACTACCTGGACTGAATCCTTGAGCTAGTTTCACGACTGGCTGTCACCTCTTCCTCAGTTCTCACAATTTGTTCTAGAGTATGGCATATCATTAAGGTCTAGGGCTTCATCCAACTTCTCCAAGGAAGTATTTAGATCATCCAGGAGCCTGCTGAGCAGGTGGGGATGCAGCTGGGTGAGAAAACCATGAAACATCCCATGGAATCAAGGAATTCTTCATGCACCAAGGTGTCTTATTCATATCACAGCCCAGTACTACCTAAGGCTTAAGGAGAAATCAGGATAAAGATAATGGGATGGATCATCTGAAAGCACTCCAGATCACAGGTGAAGTAGATCAATTATTCCGATGTTTTATCATCTCTTCCAATTTCCTCTTGTGTAAGATAAAACCTCAGAGTTCTTTAAATTTGCATTCATTTTATTACCATCTATTTGAAGCATTATTTCATATGGTTGTTAATAATTTGCAATTTAAGAACTACAATTTTGAACACATCTTTTGGAGAATGGGTTTTGACTTTATACATTATTTGACTATATACATACATATATACACATACATACATATATAGGATATCCAAGGACATATATATATATATATATATATATATATATATATATACGTGATATCAAAGCTAAATAAGAGATATGATATGAATGTTTTGTTTTTTAAATTCATTTTCTTCCTGTCTTCTAGATGCATGAAATTGGTTTAGGAAAAAAGATTTTCAGTTCCATGCATTCAAAATTATCTTTTATCTTCTACAATTTTCTCCGATTTTATTTGGTTAAGAATTGCTTGGCTACCCATAGCTGTGAAAACTTTATCATTTGCTTCTCTTCTTTTTTTTTTAAGGTATGATCTTTAGTATTAGGATTTGTATCCATTTTGAATTTATTACTGAATAAAATATAAGATGCTGATCTAAGCCTAATTTCTGCCCAATGGCTTTTGCAGTTTTCTTAATAATTCTTATCAAATAGGGAGAGTTATTTCCTAATTTATATTTTCAGGTTTATTAAACACTGAGTTACTAAGTTTCATTATTTCTGATTTTCTTTTGCCTCATCAGTTCCATTGATATGGTCATATTTTTTAACCAATACCAAATCATTTCAAGTATTGCTGCTTTATAATATAGTTTAGGATATGGAAATGCTAGGGACGGCCAGGTGGCTCAGCAAGTAAGAGCACCGGCTCCAGTGTCAGGATGACCTGGGGATCAAATCTGGGCTCAGATACTTAGCACCACACCCAGAAATAACTGGCCGTGTAACCTTGAGCAAGTTACTTAACCCCGATTGCTTTAAAAAAAAAAAATATCTGTCTATCTATCTATCTATCTATCTATCTATCTATCTATCTATCTATCTATCTATCTATATGGAAATGCTATTCCTCGTTCATTCTTACCTTCTCCTAGGCCAGGGGTGGGGAAACTGTGGCTTTGAAGCCATAGGTGGTCCTCTAAGTTCTCAAGTATGGCCCTTTGACAAAATCCAAATTTCACTGAACAAAGTCCCTTAGTAAAAGGATACATACAAGTTATATACAAAAGAAAAAGAGTAGATGGAAAGGCATTGTCATCTCGGGGTAGAGCAGGAAAGTTCTCTTGCAGAAGGTTGTATTTGAACTGTCTTAAAGGAAAACAGAGACCCAAAGAAGCAAAGACAAGGAGAGAGAATGAAGGACAATGAGTTAAAAAAAAAAATTTCTTGGGATAGAACAAGGCATGCTTTAAGTGAGCAACAAATGGGTCACTATAGCCTAATAGTAGAAAGCATGGAGGAAAATAGTGCATCAGAAGACTGGAAAGGGAGGAATGGTCAGATTGTGAAGATCTTTAAAGACCAAACATAGTCTTCATCTGATCCTGTAGCTAATAAGGAACCACTGGAATTTACTGAGTAGGGGCTTGGCATGAGCAACATGCTTTAGGAATTCACCTTGTCAGTAATGAAGAAGATGGGCTGGAATAGAAACACAAGGAAAAGAGACCAGTTAGGGGTTCAGTTTCCTCATCTGAAAAATAAAGGTAATTGATTCAATAATTTGAGAACCTTTTCTTGCTTTTAGTCTAAGATCTTATGATCTGAACTTGCACAGGAAAAATTTTGAAACCTGGCTTGAAACACCTAGGAACATGAGGAAAAAGAAGAATGATTCTTGAAAAAAATACTTTGAGATTTCTGTACTGTATAGTAGGGAGAGCCTAGGACTCTGGGGCACAGGGCACAGCTGGAGGAGGAAGGGGAATCTGTAATACTAAAATTTAGTAAATACTAAAATACTAAATGCCAAAATTGCATCTGTTTATATTCCAAATTAGGGCTACTCATTGATGCAGATGAGACCAAGTTATTTTATAGAGGAAAGTGAGGATTTGTAGCTGGTGTGCCTAATTGTTTGCCCTAATGTGATGCAATAATCACCAACATATCAGGGATTGGCCACTATGTACAGGCTGCATAAAGCAGGAAGCTGGAAATTTCCAGCATGAAAGATTCTAGCTGCTTAATTCCAGATGCTTAGAGTTCTGGAAAAGAAGGTATTTGTGATAGGTGGGGGAAGAAGACAAATGGGAGAAGAGGTATGTCTAGAAAACAGGTAGTTTGTCTCTTCAAAATGTTATTGATTTCAAAAAAAGCCTGAAAAAGCCCAGAGGTTTTTATTTATTTATTTTTAAATCATTATGACAATAGTGCATTAAAGTTTCTGAAGCTCTCACAATAAGCTTTTAAACAACAAAACTATTATCCCCATTTTTCAGAAGAAACTAGCACTCAGTGATTATGTTAGGACCAGCATTTTTCTGACAACTACTTCAGCCCCAGCTTCCCTGATGCAGCTTCCAGTGTGAGAGATATAAAAACATCTCAGCAAGGTGTATTCTACTGTTTCAGACCTGGTCAGTGACTTGTACTATGGAAGTCACCAAACAATGATTTACTAACCAGAAGCTTTTCCAGATGTAAATGAGGGGAATGATTTCTGAGAAGCTAAGTATCGCAGCATAGCCTTTCTGGGCTAAGGCAAAGTAAACCTCCTCCTTTGGTAAATTTTCAGGGACTTTCAAGTGTCTCATTTCATCTCAACATCAGACATAAATGAAGAGGATGTTGGCATTATAGGTGACTTCTGGTAGTGAGAGAAATTGGTTTCCTTATTATCACACAGCCATAAGGGGTAAAGTTAGGAATTGAACCTAGATGCCCTGATTTCATATTCAAGGTCATTTTTCTTTTTCTTTATTTTTTAAATTCTTCTATACGTTGTAACCTAAAGCTGTTAAACGTTATATAATACAGCATCACACACTGCCAGAAGTTATATACAAACGCACTTTTTGTTGGTATGTTTGTTTGTTTAATTTCCCATGGAGCCCATTCCCAGGAGCAGGGGAAACATTTCATTTCTCTCTCCAGTCTACTCCATCAGAGTTATCGTTTGAAGCAAAGAAAGAAAAGGCTTTGCCAGTTACATCTACAGCATCAATTATTAAACTGAAGCAATTAGAGGTCCATTAAGTCAACACATTTCCTTTTCTTGATTTCAGAATCCTAGTATCTGAGTCATTTCAATGAAAAAAAAATAACATTTTTAGATGTGTCCCCTTCATTTCATTGATACTGTCACTGGGTGCAGGTTGTTATCACCTCACACTGGACAACAGAATTAGCCTGTTTGTTGGTCTCTTGCTGCAAATCTCCCCTTCTCCAATTCATCTCCCATTCACCTGCTGAAGTGATTTTCCTAAAGCATAGGTTTAACCATGTCACCCCTCCTCATCCACCAGTCTCCCTATTACCTCCAGTTTCAAATATAAAATCCTTCATTTGCCATTTAAAGCTGGACTTTTCCTATTTTTCCAGACTTCTCACACAACACCATTCTACACATGATCCATCAATAACGGCGGTTATCTCTCATACGTGACCTGTCCCTTTTCAAGCTTTTTCACTATATGCCCATAATGTCTGGCTGTGCTGCCTTCTCACCTCTACCTCCTGGCTACAGTGGTTCCTTTCAAGTTTCTGACACATCTCACCTGCAGGAGGACTTCTCCCCCCAGTTCCTTTTACTTCTATCCCTTCTATGTATATCTTAACTTGTACATAGTTGTTTGCATGTTGCCTCCCTTATTAGGTTGTTAGATCCCTGAAGGGAAGGATCATATTTTTTGCCTTTCTTTGTATACCTAGAAATTAAATATAGATTGCCAAGCACATAGGGAGTGTGTAATAAGTAACTGACTAGCACGAAACTGGATATCACTAAATTCAATACCCTTTAATTATAATTTTTAGTAGAAAGAAAACTGTTTCAAGAAGAAACTTCTGGGTTCTAGTTGTAGATCTGACTCTTAATATTTGTTCTCTGACCTTAGCTGGAACAAAGTTTAGAACATAGAATTTTAGGGATATAATAATGTTCAATGTTAGAACATAGATTGTTAGGGATAAAAAAAAAAAAGAGAGAATTGGGAGGTCATGTTTTTTACAACCCATCCAGTGGCCCACTTGGGGGCTATGTTGTCAGCTACCTATAGCTGCTATCCCACTCTTTCTACCCAGAACAGCACCCTTTAAACAGAACCTATACATCCAGAATTCATGCCCCCATTCTCTGGGAAAGTTATTCCATTTTCTTTTCTCCCTACTGCTCTAGGATTCAGTTGTCTGGATCATTGAATGGGTTCAAGCTAGACCCCTTAGTCCACTATATCTGACTGGTCTGAGGACCCAAACCATGCTTCCCCTTCATCTTCCATCCTGATTTCTATGCAGACTACCTTGCCATCTGCCTTTCACTACATTACAACTACTCCCCCATCCCCTTCTATTTATCAAAACTATAGTTCAGTGCTTCCAGAAAG
>NW_027187460.1:10250059-10264722 GCF_028583685.1 Petaurus breviceps papuanus | reverse complement strand
AGGGGATGGTCTCTCATTTTGAATTTATATCCTCATTGCTTAACACAGTGTGCAGGTAGGTGGAATAGTGGATAGAGTTCTGTTCTTGGAGTAAGGAAAACCTAAATTCAAATCCGGCCTCAGACTCTTACTAGATGTGTGACCTGGGCAAGTCACCTTATCTCTGTTTGCCTCAGTTTCTTTGTCTATAAAAAAGGGAATAATAATAGCATTGACTTCCCTGGGATGTTGTGAGGATCAGATGAGATAATTACAAAGTCCTGTAGCAAAGGGCTTGGCACATAGTAAGTGCTATATAAATGTTAGTTGTTATTACTAATACACAGTAATTGATTAAAACATATTTTCACTTACTTATTTACTCTGTTCTTCCTTCTTCATTTTAGAAATAAGGAAACTGATGTCCCAAACCATGAAAGAACTTACCTAAGAGTGGTCAATGGTCTATTATTATTATTATTATTAAATAGTGACCAAAGTTTTGAAACACCTTCCTTTACTTCTATGGGTCTTTGTAAAATGAAAAGATTAGATTTCTGTAGTCCCTCCTAGCACTAACATTCCAAGTTTTTATGAGATCCTCCCTCCATAACTAGACTTTAGATTGCTTCCTGTAACATTTGCTATGCTTCTCTAATATCACACACCAAAAGAGATGTCTCTTTTTAATTGGATTTCAAGAGCTGCAGTTTACAGTAAATAGAAAGAGAAGATGTTTAGGTCAGTCAGAGTGGTATAAGTAAGAGTGATTACATAAATTAAAGAAGCCTAGCCTAATTAAGGCAGTAAATAAGGGAGGGATTGTCTTAATTGTGAAAAATCTTCTGGTATGTAGAAGGGTTGAATCACATTAAAAACAAGTATACTGAGTAATATAGGGAAGTAAGCCAATGTGGTTCAACATGGTGAAAATGATGGTCATGAGGGTAGTGGTCGTGAGGGTAGTCATCAGGATCTTTACTGATTTTTGATTCCTCACATTGATCTGGGAAAGAATCCCTTCCTCAATTCACTAAGGAAGTCTGTTCTAACATGTTGTCTATGAGCCAATGGTTTGCAACTTTAAGCCGTGTCTCTATAAGAAAAAAAATTGCTTCAAGTTCAAATGGAAAAATGATATGTACTATCGAAAACACTGGTATGGGAGTCAGTAGGCCAGGGTTCAAATTCAGGCTCTTCCACAAACTTTCTGTCCAACTGTACATCACTCAATTCCCTTCTCTTGTGTGTCAAATAGGGATAGACCTGGTGCATCTGCCTCACTAGGTTAGAAGAAACAATTTTGCTTATAGGAAGATTAAATGGTAAGTTTTGGGAATACAATTTTAGGGATATAGGAAAAAGTTTGCTCTTATTCAATGCTAACTTCTCCTTGGATCCATTGTTTATGAATGAAATCCTTTCACTAAAAATTAATAGATTCATAGACTCTCAAAGTACCTCTAGACTAACGTGTGGGTAGAAATCCAATCTACAAAATCAGTAGCCAGTGGTTGTGCAACCATTTCTTCAATGCTTTCTATTTTCTATATTCTATTTCAAGACTATTTCCTGAAACCTGGAGTTCCACTGGTTTACATGTCCAAGGATTAGGAAACTTTTCTTTTACATTTGCCTCTCTTAAAATTTTACCTATTGCTCCTGGTTTGGGCATTTGGTCCCAAAAAGAGCTAATTTAATCCCTTGTTTATATGACAGTTCTTCTAACATTGGAAGATAAATATCATGCCCTGTTGGAAGTCTTCTTTTGCTAACATTAAAATGCCCATTTACTTGAACTAATTCTCATATTTCATGGTCTCCAATCCCTGCTTTATCTCACCCTTTAAAATATGTAAAGTATTCATTACATATGATTATTATAATTTCTAGAATAACTTTATGTAATCTGTTTTATTAATTGACTTTTCTCTTTTTCAATCATTGCCAATTTTTAATGATAATTGCTTTATAGTGCAGTTTGAGATCATATACTGATAGGTTTCATTCATATTTACCTTTTCAATTATTTCTCTTCAGATTCTTAAATTGTCTTTCTTCATATGGTGTTTTATTAAATTATCTAGTGCTAAAATTTAAAAAGTGGTAGTTTGAATTAAATAGTACTTAAACATATAAACCAATTTAAATACTAATATTATTTTAATTATTTTGTCACAGTCCAACCATGAATTATTAATATTTCTCCAATTGTTTTACTTTATTTTAGTAAAGAGTGTTTTATGGATATATTTAAATAAGTACCAAGAATATCTTGGTAGGTTAACTCTTACCAGATTGCAAAATAGTATAGCAGGAGAAAAAAAGCAATTGTTGAAAAGGTTTGTGGGAAAATAGACATGCTGATGAAAGTAGAACTGTGAATTGGTTCAGACATTCTTCATAAAAAGTTTGAAATATGCTCCTCAAATAGATCAACTTTCATATTCTTTAACTTACAGATAATGCTATTTAGTATTTAAGCTAAGGAGAACAAGGATAGAGGGAAAAATCCTATATGCACAAGAATATTTATAATAACACTCTTTATAATACCAAACATAAATAGGTATCCACTAATTAAAGAATGACTGAGTAAATTATACATACAATAGAGTATTTTTTCTCCAAAGAAATCACAAATATGTCAGATTCAAAGAAGCATGACAGGACATCTACAAATTTCATCAAAGGGAAATGAGCATATCCAGGAAAATAATGTAGGCTAAGACAGCTATAATAATAATATGAAGAAAAAGAATTTTGAAAAATCTCTAAACTCTGATCTTCATAATTAGAGTTCTTGTCACATTCCCCTTAGATAAAGTTCCTTACTAGGCTCTGATGATACATGTTAGAGGCCTTGTAGAGGTCTGAAGTTGCCTTCCCTAGATGAGTTTCATTGGTTTTCAGTGTTCCTCTTAGCTAATGAAGCAAATGCTTTAATTAGTCAATGTTGTTGTGGGACAACTTCTAACCCCAGTGGACAATCCTGAACTTTGGACTTTTAAAAGTTCACAAGACCATTGCTTGGTCAATTAGAATGTATCAAGAAGATAAACTCATTCCTACCCAGGGCAATTTCTGCTAAGAACCCTAAGCCTTTCCTTTGACTCATTCCTCTTTTATACTGTCATTTCTATGGATGGAACCACCAGACATCCTGTCAATTCAAGCTTGATGTTTTCCAGCTACAATTCATCACTGACTCTTCACTGTCCTTGACCCATTATCCCTAAGTAACGAGTTGCCATGTTTTGCCTCCTATTCATACATGGTAAAAGACATGCTCTGCTATCAAGGAACATTTAGTCTAATGAGGGAGACATCATGTAAATAACTATGTACTTTCAAGATAAATTGGAGATAATAAACAGAGAGAAGGCATTAGCATTAAGGTATCAGAAAATAATTGTTTAAACGGGTGAGATTTTAATTGGAACTTAAAGGAAGCAGAGATCTAGTTTTCAGAGAGATCAGAATAAGCTTGACATAGATGTTGGCTAAGGTCTTTAAAAGCCAGACATAGGAATTTAGATTTGATCCTAGAGGAAATGGGGAGTCACTGGAGTTTATTGAGTAGATTAATATGGTCAGACCTGTGTTTAGAGAGAACAGTTCAGCCTGCTGGTGGGGGATAGGTTGAAAAAGGAAAACTGGAAGTAAGATGTTGGTTAGAAAGCTATTCAGGAGGTGATAAGAACTTGGACTAAGGTGGTAGTAGTTTGAGTATATTAAAGGTAATAAAATTGTGAGAAGTGCAAAAGTTGACAATTGAATGGTTATATTGAGATGATACAGTTATGCTTTAAGAATGACACCTAGCTTACAAAGTTGGGTGACTGGAAGGGTAGGGGAGAAAGTAGAATGTGGTTAACAATGTCAGATGCCATAGAAAGGTTCAGAAGGATGAGGACTGAAACTTTGTTTTGCTGTAAGGATTTGTTTTTCTTTTCTTTTCAATAAAGAGGAGGTTTGAGAGAGAAAAAGTGAAAAAAAAACCTTTAAAAAAGTATTAAAAACTTAAAATAAAATCAGAATTATATATTTTGGATTATTTTTAATTTTGGAGAGAAATGTTTTAATTGATTGATGAAGTCAGAATTCAGGTTTTAAACTAATTGAGAAATTAGTGAAGAAAATGATTGCAATGAATATTAAACAGTTTTCTACCAACTTACATTTATACTTCTTATGAGATATTTTGCATTGTAGATATTTCTTTAGGCTTGATCTCCTTATTTGACTATCATACTTAAGGTAGTCTAGCAAAGCACTGGTTAATAAATGTTCAAATAAATATATGAATGGCTATTGTGCTTTTCACAAATCTCATTTATTATTTCCAATACTACTTTGAGGTTGGACAGGGAATAATTACCCATTTTTATAGATGAAGAAACTGACATTCATGGAAAGGGAGTTCACAAGACTTAGTAAATAGTTAAAGCAAGAATCAAATCCATATTTTCTTCAAATAAATTGTATGGGGAACTGGCCCCACAGATGAGGCAAGATTTTGCTATTTCATTGTGTTTGGCCTCTTAAATAAGTGTTCATTGTGTTTGTTTCTCTTTCAACTGGACAATATCCCCCCCAAACAGAGAAGAGCAGAAAATGGGACTGAGTTGTGGCTGCCCCTGTCTGATTGTGTAGAGGTTTTCTAGTCTCAGAATCATTAAGCCTGTTGTGCGACTGAATGTATTTTAATGTCCAGGCTGAATGGGATTTGACTGGTTGATGATATTGAAAATTACATCCACTCAGAGATGAGCATAAATCTAATTGCTGAAACCTGCACTGCCTTGGGGTGTGGATGTTCTGTGTGTGTTTAAACAGAAAGAAAAAAAGTTGTTTGTTGTTTGGGGATGGGGACTTGGGGTGGGGGGAGATATAATGGGACAGTGGAGAAACCTAACAACATTTTTTCAGATGACAGATGCATGAAAGCTTGAAACTCCAATGAATTAGAAAAGCATTGTTCTTAATGGTACCCTGCCAGCCCCTAAAAGCAGTTAAAGCAATCATTCCATTTCAGCAGTTGAAAGAAAAGTAATTTCTAGTTCTTAAGAAACTTAAATTAAAATTTAACATTTGAAATAATCCCTGGATTAGCAAAACTTCATAATTCAGCCCTATTGGGCTGAATGTATTGAGCCAGAGCTCAAAAGCAAGATCTGTACTAGCTCTGAGGGGAAAATCACATGTTAAGGATTCAGAAACCTTCCCTTCAATTTTAAAAAAAAATCTCCCTTTGGTTTCTTTTTCTTGTCTTTTCTTCTTCATTCTCCTCTTTTTTCTTCTTCTATGCTCTACCCTTCTCTCTCTTTTTCTTTTCCCTTCTCTTCCTCCTTATTCTTTTAGGCCTTCATTTATCTTGCTTTTATATTGTGGTACTTATTCATTTTTGAAGTAGTTCTCAGATTTTTTTTAATAGAAGATTTACAGCCAAGTATCTGATAAATTTATAAACTGGGTTCATAGGATTATCTAAAGGAAACCATAGAGGCCCTCAACCCCTCATTTTACAGATAGGGAAACTGAAGTTCAGGGAAACTAGTTTTTCCCAGGATCAGTCAGTTGAAAAAATTTTGAGGGAAGACCTGAACCCAAGTCTTCTTATGCTATGAGATTTAAACTTCAACTTCACTGCCTTATGTACTGCATCTCTCCTGGGTTATTTAAGCCAGTGGCAGATAAGGTATTCCCCTTTAGATTGGGAAATATAAAATTTTCCCAGTCCCCCTTTAGGTCACATGCACGAACACACACACACACACACACACACACACACACACACAATATCCTTCCCCTAGGTATCTTCCTGAGATGTCTTAAGGGAAATCAAATGGACACATCTGGCCATTTTTGAAGCATTTACCCTTTACCCAAGTGTGACCAAATGCACCTGCATGGAGTGAAATCTATTTTCATGAGAGTGCTCATCAGTTCAAAGTGTGTCCAATTAAGGACTCATTTGAAGGAAACTAATCATAGTTTCCAGCAAATTGGAGGAAATGCAGTTCCAATCAAAGGCATAATTCTCCTTCCCTTCTGATTCTCAGTTTCCTGGTGTTCAGTGACATTTACTACATGACTTTGCCCTCAAAATCAGACTATTTTGTAAGGAATTTATACATTGAGAGCAAAGCTCAGCTGAGTATTTGACCTCCACAGAACTATTCATGTCATTGGCAAACTCAGGCAACAATATGTGCATTTTCAGACCAAATCATGGATAATGGACCATTTTTGAGCCAGAATCTCCACTATCTATTAATCCTATGACTAGGAAACAGGACTAAGTGCACGATTTCCTTGCTATAGAGAGCTCCTAGATCCTTCTACTAATGCTGTTCAGTATTTTCTCTGCAACGTGTAAAGAGTTGTCTAAAATACTAAGCAATCAGTGACTTTCCTAGAGTCACAGAGTACATGTCAAAGGAAGGATTTGGATGTCAGTCTAAGACCTCTAAGACCTGTCCTTTATCTATTAAAGCTAACTGCCTCTCTATTGTAATAATTACCTACATTTATAAGGTCATTTAAAAAAAAAAACATTGTTCTTGGCACTACTGGTAGGAAATCTCCCTTCTGTGAAGAAGATCAGCAATTTGTGTCTCATATATTGTCTTAGAAAGTTGACTGAGGCACTGATAAATTAAGTGACTTGTCTAAGATCTTATTATAACTATATGTCATTGGTAACTTTTGACAGGCAGATCCTCTATTAAATATGCCACACTCTTTCTCATATAACAGTCTAAGATTTATCAAGCCCTTTGTTCACAAAATTCCTGTAAAGCAGGGAATGCAAGTATTATTGTGGATCTCATTTAATAGAAGAGAACAATTTTTATTACAGTGAAATGAAGTGACTTTCCTGTGGTCACAAAGCTGGAAGTTAGCAGATGTAAATTCAGCCCTCTAACCCTTACACAAATGCTAGTTCTGATGTGAGTGTTTTTTGTGCGCTTTCAGTTCCTACACACAACCTTGTCATTCATTTTCTCAATCCCCGTTCCCCACCCTTACCCTATTCCTACTCCCATTGGGTATTTTACAGCATTGGTTCAAAGTGAATTGAATTAAAACTATTCACCCTTCTGGCCCTAAAACTGATAAAAATAAGTTCTTACAAAGGTCATATAAGTTTTACATGTCTAATATTCTTTTGGGGAAGTGGGGGGAGGAAGAAGACAGCAGAATTTCAGGCACTCAGAAGCAACTTACACAGACCCAACCTGAGTGAACATCAGAGAGTAGAAAATGAGACACCTGTGCTCCCCCAGCCCATGTGTATTTTGAGCTGGAGGACCCCAATGAAGATCAGGGGAGGCAGTAGTGACAAAGGATTCTCAGAGACTCTTCAATATCAAAGCCCTTCCACTCTGCCCACTCCCATACCCTCCCACCCCACCAGAAATCCCACAAATACTGCTTTTTGGCATATCTAACAAGTCCTGTCCATCTGGCTGAAGGTCCACTTTTCCTTGGTGGCCCTCATGGTGGGATATAGGTGGAGCCCGCCTCTGTCAGTTGGAGGCCTGAATCCCTGACTCCAATATCTGGGCATCCAGGATAAGCTGGGATGGTGGGAAAGGAGGGATGCCCTTTTTTTTTCCAATTTTCAAAAAAAAAAAGAGGCAGGGGATGAAGCACCATAGGATTGCTCCTTTGAGACTCCTATCCAAGAGTCTCAGGGCCTGCCCAAGCATGACTTTGGCTCAACTTCACTTCCCTTCAAACAGCCAAGGGATGGCCAGCAAGGAAAAGATGGGGATGAAAGGACTGGATGAAGAGGTTATCCACTAAGAGGGTGAGGGTTGCTCTGAAGACCCCAAAATACCAACACTCCAAGTCCTGCCGAATGAATTTGATTCAAGTCTTCTGAGCCAAAGAAAAGTAAAATTTATTAGACATAGTAAGTCTGTGCTAGGGCATTCTATGGTGTGAGATAGGGTGAGATGGGGTCTTATATACAGAAGGTTGTGGGAGAAATCTAGGGGTGGTCTAGAGGAGGAGTTTGGGGAGGGTCTTCAGGAGGAGTTAATGAGGTCAATGAGTGATTAAGGGTGGGAAGTAGCTGGAGGCTACAGACGGTGGTAGGCCAGGCCAGTTCAAGGGTGTATTCATATTTTGATAGGCTCAAGGGTGGGAAGTATATGAACAATGGAGGGCTAGGCTAGTAACTAGGCTAGTAGTTAGCAGTTAGTAACTAGGTGCAATGTAAGGCTTATTGCCTCATGCAAATGTCTCATCAAATGAGACAATTTAATCAAGAGTCCAAGGGAGGTTCCCAGAGCCTGTACCTCAAGGACTCAAAGAGAGCTCCAGGGGGCTCTCAGAGCCCATACCTCATCATTCCTCAATCATTTCATCATTTAATCCCTATGGGTCAAAAAGAGCTGGATATGACTGAATTGACTAAAAGACCACAAAAGAACAAAGAATTAAGGAATTGGTGACTAAAGGAGTTTAAAAAGAGTCAGAGGCAGTGAAGTTAAAGCATGGCCTAGGAGAGTAGGGCTCAAAAAATTTAAGGTCTTAGGCAGAATAAAAATAGAGATGATTTATATAATGATTTGCAAATTACTATAGGAATATAATTTCACTTGATCCTCTCAAGTAGAGAAGTAGAAACTATTACGAACAATGATTTACGAATAAAGAGGTTAATTAACCCAGATACCCAAGTACATGATTGAAGCTGGATTTGAACTCAGATCTTTTAAGCACCAGGGTCAGCACTCTATTCACTGTGCCACCTAGACAGAATAAATTTAGTAGGGGCAAAGGGAAGGGAGGGGTAGAACAATAAAAGTTATAATCTGATGAAGTAATTTTAGTGTTTGTGGAGTGTAACATTATGGATGATAGAAAACACAGGGTGTGGCCTTCCCTGTGTGGAGAGGATTTAGGAGAGGAAGTTGTTGTCTTCCTTGTTGTTAATCTTTCCTTCTCAAAGCAAACCAAGACATCAGGAAGATGAGGCCAGGACTTGCAAGTGAATTGGATTTGAGTGTGGGGGATCTGTGCAAAGTCACTAGCCTCACTTTTTCCTCCAGAGCCATCTGAGTCCAGTGTCCAGATATAGAGCAGGACAACTGGAGATGGCCCAGGATGCATTGGGAGATCTTGACCCTTTTAAGATAAGGTCTTTCCCAGGTTTCAGTTTGACTGAGGCAATTCCTTTCAGTCATGAAAACTTGGTAAGAAATGAGGCAAAGAGTAGCCTCTTTTTACCTATTAAAAAAAAATCAAGGGGTGGCTAGGTGACACAGTGAATGGAGCATCAGCCCAGGAATCCAGAAGATCTGAGCTTAAATTTGGCCTCAGACACTTAATACTTACTAGCCTTATGACCTTGGGCAAGACACTTAATCCCAATTTCCCTGCCTTTCTCCCTCCAAAAACCAAAAAATCAATCTACTAGGGGAAGAACCTCAGGGTTTCTGGACCAAACAGAAGCAATTGCTATTTACATTCATTCTGAGCCTTCTGCTGCTCAAACAATGGCCAGGTAGGGCTTGGCCTGGGACCTATTGTGGGCCAATCAATAAGAGGGTGAGGGTAGAGGAATAGATTAAGCCAGTTAGTGGTTAGGGTGTTTGCTGGGACTTGTCTCTAAATTTTAGTCTCGGCGTAGGATTAGGAGTTGGAATAGGAAGTCAACAACTTAAAGTCTTTAGAAAGAGAAGACTTGCGTATAGGCAGAAGGATCTGGGTTGATCAGTTTGCAAAGTGAACTTCAAAAGAAAAAATTAGTGGATTAAAAAAAAAAAAGATTGTTAAATCTAGCCCAATGCTGAGTTTCAGTAATGTTGTAAATTATGAGAAAAGGTCTTCAAAAAACTAAAACATTAAAGAAATATAAATTATTTTGATCTTGATCATTTTATTATATGTACTTATTACTCAAGCAATTTATGTGTCCATTAAATCAGGGTATTTTATTTTGCCAGAGCCAGAAGAGATCCATAGAAACAGAATAGGAAAAGAACTAACTTGACCTCTGCAAGCTATTGAATTATGACCTACTCATTCCTTCTTTTATTCCACAAGCATTTATGATGGGCCATTTTTATAAATGGTGAGAAGCAGTATGGCATAATGAAAAGAGGCAAGTCTTGGAATCATGAAGAACTGGGCTTAAGTTGTTCCCCAGACACACACCATGAGCAAATGACTCAGCAATTCTCTAAAATTAAAATATGCATACAGGTTGCTGTTTCTACATCAGTGCACAGAGCTTCCACATTGGACATCCCTCTCAACAAAGAAGTCACCAATATGGACCTCTGTCAAATAACATGCTAGTCCTCAGTATAGTTAGAAAGATGAAAAAGTCATGATCCCTGCATTCAAGGCGTTAACATTCCAAAGAGGAAGATACAAGGTGGGCATAAGTAATAGGTTACAGGCTCTGAGAACCCCCATGAACTCTCCTTAAGTCTTCCGGCACTAGATAATTCTCGGCCACCTCATGGAGGCAAGATGGGGTTTATATACAGAAAGATTGTAGGATGGTTCTAGGGGTGGTCTAGAGGAGGAGTTTAGGGAGGGTCTTCAGGAGAAGTCAAATGAGGTCAGACCAGTAATGAGAGATTAAGAGTGGGAAATAGCTGGAGACTACCTGGAGATGACAGACAATGGAGGGCTAGGCTAGTTAAAGGGTAACAGATTTGGGTATAGATATTTTGGGGAGGATCAAGGGTGGGGAGTAGATGGATAGTGGAGGGCTAGGATAGTAACAGAGATCTGGGTCTAGTAATAATGAAAGGCTTATGGCCCCAGACAAGTGGAAAGATTCAAGGAGAGTTCAAGGGGGTTCCTAGAGCCTGTACCCCATCATTAGTATGTTTCAAAATAGAATAGCATGGGAGGCAAAATTAAAAATGCTATTAGAGGAAGTGATCACTTCCTATTTCAAGGTGACAGGAAAGTCATCATGGAGGAAGTGGCATTGGAACTGGGACATAAAGGTGAAGGAGAATTTCAAAAGAGATGGTTTTGAGGAGGCTAAAGGAAGGTGTAGATTTCAAGCAATGTGCAAGTTAAGCATGGGCACTCTAGTCCCATCACTGCAACGTTTTATTTTATTTTTTTTTTTTAACTGAGTGATTTTGTTAGTAAGGGAAACTTCTAGTGAAATTCTCTCTATCAATGTAGATCAATACCTGTTCTACAACTCATCTTCTTCAGATTTGCTTTAATTTTAAGGAACTGAATTATATTATCAAGTCATTAGCCTGGGGAATAGGGAGCTTCTCAACATTACTCTTCCAATTGACAACTTGGAAAACTGATGAAAATTAAAATTTACATCTTTTGATTAGTGAAAAAAAAACAATGATTTGCCCAATGACTTTATACTTTGTTGACTAAATGAGTGGTATTTATAATTGGTCCAGGTGTTAGTGAAGTACTTTCTTTGACATATAATCCCAGTAATGAAATTGATAGATCAAAGAGAATATTAAAAGTTTATTAAGTTTTTTTTAATATTTCTAAATTGTTTTCCAGGAAAAAAAATGGAACTACTTCAAGCTCTACCAGAAATAAATGAGGGTACCACTTTGTCTATCATCCCCCTAATATTGATTTTTTCTTCTTTTACCCTTTTTTCATTCTCTATGTCCCAGGCAATTGAGACAGATTGTAGAACAGGTGATAAGCTTTGAAAACACATTCCTAACCATGAATTCCCTGCATCTTAAGTCACAAATCCAGTAAGAAACTGACACATACCCAGAAAGGCAGACAGAGAAATACTACAAAATTGAACCTGCCCCAGGTCTACTTTTCAAAATAACTAGTTAGTTATTGCTCCGTCACTTCTTACTGACTGATAATGGCAATTTTATTCTCTACCTATGAGATACTTACATTCAACAAAGGACTGGAGATACAAGAGAAAATTCTAAAGCCTGGGAGTCAGATATCTAGGTTTCAGTACCAACACTTTTTCTGACTCTCTGGGTGAGTTTGGGAAAGTCATGTTCCCTTTCTAGGCTTTAATTTCTTCTCTGTAAAAAGAGAATAATGTACAGCTCACAAAGAAGTCTGAGGACCAAGTGAAAGAGAAAGAGAGAATATGTAAAAGTATTTTGATTAGAGATAGCTAACATTTATTCAAATGGTTAGATTTCATCCATGCTGATGTTTCCTCCAAAGAGGTAGATAACAACCCTTTCACACCTGGCCAACCAGGGCTATGATTGTTCGTATTTTCTTATAATTTCCCAATGATGTGGGGTTCACCAAAGATAGAAGTATTGTTTTTCATGATTTCTTCCTGTCATCTTGAGGATATGTGTGGAGCACATAGGCTATACCATTAGTTATCCCTTGCTCTTAGGATTTGAAAAGATCACTGAAAATGTATTTCAGTTTTTGATGATATCTTTTACTCTAGTTCTTTAAACTTCTTTGTTAACATGTCACACCCTATTTATGCCCACCATGAACCTCTTCATTGCCCTCAGAGAAATACTTATTTTTAATTCTTCTAATGTTTATCCTGCAGCAATATTATATTTAAGGTGACACTTGCCTGCTGAAAAGCCATCAGTGGTTCTCCACTGAATGTAGAACTAAATCCAAATTAATTAACCCATGTACTATTTAAAACTTTCACCCATTTGGATAAAATGGCTGATCTCTGATTTATTTCTCTCTATTCTTGTCAAAGCACTCTACATGGTGGGTCTTTTTTTATCTGATTCTGTCCTTTCTTACCATGTCAGTTGTTGTTTATCCTTCATTCTCAAAGAGGAAGAATGACATAAGGAAGGTGATATCTCTTTTTTTCTTTTTTTTTCTTTTGCTTTTTGGAGGGGAGGAGGGAGGGAAATTGGGGTCATGTGACTTGCCCAAGGTCACACAGCTAGTAAATGTTAAGAGAAGGCTATATAAACCCTCATTTGAGGCTTTGTTTAGGGTCTCACTTTGAGAAGTGTTCTGTGATTTGATCAGATAAGACTCTGGGAAGCCGTTGCTGAGAGCCCCCCAGCTTTGAAAAACCCAGTTGGCAGCCACCCTGGGGATGCTGGGGTGCTTGCTGTCCTTTACCAGTGGACAGAATTCACTCTCTGTCTGTAGAACAGTCTCAGGAGCTCTGAACCAACAGCAAGGTTCCAGAACCTCTGCAACAACAGGACTGTCTTTCACCAGTGAACAAATCTGGCAAAACAATATCAAAACAGACAAAGTACCAGCATAACAGCCATGTCTCCTCAGTCCTTGGCAGCTCTGGGTGGTAGCTCTCAAAAGTCCTGGGCAATTCAAAGTGGCCCTCAGCAATCCTCTCTCTCTCTCTCTCTCTCTCTCTCTGCCTCCAAGATGCTGCTTCCAAAAAGTTCTTCTGCCTCTCTCTTTGTTTGTGTCTCTCTAAATTTATGTCACCAGCTCCTCCCAGTTCAGCACTCTCTTTTCACATAAACAAGTCCATCCCACAAGTGGGATTCACAAGCTCTGGGTTTTAACACAATCAATCCCAAAACCAAGCCAATACAGGGGGATCTTTAAATTCCATTACTATTACACCATTAAGACATGATGGTGGAGTAGGAACTCCCATATTGTTATGTATATAGTTCCACATTATGAAGAATTCTTACCCAATTCTCATGTCCTCTTATCTTCCATTTGATTTTTTGGAGTCTATAAAATCATCATGATGATTTTTCATATACCAACAATTGCCCTATGGCTACTTGACCAATAAAATATGTAACTATAAGTAGTCCTGAAATAGGTGGAAAGTCCATCTCATTCTCCCAGAGCAAACCACCATATCTCTTGCTTGCCCCTACAGTTTGGTGCTTTGCCCTGTGCATAATTAATATCCTCAGGTTTCATATGTCTCATTGACATAGATAGGGATTAGCAGGAGATGGAATGAACTGTCTAGTAAAATGATAATAATATTTCATATTCATATAATCTGCTAAAGTCTACAAAGTAGATTTGTTACAAAGTAGAGATAAGTAGTAAGAATCCTGTGAATAAAAGTGGTTATAAGACTTGGTTTCTTGTCTCAGTTCTGCTGCTAAATTGCTGTACTTCCTTGAGTTAGCCCCTTTATATCTCTGTCTCTCAATTTCATCATCTTTAAAATGAATGACATGAATGAAATTATACAGAGTCCCCTTCAGGTTTAACTTTCTATTATTACATGATTCAAGAAGTATCCATGATAGAATACACAATTTCAGGGGTACTGTGGAGGTAGTGGTGAGTATAAGGGAGTTTCCTGCATTAGAACAGGCTTATAGGCTCACAGATTTAGGGATGTAAGACAGTAGAGATTGTCTCTTTCAACCTACTCATTTTGCTCATGAAAAATGGGACAGGGTTAAGCCAAATAACCCTGAATTCCCCCTTTCCAGTCAAAGATCATATATCAGTGGTAGAAAATTATTATACTGATTTGGCAGATGTAAATACTAAAGCACAGAGAAGTTAACTTTTCTGTTTTATTATTTTCAATTATCAAGGATATTTTTTCTCCCTTCTGCTTCCTCTTGCCTCCCCAAAAGAAAGAAGAAAGAAAAAGAAAGCAAGGAATAAGGAAGGAAGAGAAAGAAAGGAAAGAAGAAAGGGAGGAAGAGAAAGAAAGAAAGAAAGAAAGAAAGAGAGAGAGAGAGAGAGAGAGAAAGAAAGAGAGAGAGAGAGAAAGA
>NW_027187460.1:10223419-10249959 GCF_028583685.1 Petaurus breviceps papuanus | reverse complement strand
TTTGTCACAGGAGTGCAGTCAAGGAAAACATACTCTGATATTAGTCAATTACCTCTGTCATGCTGTGGGCAGCATTGTGCTCTATCATTTCTCTGGAATCATTTTAGCTTATCAAAGTTCTTAAGTCTTTCAAAATTGTTCATTCTTATAATATTGATATACTTTCACAATATTTGATATAATTGATATAATTTCACAATACTCTCACCCTGCTTCTGCTCACTTAACTCTGCATCAGTTCACAGACGCCTTTCCATGTGTCTTTGAAATGATCATTTTGCTCATTTCTTAAAGCACGATAATGTTTCATTCCATTTGTCTACCACAGGTTTAGCCATTCCCCACGTTGATTAGTTTGGTTTTGCTTTGTTTTTTGCCACCATAAACATAACTGCTAATAAGGAGAGGGAAGGGAAGGAAATAAGCTTTTCTGAAGTATCGGCTATGAGTAAGAACCCGGCTAATTGGTTTTTACAAATATCTCATTTGGCCCTTACAACAACCTCATTCTGTAACTGCCATTATTTTGTCCAGGTTACAATTAAGGAAATCAAGGCACAGTTTAAGGGACTTGTCCAGAGTCATATAACTAGTTATGTTTCTGAGGCCAGATTTGAACAAAGGTCTTCTTTTCTCTAAACTCAAATGTTCCATTCACTGTGGCATCATAAACAAATTAGAGAAATAAGCAAGAAATTTCTTATAAGATCCTATGAGAGGGGAAAAGTTCTTGAGAAAACCAAAGATAGAGAGGAACACAGAAGGCAAAATGGATAATTCCGTTACCTACAATGAAAATCGATTTACATGAACAAATCCAAAACAGCTACGGTAAAAAAGGGATACAACTAGTTTACCTTATTTGTTGGAAATCACATAGCTAGGAGATGATATTATACAGACTCACTGACTATTCCTATCTGAATCAACTTTGCATAGTACAATTTGGTGGTATTTTTTAAGATATAAAAACATTTTTTCCTCCTTTGGCATAAAAATGCCTTATTAGATATTTTATTCTTTTTTAATGCACTTTTTCTGTTCCTCAGTAATTTAAATAAATGTCCTCTCATTTTAACCACATTCTCCTTCTAAATAGAATGAACTGACACCACCAAGGGAAGGACATTGTACTTCAGCCACAAAAGTCCAGCGTGTTTCTAAACATAACATTTGTTCAGCATAAAGACATTCTTAGTAATAAAAACCTCCTAATTATGATACCAATGAAATTTTACCATTGGAGATTTCAAAACATATGTTTTAACTGTGTCATAGACATGCTGAAGAGGTAATACATATTTGAGGACTTACTAATGGGTTCACAAGGGCTCATGTACTGTCCCTATAGCCTTACCTATCTACAGGCAGAAAGTTTATTCATGGGTATTTTCTGGATTAAAATGAGAGGGGTAAGGATTCCATTTCTCACTGCTTTGGCTCATTAAAATCCAACCTAGATACCCTGGGGACAATGTTAATTATAGAGTAGGTCATGGCTGACATGTAGGCTTTCTCCAAAAGGGAAAATAAAAAGGTATAAAACACAAATTAGATATTGAACTATTTTATTCCTATACACAAGAACTCTTAACCAAAAAAGAGTCACAGTCTACATTACCAGAATGATAAACAAGGTTCAGTAACTAAGTTTATAAGTACTGTTACAATCAGCTAAGGCGCTGTTATTCAAACTTCATCTGAACATAAGCCATTTTTCAAAATTACCGATTAGGCTTTAGCATTTCACCTTGTCTTACAATACTTACAATACAAAACAATTTCTGGTATATGCCTGCTGGTAAAATGGCTAGGCCTAGGTTCACCTTCTTGTAGCCATCTTCCCTCTTCAAGAGTGCTACAGTAGATGTAAGAGATTCTTCATTTGCTTCCATTCAGTTCCAACCTGATAGGAATCTCTTGGAATCTCAACTATTTGTCTAATACTGGACATGTCCATCTCAGGTCAGATAATTTTGTCCTCTAAAACTAGGAAAAAGCAAACAGCAATGAGGTAGCCCAAATATAGCTCCAGGCTTAAGTAGGCAAATCATGTGTCTTGGATGCCATGTGGTCATGGCTATATGAAAACTAAGGTACAAATTAGAGGAAACTCCTTTCTTTTCTCTTGAGAAACAGACTGAAAAGTAATGGCACAATTTTTGATTAGGAAGAGAAAGACTGGGGGCAGTCACTCCCCTTTAAACATTCACTGAGTCATCAACTCTTCTTGCTCTACAATTAATGAAGGGACTCTTCATCATCTCAGGGTGCAAGTTTTTTAGTCCTGAATCATGTATTGTCAAGAACAGCCTTGAAAACTCCCACATATTCAACTGGAGCCAGTCATGGCAACTGTGAGCATGCACCATGGAATGTCCCCATAACATTGCCCACAGAGTTTGGGTGGCTTGATCTTTGAGAAACATGTCACTTGATCATCCATTATTCTTCACTCTTGCTATGAGACCAATAAAACCACTTATCAGATAAAAATTTATCTTTGATGAGAACTTTTACGATGCTTCTTATGTACAATTTGTCACAGGAAATATACTGTAGATAGGCAATATGGTTTAGTACACAGTGATTGGTCTTGAGACCAGAAAGGCCTGGCTTCAAATTATGCTTCTGATGTATGACTAAAAAAAATAAAATTTAAAAAAAATCTTAAAAAGGGCAGCTAGGTGGTGCAGTGAACAGAGCACCAGCTCTGGAGTCAGGAGGACCTGAGCTCAAATCCAGCCTCAGACACTTAACATTTACTAGCCGTGTAACCTGGGGCAAAGCCGCTTAACCCCAATTGCATTCCAAAAAAAAAAAAACAGGCAAAAACCCCCAAAACAAACAAACAAATAACAACAAAAAAGATATATGACTGTATGATCATGAGCAAGTCACTTAAACTTTAGTGCCACAAGTGATACACTAAGATTATGAAGTACACAACTATTAATGACCTAGATTAAGAAAGGCAGTTTCCATGTCTAGAGTCTTCTATTCCAATGAAATCAGTTACATCCATCCATCCATTTATCTATAATCTATCTATCTATCTATCTATCTATCTATCTATCTATCTATCTATCTATCTATCTATGTGTATGTATGCATGTGTGTGTATATGTGTGTGTGTGTGTATGTGTGTGGCATTTGGAGTGCTGAGATCAGATTTAAACTCAGGTCCTCCTGACTCTAGGCCCAGTGCTCTATCCACTGTGCCACCTAGCTGCCCCTCAGACTATATTTTTAATGTACACATCAACACACACACACATAGTGAAATCCATTTAACTATTCTTGTATTCCTAACGCTCCTTCCCCAACCTCACCTGCCCATCCAGAAAAGAGACAGAGGCAGAGAATAAACTCCTTGAGAATAGCAACCTGTTTTCTGTTTATTCATTTTATGGGCAGGTGGAGGTGGGGTATCCAGTAGGCCATTAATAAATTTTGTTGTATTAAATTGAACAAATTATACCGAATTAAAGATAACTAAAGATAGGGAAAGAGTGTAGATTCCAGAAAAGGAAGGGCAAGAAGGGAAAATGGAGAGTAAGTCCAGATTTAAAGGAAATGCAGAATGTTTGAAGAGGAGTAGCATGTTATAAGAATGAATAAGTCAAGTCACCTCTCTAAGCCTCGATTGAGTCATCTGAAAAATGAGAATAAAAGTATTGCTATTTATGTCAAAAGGCTGTAATGAAGATCAATAGAATAATATATGTCAAACTCTTTGTGACTGATGCCATAGGAATTTACATAAAAAATAATGATGATGATAATAAGCCAAGAGCAGACGACTTTTGAAAATGTAGTTTTGATCCTGATTGAGGAGGAGGTGGAGGAGGATAGAGTGAGAGAGCTATCAAAATAAGGGGAAGTTAAAGAGATAATTAGAGGGGCAAAATTAGAATAGACCTACTGTTGACATTTAGCTATCTGGAGAATTATCTCAAAGGCTAATTTATGGTGATTACTTACTTCCACAAGAAGACTAATGGTTTTTTCCCCCTTCTTTTAGTGGGCCAGGAGAAGGAAATATCCATGCATCTTATATGTGTGTACCTGCAAGACCTTGTGCCAGAATTGAAAGAGAAGGAGAGCTGGCTGAATTAGATTTGGGATACTCTGCCAAAAATCCCCCCTTCTCCACTAAAGCATCACTCAAAATCATTTGTCCAGTCTCTACTCAGTCTTTGGTAACAGTGATCTCACTATACCTTTAAACAAGTCATTCCATTTTAAAGAACTGCAATTATTAGGGGAATCTTCCTAATGTTGAGCCAAAATATAACTTTCTTTAACTATTATTAAAATTCCTATTGAAAAAAATAGAAAGTTAAAAAAAAGTCTTGTTCTTTTCCCCCAAGTTATTTCAGGTAAAATATCTTCAGTTTTTTCCACCTGATCCTCCCTACCTGACATCCTTTCAGTTACCCCCAACACTAAGGTCTTGATCCTTTGGATATGCTTGCTTTTTTTATAGAACATGATCCCTTAACTAAAAAAAAAAATAAGTTGAAGGCTGCATGACAGAGTTCCAGTCATCACTGATGGTTGGAGGATAGGGACATTTTGAAAAGATTGCCCAGAATGCACAGGGAGATACTACTTAATTTCTACATGAGGTCAGCATGGCTCTTCAATTCTTTGGTATAGAAGGTGCACACATTACAAGACCAAGGGGTAGAACATAGAAGAGGGAGGAACAAAGATTAGTAATATCTGTTCCATTCAGTCTCCATGACACTAGGGCTCTCCCAACAAGTAGTATTATACTGTCTATACACAGGGTAGAGATAGAACATTGTCCTCAGTTGTCACTGAGTGTGACAGATATTCTCACCTTTAATTCACAGTAATAGACTTTTTTTCAAAAAAAAATGGTAGATGATTTAAAAGTTATTTAATCAAACTCTAAAATCCTATAGAGGAAAAACTAAAACCAAAGAAAGGGAAAATGGTCAATTGGGCCAAAGTCATATACCAAGTTATTTGCAGAATGGGAATTAGAAGAAGTGTTTTCTGTGTCCAAGTGATCATTCTGATGGTATTTAAATATGAAGAAAGACGTAGAGACAATATCATAGTCACCAGGAAGCTAGTGGTTTTACATACATGGAACAATTATATGGAACTCATAATAATATAAGACAATCATTGGGCCTTTGAGATAGAAAGACCTCAAATATCATCCAGTGTAATGGTAATTTGAAGACCCCTTTTTGTATTGGCAAGGAAGCAGGTACTTAGCACTTATTAATCAAAGCTCAGTGAAAGAAACAGAAGGTATGAAGCCCTGTTCCTGATGTAACAGGAAGGGTTTGGCTGAAACAGGAAGTAGCTAATGCTGTGTATGTAAGAAAAGCCCCAGAGAGGCACAGTCAGAATTTCTTCGGACCAGCATCTTGTGGCAGAGCAGCTACAGAAGAGAGAATCGAGACCTGAGCCAGAATTTCCTGAGAACTTGTGGTGGTGGAGCTTCTTCTGAACAGGAGTCCAGGAGACCAGGAGCCTAGGAGCCCCCTTCCCCCAGGCTGGATAAGGTGATTCTGATTTTTTGAATGAGCTACAGAAGACTGAGAAAGCATGACCAGGATGCAGGGACTTTGTCTGTTTGAGGCTTGGTTAACTCTTGAATTCCCGGGAGCAGAAATTGTGAAGGATTTGAGATGGATTGGACCCTGTGAACTTCAGTGTGGAGCAGGACCTACCCAGAGAGCTGGACAAGGAACTGGGAGCTGTCTGCCACTGAACCCAAGTGACAGTCTGGTGAATCCAGGTAGAATCTGGGACCGTGAAATGGGATCCAGGGAATCTGAGAACCCACCCCGAGTCAAGATAAAAAGACCTCTCCTTGGGCACTGAGTAATGATGAAATTGTAGTTTACTAGTGACCTAGAGGTGGAGGATTTGTGTATTCTCAAATAATTGTACTTCGTGATGATTGATACTTAGTAACTGATGGATAAGTGACTGATTGAGTTAACTTAGTTGCCCCATGAGTGAAAGACTGACTATTGTACTTTGAGATGATTGTTCTTTGTTCTAGATATTGTGACCACTTTGGTGAAAGCTATGTGGCCATTTTAATGATAAGCTGCTGTGAATACTATATTGTGATTTTCTGTGATAAGTTGTACTATTGTGAATGCTGTACCTTGATTTTCTGTGGATGCTCTGCTTTGATTTCTTATGGAATAGAGTGTTAACTATATTGTGTAATAAGAGCCTTAAAAGCTGTTCACAGTAGCAGTCCTCTGGAAAGCTGCTCGTGCATGGCATTACATCCAGTTAAAATTCTATCTGTGAATGAATATCCTTTGTATCACTCACTACAAGTGATAATCCACCTTTGTTTTTGTCTTTAACTAGCATTGTTTTCAAATAACCATTACTGCCCTCCATGGACATGGATACGGTTTACTTAGATTGTGTCAAAACTTTTGACAAAATTTCTTATGATTCACTAGTGTACACAAGTGTCTTGACTGCCCTAATAGAGACTTCCTTCAACATTATTATTATTATATTATTACTATAATAATTTTTATCAATAACTACATTTTGTGTCCTGCTATTGAACAGGGCATAAAGTCATCTAGCTAAGCTAGTCCTCATCTCTTCATCTTTTTTCTTCCCTGAGAGCATCCGGAGGAGCCTGTCAGATGTTTTTCTATGATCTGAGGAAACAAAATCAAGAACTAATAGAGGTTTGATACCCTAGCAAAGTATGGGAATATTGGGAGAAATTAGCAGTCCACAATAAATTCAAATCACTTGTCTCAGAGGGAATGTATATATTCTGAGAGAAAGCATTGGTAGATATGGTGACTAGGCCACTTGGGAGGGCTACTGCGGGATTGCTGAAGGATAAAAGATGTCCTTTTTTTCTTAAAAGGAAAGAGAAGAGAAGCTATAAACAGTTGGTAAATGAACTTGGCTTTGGTTCAAGGTAAAATTCTGGAACATATTAAAAGGATATGAAATTTCAAATGTTTAGAAAGAGAACCTGAAGTCCCAAAAAGTCAGCATGGTTTCATCAATAAAAAAAATCTTGTTTCACCTATTTTCATTTTTTTGACAATATTACTAACTAGGAAATCAGGTTAATACTATAGGTATTTTTGCATATATTTTAGTAAAGCATAAGAGAAACAAAGACTTTCATATTAATATTGTGGAAAAGATGGGAAGACATAGGTTAGATAATAATACAACTAAATGTATTGGGAATTAATTTAGTAACAAGGCCCAAAGACTACTGATTCATAAAGAGTTTGTTGTCAAATGAACACGGTGTTTTTAGTGGTATGACCAAGAGATCCATGCTTCATCCTATACCACTTAACATTATTATCAATTATTTGCATAAAGAAATAAATGATATATTAATCAAATCTAAGAATGATCCAAAACTTGTAAAGATAGATAACAAAATGTATGATAAAATAAAAATTCAAAACATGGGTCAAATATAATTTAATAACAATAAGTGTAAACTCGTACTTGTATTATAAGTGCACTATACTTGTACTGGGGCAGAGAGATAGCTCAGTGGATAGAACGCTGCACCGGGAGTCTAGAAGACCTGAGTTCAAATGTGGCATCAGACACTTACCAACTGTTTGATCCTCTGCAAATCACTTAACCCTGTTTGTCTGAGTTTCCTCATCTCTAAAATGACTTAGAGAAGGAAATGATGAACCCCTTCATTATCTTTGCAAAGAAAACTCGAAGTGTAGTCATGAAGAGTCAGACACAATTGAACAATAACAACAATACTTGCATTAAAAATCAGCTTCAGAAATACAAGGTAGGAGAATCACAGTTAGAAGGCACTTCTGAAAAAAAATGTAGGATTTTAGTGAGCTACAAGTTCAATTCTCACCAACAGCTTAATATTCAGTCAAGAAAGTTGATAGATTCCTAGATTACGTTAAAGGAAGAATAGCTTTCAGGAACTGAAGTAACAATCCAAGTGAACTCTGACTTAATGAGACTACATATCAAAATATATTATTCAATTCTGTGAACCAAAGATAAGGATATTGATTAAATGAGTAATATACATAATTGAGCAACCAAAAGAGTTAAGGTCCTCAAGTCCATGCCATATTATTTCAGGAAAGAGCAAGAATTATTTTGCCTAGAAAAGTAAAAAGTTTGGGAGTGAGGAGGGGAGACAAAATTGATGACTCCAAGTCACGGAGGTGTGTGGGTCAGATTCCAGGGCGTGGTATTGGATTTCACCAAGGACTAGAGTGCCACTTCTTAGCTATGTTATAAAGGGAATTTTTTTCAGGTTCGTCTTTATGTCTATAGAAACACATCTATTTCTGAAATGCAGTGATTCTGGGCAGCCAAATCTATTATTCTTTGACTTTTCAAACTGCACTATTCTCTTCATAAGAAGTGAATTTTTGACCAAAAGATACAAATGCTTATAAAAGAGAAAATAATTGATTTCTATTTTGTGAAAGTGAGAAGCTTTACCATAAAAATTAATATAACTAGGAAGATAAAAGGTCAAATATAAAAGAAATTTAGTAAGAAATATCTCTTCTAAGTGTCTGAAATCTAAAATATATAGGCAACTTACAGAAATATGTAGCACACATACTCTGGAGGCACTCTGCAACTCCTGCTCCAATCCCAATCCCACTGATGAATCAGATTTTTAGAACATGCCTATGACCTAAGGGTAAGCTTAAGGGGTATGTAGATGTTCTTCCAATATTATAAAGCATGTGTCCCTACCAGTATGTGTTCCATTATCATTATGAGCCAATATCAATTATTCAGCAAATCTTTTTTTCAGTATTTTATTTTTCCCAAAATACATATAAAAACAATTTTTAATATTTGTTTGTAAAACTTTGAGTTCCAAATTATCTCCCTTCCTCGCCTCTAACCCCCCTCAATGAGAGGGCAAACAATTCAATATAGGTTATACATGTGTAGTCATGTAAAACATATTTCAATATTAGTCACATTAGAAATGAAAACAGACAAAATACTCAAGAAAAGTAAAGTTTAAAAAAATGTATGTTTCAGGATGTATTCAGACACCATCAGTTCTTTCTCTGGGGGCGAATAGCATTTTTCATTATAAGTCCTTCAGAGTTATCTTGCATTTTTTTGCTGAAAATAGCAAAGTCATTTACAACTGATCACCTTATAATATTGCTGTTACTTATTATACAGTATATATCACTTTGCTTAGACTTCTATATATCTTTCCAGGTTTTTCTGAGAGCATGCCCCTCCTCACTTTTTTATAACACAATAATATTCCATCCCAATCACAAACCACAATTTGTTTAGCCATTCCCCAAAAGATGGGCATCCCCTAAATCTCCAATTCTTTGCCACAAGAAAAGAGTTGATATGTATGTATGTATGTGTGTGTAATGCATTTATGCATTTATGTATATATGTATATTATATGTATGTGTGTATGTATTTTACATATAGATCCTTTTCCTTTTTGTTTTGTTTTGTTTTTTTTTTTATCTCTTTTTGGATACAGCCCTAGTAGTGGTATTGCTAGATCAAAGGGTATGCATGGTTTTATAGTACTTTGGGCATAGTTCCAAATTGCTCTATAGAATGATTGAATCAGTTCACAATTCCACCAACCATACATTAATGTTTCATTTTTTCTCACATCCCCTCAAACATTTGTAATTTTTATTTTCTCTAAGATTAGCCAATCAGATACTTATGAGTTAGCACCTAAGAATTGTTTTAATTTGCATTTCTCTAATCAATAGTGAATTAGAGTATTTTTTCATATGATTATAGATAACTGATTACTTCATCTGAAAACTGTTCATATATTTTGATCATGTAACAGTTGGGGAATAGTTCTTATTTTTAAAAAATTGACTCATTTCTCTATATTGTGGAGAAATGAGGCCTTTATCAGAGAAACTTGCTTCATTTTTTTCACACTTACTATTGCTATCTATATTTCTCTCCATCCTATTTCCCCTTATGTTTATTCTGTTCTCTCTTTCATCCTGCCCATCTTCAAAAGTGTTTTGCTTCTGGCTAATGTCTCCCCCAATCTGCCTTCTACTATACCTCCCCAAACCCCACCCGTTCTTTTATCCCCTTCACCTCCTACTTTTCTATAGGGTAAAATAGATTTCTATACGTATTTGAGTGTGTATGTTATTCCTTCTTTGAACCAGTTCTGATGAGAATAAAGTTTCCTCACTTCCCTTCACCTCCCCTCTCTTCTCCAGTACTGTAAAAGTTTTTTTTTCCCTACTTTATGTGAGATAATTTGCCCCATTCTATCACTTTCCCCTTTCCCAGTCCATTCCTCTCTCAACCATTAATTTTATTTTCTTAATTTCATTTCTTCATATTCACCTCACACCTATGCCTCCTGTCTATATATATACTGCCCTAATAATTAGAAAGTTCTTATGAATTACAAATATCATTTTCCCATTGAGGAATGTAAATGGTTTAACCTCTCTTGAGTCGTGTTTGAAAGTCAAATTTTCTATTCAGATCTGGTCTTTCCATTGGGAATTCTTGAAAGTCCTCTATTTCGTTGAATATCAATTTTTTCCCCTGAAAGATTATACTCAATTTTGCTGGGTAGGTGATTTGTGGTTGTAACTCTAACTCCTTCACCCTCTGGATTACCATATTCCAAGCCCTCCAATCCTTTACTGTAGAATCTGTTAAATATTGTGTTATATTGACTGTAGCTCCATGATATTTTAATTATTCCTTTCTATTTGCAATATTTTCTCTTTGACCTGGGCTCTCTGGAATATGGCTATAATATTCCTTGGAATTTTCGTTTTGCATCTCTTTCAGGAGGTCATTGATGGATTCTTTCATTTTCTATTTTACCCTTTGTCTCTGGAACATCAGGGCAGTTTTCCTTGATAATTTCTTGAAAGATCATATCTAGGCTCTTTTTTTGATCATGGCTTTCAGGTAGTCCAATAATTTTCTAGTTATTTCTCCTGTATCTTTTTTCTAGGTCACTTATTTTCCCAATGAAACATTTCATACTATCTTCTATTTTTTCATTCTTTTAGTTTTGTTTTATTTTTCTTTATTTCTAATAAAGTCATTAACTTCCATTTGCTCAATTATAATTTTTAAGCAATTATTTCCTTTTTTTTGCTTTTTGGAAGGGGGAAGGTAGGGCAATTGGGGTTAAGTGACTTACCCAAGGTCACATGGCTAGTTTTGTGTGTGTGTGTGTGTGTGTGTGTGTGTGTGTTAAGTGTATAAGGCCAGATTTGAACTCAGGTCCTCCTGACTTCAGAGCTGGTGCTCTATTCACTATACCCATTGCAATTATTGTCTTCACTGAGCTTTTGTATCTCTTTTTCCATTGGTCAATTCTGCTTTTCAATGCATTTGTCTCTTTGTTGTTTTTTTGGACTTTTTTTTTTTTACCATTTGGTCGTTTGTTTTTTAAGGTGTTATTTTCTTCAGTAGTTTTTTTGTGCCTCCTTTACTAAGCTTTTGACTCTTTTTTCATGATTTTATTTCACCACTCTCATTTCTCTTCCCATTTCTCCCTCTACCTTTCTTACTTGATTTTCAAAATCCTTTTTGAACCTTTCCATTTCTGAGATCAATTCATATTTTTTTGGAAGCTTTGGAGATAAGAGCTTTGACTTTGCTAATTTCTTCTGATTATGTGCTTTGTTCTTCCCTTTCACTATCATAACTTTCTATAGTCAGTGTTTTTCCCCCGTTGTTTGTTCGTTTCTTTAGCTTATTGCTTGACTTTTAACTCTTTGTTAAAGTAGTCCTCTGCTTCTAGGCTGGACGGTGCATTGTCCCAAGCTTCAGCAGTTTTGTGCTTCTGTTTTCAGAGCTACTTCTAGAGACTTGTAAGTTTTCAGTTCTTCCAAGGTGATATGATCTAAGGAGAGATGTTTATTACTCTCCTGGTCTGTGAGCAACCACAAGTGCTTTTTTCTGGCCTGGAACAGTGACAGTCCTTGCTCCATGCAGTCAGAAGCTCTGATGTGCTTGTCTTTCTCCTCATCCTTGGACTGACACCCAGGACTGTGACCTAGATCTGAGTATGGACAAAGCAACAGCATCCTGCCTCAGTACTAGCAAAGAGACACCTGTACTCTCCTTCAGTTGTTCAACCCCCTTACCAACCATGGGCTCAGAGCTCTGGAAGCAGTCACTGCCTCTGCTGATTCTGTGCTGTTCCTGGTTTGCTGGGACTGGAACTGTGCTAGCACAGCCTGCACTGCATTGTTCTTTACTCTCACCCAGATGCAACAGACCTTTCCTGCTGACCTTCAAAGTTGCCTTGGTTGGAAAATCATATCATGTTGTCCTTTTGCGGGTTCTGCTGCTTCAAGAATTGTTTTATGGCATTATTTAAAGGTGTTCAGGGGGATTTTGGGAAGAGTTCAGGTGAGTTGCTGCCTTTTCTCTGCCATGTTGGCTCTGAATCTTTATTCAGCAAGTCTTAATTGGTCTTCAGAAGTGAGTATTTACTATGGTAGGATTATTGATACAAAACATGCCCTTCTTTCTTCCCCCTAAAAAAAGAAAGTATGCAATATACTCTGCTATCAGTAGATAAAGAAAGCAAATACAAACATAGGATCTTAATCTTATGAAACAAATGTGGCAACTCAGAGTTCTGGATTTATAGACATACTTTCCTGTCCTTTGTTGGGAGTATTCATGATATTTCTCATAGGCATGTTGTACTTTTTCTACTGGCCTCCTTGTACGGCCTTTTCATCACATCATCTGTTGTTGTCTCTTAACACAGATACTGCTTCCAGTCACTGCAGTCTTGAGAATGATGCTAAGGTCTTGAAGCAAATACATGAAATCTAAAATCTTTGTACTTTTCAAACATTGTAGGTTCCTTTTCTGACCAAAGAATAGTAGAAGCAGACAAGGCAACAGTCCCCCAATCCCTTAAGTAACTCTTTGTCAGGGACTTTGCTGGAACCATACTAGATTATCTCTCTCTCTCTCTCTCTCTCTCTGCATATACATATACACACATATATGCCCTTATACATATATATACACATATCTATCTATCTATCTATCTATCTATGGTTTCATTAAGCACATAGCTTTCTGGAATACAGAGAATATAATCTCTCTGTATTTTACCCTTTTAAGACCTCATATGGGTGTCATATTATATGTTGATGATCTGGATAGTTTCCAGATGAAGGAAACTAGGATGATTAAGAGCTTTGTATCATGTCTGAGTCTATATTATATGTTCCTAGTTGAAAAATCTAAGTGTGTCTGTCCAGCCTGAAAAAAAGACCTAAGAGCTGTTTTCAAATATTTGAAGACTTGTTATGTGGAACAGCAAATAGATTTCTTCTGTTTGGTACTTGATCATAGAATTTAGGCTATATGTCATAAAAAAGAGAAAAATAATGTATCTAGTAGAGTTGACCAAAAATGGAATGTGCCTCTTTAGGAGGTGATATATTCTCTGTATTGGTGGTCTTTTAGGAGAGACTGGACAATCAAGTGGCTAATATGCTATAACTATGATTCACTTCATTTATGTATTGGGCTATAAGGCTAATGTGGTTGTTCCTAACACTTAGATTTCATCTTTTTGTGAACAAAATAAATATAACTGTGGAAAAACTATAATGACCAAACTTGGGTTCAAAGAAGAGATATGAGAAGTCACCTTCCTATTTTTATTTTTTTATTTTTGCAGAGGTGCAGAATTGTTTGATGTGTTGGTTAATTTTGCTTACTTTTTTTTTTTTAAAGCAATCAGGGTTAAGTAACTTGCTCAAGGTTACATGGCCAGTTATTTCTGGGTGTGGTGCTGAGTATCTGCGCCCAGATTTGATCCAGGACATCCCGACACTGGAGCCAGTGCTCTTACTCGCTGAGCCACCTGGCTGCCCCTGAGCAACTGGGGTTAAGTAACTTGCTCAAGGTTACACGACCAGGTGTTTCTGGGTGGGTGCTAAGTGTCTGAGCCCGGGATTCGATCTCCAGGTCTTCTCAACACTGGAGCCGGTGCTCTTACTCGCAGGGCTACCTGGCCGCCCTTTTTTTTTTTCTTTTAAATAATTCTTTGTTATATAGTGAATAATTCTCTAGGATTAGGGAGAAGGAAACTTAGGGCATTTCAGGTGACATTAAAAAAAATCCCATATCAATAGCAATATTTGGTGAACGAATTCCTTGTGAATCCACATTGCTCTCTTATGTAACTCTGCATTGTCATACTATTCAGAATTTTTTTCTAATTATAGCCTTATGATGTCATTCTTTAGGGCTTTCTATAACTCTGGGGCTGACACCCATGAAGAATGTTGGCCATTAAATTCTACCTAACCTTTTTCTGTGCTGTTGTAGCTATCTCTCACTTATTAATATGCTTTTGTCAAGATTCATACTAATATTTAGTAAAGGACTTCATGAAGGAAAAAAAATCTATTTAATAATAAAACAATAATAACAACATTTATATAGTACTTACTATAGCATTTATATAATACTTATTATTTATATACTACTTACTTGGGTACTGTTCTAAGTGCTTTACAATTAACTCATTTGAGCCTTGGAACAAGCATGGAAGGTAGGTGATATTATTATTCTCATTTTACAGATGGAAAAAACAAACAAACAAGCATAGGCAAACAAAAGTTAAGTGACTTGCCTAGATTTACACAACTTTTAAGTTTCTGAAGCCAAATTTAAAGTCAGGTCTTCCTGATTGCAGGCCCAGGGCTCAATTCACTGAGCCACCCAGCCCCATCAATATTTCACAGAAGGGCTATTCCAGAAGAAAGAACTATTATAACTGAGAGAATTGCAAGCTGTAGTATATCAGGTATGACAATTGACACATTCGGAGACTTTCATTTAAATTATAACACTATTACTCAATAGTGCTAGAATCCTGGGTGAAAGAACTCTTTTACCTCTTTGGGTTTCCATTTCCTCATTTGTAAAATGGAGATGGGATAGTTAGGTGTTAGTTACAGTGCATAGAGCTCTGGGTTTGGGATCAGGAAAACCAGACTTCAAATCTGGCCTCTGGACATTTAGTAGCTGTGTGGCCCTAGGTAAGTCACAACTCCTATTTCCCTCAATTATGCATTTGTAAAATGTGAAAACATTGGAGAAGGAAATGGCAAAGAACTCCAGTGTCTTTACTAAGAAAATTCCATGGACAAAAATCCATACATATAATTAAGCAGAATCTGACACAATTGAATGACTAAACAACAACAAAAAATGGAAATAATAATACTTGTGGCATTGATCTTATCTGCAAAATAAAGGTGTTGACTCTAATTCTCCTTCCACCCAGAGTCATTCCTAACATTTTCACACAGCGACAAAATTTACAAAATATATACCAGGTCAAGAATTATTGATATTGACCACAAATCATTTTTTGAAAACATAGTGGGAGGAGAGAAAGTCTGCCTTGTGGCATCTATTGCTAGACATACCAGTAAGCCACACATTCTTTGGAATTTTTGTGATTAACAGAGCTCTCAGGGCAGTCTTTCTCCCCAAACAGCTCCTCTTCATGGAGAACTAACATCTCAGTCAAACTTCCCCCCAACCCCCTCCACAGCAAAGATAGCACTGGGACCGCCTTCTGGCAGAGGCTTCCACAAAGAGGCTGATTAGTGTGGAACAAATCTCACTGTTGTGAGGGAGCTGATGCCGAACAGTTCTCTGGTCCAATGACAAGTCTCACCCTCAGATCTGCCTTAGCAGCTGTAAAGGCCCTGAGCAGGGAGAGGATTTGGCAATGAGTCTAGAGCTATTTCAATCAGCTCACTCTTCATATCACAATAGCATGGAAGCCTGATTGACAGCCAGTGAGCAAGCAAGGCAGAAACGCAATAGACAATTCTTTCTAGCCCAATGGTGCCTTAAAGCCTGGTTTGGACTCTGGGGATCAGCTCCCAAGCCAGCCTCCCAGGAGGAGGATGATATATGTGCATATTTTTATTATGCTCCCCCAACTTTTCCTCAGAGTTTTGTAACCTTTAGTTCTAGCAGCTACTTAACTTGTCCTCCATAACCTTTCTTTGCCTAGCACATATCTGTTCCAAGAGGGTTGAGAATGAAGAAGGTGGTTCAGTGTCTTTAATGCTCAAAGTTTTCTGATCTAATACATGTCTAACAGGACAGAACATGACAAGAAAGTAACATGCGACCTGACCAAATAGGTAATTATAGTCAGGGCTTAAAGGCGTAAGGGATCTCAGCTTTCTTCTTAGATGTCTTTTTTATTCTCAATAGACATAGAAGAAAATGTTGATCTGTTTTCTCTTTTTCTCTCCCTGGTGGTCAGGAAAGCCAGGACTTCTTGGGCCTATTCTCTGTATCTCCTTCCTGTTCATTAGAGCAAAGGACTCTTTTCCCTTTTTTTTTTTTTTGCCCCACTAGGAAAAAGAAAACTACTTTTTCTTCCATCTACTAGTGGCTCCATTGGGCACAGAGATAGTTTAAATCCATAAGCCATTATCATCTTTCAGTCAGCAACAATTATGAAGTTAACATTCACAAGTACATAATAATATATATTATATGTGTGTATACATACGTATATATGTATAATGTTTGAAAAATACGTATATTTGTACTAAGCTACGCATTGCCTTAGTCATTCATTGACTTTTTAGTGCCCATTAAATAACCGTTAGTGACTTTAGCCTATTTTTTTTTAAAGTAAGATTTAACCTGCCAAAATGATACATTCATTATTGGCAAAAAAAAAAAAAAAGATTCCCAGGTAGACAGAGAATTGCCCTTTAACCCCTTTAATGTGTTGTGGTCTCAATAAAAACTATCAACCAATTGCCTCACCAAAAAACAAACAAATAAAGACAATAAGAGGCAGTTAGGTAACTCAGTGGCTAGCACACTGATTGGAGAGTCAGGAGGACCTGAGTTCAAATTCAGCCTCAGAAATTAAACACTTATTAACTGTATGACCCTGGGGAAGTCACTTAATCATGATTACCTTGTCCCCTACCGCCCCGCAAAATAAAAATAAAAAGACCATAAATAGGAATAAGCTAGGCAGAGCCTCTTTAACACATAAGATTGGCAGAGGAATACAGTAAGGATCTCCTCCAAAAGTCTATGTGTTCTAAACCCAATGCTCCTTCTGTCTGGAATGCCCTCCCTCTCTTTGTTAAGTTCTTACTCATTATTGGAAGCCCTAAATTAACTCTTTCCCCATATGAATACTTTCCCAGTCTCTTCAATTGGTAAAGGTATCCTAGAACTTTATTTTGCACAACTGTTCACTTAGTATATACCATTTTGTATCAGAGGTAGCACCATGAATCAAGAGTTGGTGTCAGGAAAACTTGAGTTCAGATCCAGCCTTATAGAATTACTATCTGTTTGATGGCAGGCAAATCATTTAACTTCTGTCTGCCTCAGTTTCCTCATCCCTAAAATGGGGTTATTCATAGCACCCATTCCTTTATTGCAAAAATAAACGAATATTTTGTAAATCACTTTGCAAACCTTAAAGATACATAAACATAAGATATATAAATGTAAGCTATTATTATTATTACTATTATTGTTACACACTTATCTGTGTTTCTTTCTTAAAATTGTAATCTTCACAAAGTCAGCAGTCATGTTTGCTGTATTGACCTGAACTTTTATTTGAAGGACTACAGACTATAAACGTCTTTACTCTGTTTGAGTATGTATTGTAACCCAGGAATATGGAATGGCTCAAGGTGGATGTAACTCAATGAGCATCTTGCTGAAAATTTGCTGAGTGGAAGAGATCGTGATATAGGGGACAGTCACATGCACAACGTCGCATTAATGGCATCTCTCCTGATGGAAACCTACTGGGACTCTGCTTCTGAGAGAGTCCTGATGACTTGTAAAACTGGCAAAATTTATAGAGTATAGATAGACTTTCTATAACTGGTTCTAGTGTGCTAAATATGTGGTTAAGAGAAGCATTTTATAGTTGCCTACACAGCCAGAACTGAAGTTATCTTCAAAAAATTCATATCCACTTCAGTCTATGAGAGAATAACCCTCTTTGTCTGAATAATCTAGGGGAGTTGCAGTAACTATTCAATTTTTTTTTTTTTGCTCGTAGGTCAATGAGAGACAATGCCACAAGTGCAGAGATCACAGGGCCTTCTCCCTCTCATCCTATGTGACCCTTTGAAAGGACCTTGGTCCTTGGCTTCCCCATTTGTTCATTTCTGATTTAGGTGAAAGGATTAAAACCTCCATTGTCTTGTGTTTCAAAAGGTCAAGAGGGCACCCCTTCATGATTCTGGATTTTTCCCTCTTCCCTCCCCAAGACAGCTTGCAATCTGATATGGGCTCTATACATATATTCCTATTAAACACATTTTCATGTTGCACAGAAAGATTATAACAAATGGGAAAAAACCATGAGAAAGAAAAAAAAAAGACAAGATAAAACAAAACAAAAACAAAAAAAGAAAATAGTCTGCTTCAGTCTGTATTCTGACTCCATAGTTCTTTCTCTGGATGTGACTGGCATTTTCCATCACGTATTCTTTGGAATTGTTTTAGGTCCTTGCATTGCTGAGAAGAACTAAAGCTATCAAAATCAGTCCTCATAGAGTGTGACTATTACTGTGTACAATGTTCTCCTGGTTCTGCTCCCCTCACTCAGCACGAGTTCATGTAAGTCTTTCCAGGTTTCTCTGAAGTCTTCCTGTTCTTCATTTCTTATAACACAATAATATTCCATTACATTCATATACCACAACTTGTTTAGCCATTCCCCAATTGATGAACATTCCCTCTGTCTTCAGTTCTTGGCTACCACAAAAAAGAACTGCTATAGATACTTTTGCATATGTGGGTTCTTTTCTCATTTTTATGATCTCTTTGGGATACAACCCTAGAAGTGTATTGCTGGGCCAAAGGGTATGTACATTTTTATAGCCCTTTGGGCACAGTTCCAAATTGCTCCCCAGAATGGTTGGATCAGATCACAGCTCCATCAATGATAAATTAGTGTGCCAACATTCCCACAACCTCTCCAACATTTACAATTTTTCTGTTTTGCCATATATCTGATAGGTGTGATATGGTACCTCAGAGTTGTTTCAATTTGCATCTCTCTAATCAATAGTAATTTACACAACTTTGTTTTGTATGAATATGGGTAGCTTCAATTTCTTCCTCTGAACACTGCCTGTTCATATCCTTTGACCATTTATCAATTGGGGAATGACTCTTGTAAATTTGACTCAGTTCTCTACATATTTTAGAAATGAGGCCTTTATCAGAGACACTGGTTATAAAATTTTTTTCCCAGTTTTCTGCTTCCCTCCTAATCTCGATTGCATTGGTTTTGTTTACACAAAAAAACTTTTCAATTTATTGTAATCAAAATTATCTATTTTGCATTTTGTAATGTTCTCTATCTCTTCTTTGGTCATAAATTCCTCCATTCTCCATAAATCTGACAGGTAAACTATTCCTTGCTACCCTAATTTGTTTGTAGTATCAGCCTTTATACCTAGATTGTTTACCCATTTGGACTTTATTCTGGTAGACAGTATCAGGTGTTGGTCTGTGCCCAGTTTCTGTCCTACTGTTTTCCCATAGTTTTTCTCAAGCAGTAATTTCTTATCCCAGATGTTGGGGTCTTTGGGTTTATGAAACAGTAGATTGTTATGATCATTTACTACTGTGTCTTGTGTACCAAACCTATTCCACTTATCTACCCTTCTATTTCTTAGTCAGTACCAAGAGTTTTGATGATTGCTGCTTTATAATACAATTTAAGATCTGGTATGGCTAGGCAACCTTCCCTAAAAATTCTTTTCATTAATTCCCTTGATATTCTGGACCTTTTGTTCATCCAGATGAATTTTTATATTATTTTTTCTAGCTCTAAAAACTAATTTGATTTGTATGGCACCAAATAATTAAATTAATTTAGGTAGAATTGTGATTTTTATTATTAGCTCAACCTATCCCCAAGCAACTGATGTTTTTCCAATTATTTAGATCTGACTTCATTTGTGTGAAAAGTGTTTTGTAATTGTGTTCAAATTGTTCCTGGGTTTGTTTTGGCAGGTGGACTTCCTATTTCTTTAAAGTAAATATTCCTTTGTAGAAACTAATTGAGAAAGCAGGGACTCACCTGAGCTCTCCCATAAATTCCTTCAGGTACTTCTAAAAAGTGAATCTGAATAAATTTTAGAGTGGCAGGATCCACTAGGGGACAATGTGGTGGATTTCCAGCCCAGGAGAAAATGAAAATCATGGGTAGGATTTGTGTTGTGCGGGAAGAACATAGAGCACATGGGCTACACCAGCACAGACCCAAACACAGTGAAGCAGGAATGAGCCCTTGTGAGCTGAATTCTCCCTGGCAGTGGACATTCTCTAACCTCTCAGTGAAGGACAGGGGTCTGTCAGGGCTGGATAAGAGATAAGTATAGGCTCTGTGGCAGCCATAGTAGCTATTCCTGGGGCTATCAGCCCACAGACTAGATGTTTGAAAGTCACCTACTTGAACTTCTGGGAGCCAAGATAGTGGAGTAAATCATAGGTACTCTCATCCCCCACTTGTTGACCTTTAAAAACCCAGAGAATATTGATCCAGAAAAAATCCTGAAATAGTGGAAGCAGCAGGAGGCCAGGGGGGGATAGACAGTAAAGGTACCTCTTGCTGTGGCTGAAAGGGACCCAGTGCAGGAGAGGAGGCAGCCCAATAAGCCACACCTCAGCAAACCAGTAGGAGCTCCTGAGGCCCAATGGGGTGGAGCCATCAAATGCCAACACCAGGACCCCAGGAGTGCCTTTACAGAGCCAGGGGAATTGACAGAAATCAGTGGGGTACCATCTACCAGTAGGTGAGCCTGCCTGAGCTCTAGCTCAGTGCTAGAGAGGTGGAGACCTGATGTGACCAGACCACCCTTCCCCCATACCTGATGCTGTGAGCTTCAGTGTAATCCCAGGGAAACACAGAAAGACCTGGCCTCGGCCTCTGCCTCAGCACACACCAGCCAGCTCCAGCTCAGCAGCAGGTGAGCTGCAGCATTATATAGCCTCTAACTGACAGAACTAGAGGCCACAGCACACAGAGTTATTAACCAGGCCCATAGTCCCCAGCAAAAGAAGTATAGGTCAGAACCCCCTGTGCCCCAGAAGCAGAGATCCACTTTAAAAAGCAGGAAATAGGAAATCACAGTGGGCAAAAAGAAAATTGGAGAAACCAAGACCATAGAATTCTACTGTGGAGAAAATGAAGAACAAAATACACACTCAGAATAGCATTGACACTATACTCACATCGGAAACCTCAAAAGGGCATATAAACTGGTCTCAAGACCAAAAAGTATTCTTGGAAGAGTTCAAGAAGGATTTTAAAAGCCAAATTAAGAGGTGGAAGAAAAATTGACCAATTATTTAAAAAATGCAATTGAAAAAATCGAAAAAAAAAACTTCATTGAAGAGAACAATTCCTTAAAAAGTACAATTGATGAAATGGAAGAAGAGGTAAAACCTCAAGACCTAACTGGAGAATATCAATTCTTAAAAGTAAGAATTGTCCAAATGGAAAAGGAGGTACAAAAACTAACTGAAGAAAACAATTCATTAAAAATTAGAATTAAACAAATCAAAGTGAATCATTCTATGAGGCATCAAGAATCAGTCAAATAAAATCTAAAGAAGGAAAAATAGAATAAAATGTAAAATATCTCATAGAAAGAACAACTGACCTGGAAAATAGATCCAGAAGAGATAATTTAAGAATTATTGGTCTACTGGAGAGCCATGATGAAAAAAAGTGCCTGGACAATATCTTCCAAGACATCAAGAAAAACTGCCCCAAGGTCCTAGAACCAGAGGGTAAAATAGTCATCAAAAGAATCTAGTGATCACCTCCTGAAACAGATGCCAAATTAAAAACACCAAGGAATATTGTAGTCAAATTCAAGACTTATCAGGTCAAGGAGAAAATAATGCAAGCAACCAGAAAGAAAAACTCAAATATCATGAAACTACAGTCAGTATCACACAAGACCTTGCATCTTCTACATTAAAAGATTGGAGGGATTGGAATATGATATTCTGTAAGGTGAAGGAGACTGGACTACAAGCAAGGACCACACAAAAAAACTAGCTGTGTAACCTTGGGCAAGTTACTTAACCCTAATTGCCCTCCAAAAAGCAAAAAAATAAAAAAAATAATGGAGATAAGATAGAATCATTTCCAATAAGATCAAGGGTGAAACAAGGATGTCCACGATCACCCCTCTTATTTAATTTGGTACTAGAAATGTTAACTGTAGCAATAAGAGAAGAAAAAGAAATAGAATGAATTAGATTAGGCAAAAAAGAGACTAAGCTATCGCTCTTTGCAGATGATATGATGATATATTTAGAGAATCCTAGAGAATCAAGTAAAAAACTACTTGAAATAATAAATAACTTTAGCAAAGTTGCAGGATATAAAATAGACCCACATAAACCCTCATCATTCCTATGAATTTCTAATGAAACCCGACAACAAGAAATAGAAGGAGAAATTCCATTTAAAGTTACTGTAGACATTATAAAATATTTGTAAGTCTAGCTGCCAAAACAAACCCAGGAACTATATGAATACAATTACAAAACACTTTTCACACAAATAAAGTCAGATCTAAATAATTGTAAAGATATCAGTTGCTCATGGGTAGGCTGAGCTAATATAATAAAAACAACAATTTTACCTAAATTAATTTACCTATTTAGTGCCATACCAATAAAATTATCCCCAAAAACTTATTTTATAGAGCTAATTCCAAAATTCATTTGGAAGAACAAAAGGTCCAGAATATCAAGACAATTAATGAAAAGAAATGCTAGGGAAGGTAGCCTAGCTATACCATATTTTATACTGTACTATAAAGCAGCAGTCAATAGAGTGGTAGATCAGTGGAATAGAACAAGTACTCAAGACATAGTTGTCAATGTCTCTAGTAATCTACTGTTTGATAAACCCAAAGGCTCCAGCTTCTGGGATAAGAGTTCACTAGAGAAATGAGAAAAACTGCTGGGAAAACTGGAAAACAGTATGGCAGAAACTGGGCATAGACCAATATCTTACACCATATACCAAAATAAATTCTAAATGGGTTCACAATTTGGATATAAAGGTTTATACTGTAAGTAATCCAGGAGAGCAAGGAATAATTTACCTATCAGATTTATGAGGGGAAGAATTTATGACCAAATAAGAGATAGAGAGCATTACAAAATGTGAAACAGATAATTTAGATTATGTTAAATTGAAAAGTTTTTGTACAAAGTCAATGCAACCAAGATTAGGAGGGAAGCAGAAAAGCAGGAAAGAATTTTTACAACCAGTGTCTCTGATAAAGGCCTCATTCTAAAATATACAGAGAACTGAGTCAAATTTATAAGAATACAACTCATTCCCCAGTTGACAAATGGTCAAAGGATATGAACAGGCAGTTTTCAGAGGAAGAAATTAATGATATCTGTAATCATACAAAAATGCTCTAAATCTCTATTGATCAGGGAAATGCAAATCAAAACAACTCTGAGGTACCACATTTCACCTGTCAGATCGGCTAATATGACTAACCAGGCAAATTATAAAAACTGGAGATGTGGTAAAATTGGAATATTAATGCATTGTTGGTGGAGTTGTGAACTGATTATGTGAACATTATGGAGAGCAATTTGGAACTATGCCCAAAGGATTATTAAGATGTGCATACGTTTTGATCCAGTAAGACCACTTCTAGGGCTGTATCCCAAAGAGATCATACAAATGGGAAAAGGACCTGTATGTACAAAAATATTTATAGCAGTTCTTTTTGTGATGGCAAAGAACTGGAAATCAAGGGGATGCCCATCAATTGGGGAATGCCTAAACAAATTGTGGTATATGAATGTAATGGAATACTATTGTGCTATAAGAAATGAGAAGCAGACAGACTTTGTAATAATCTGGAAAGATTTATATGAACTGCAGCTGAGTGAGGGGAACAGAATCAAGAGGACATTGTACACAATTATAGACACAGCATATCTGTGATGAATGACTTTGATAGACCGGGCTCTTCTCAGCAATGCAAGTTTCTAAGACAACTCCAAAAGACTCATGTTGGAAAAGGCAGAGTCTGGATGCAAATCAAAGCAAACTATTTAATCTCTCTCTCTCTCTCTCTCTCTCTCTCAATTTATTCTATTTTGTGGTTCATTTAACCAGTTATAATTCTTCTTTACCACTTGAGTATTGTGAATATATACATATATGTAGGTATATGTAGAACCTATATCAGATTGCATGCCATCTTGGGGGGGAAAGAGGTGAGGAGAGGGAGGGAGTGAAAATTTGGAACTCAGAAATTGTGAAACTGAAGGTTGTAAGCTAAAATAAATGAATTTAAAAGAAAAAAAAAACATTGAAAGAATGGATGAAGCTTTTATTGAGCACTTACTATGTGCAAAGCACTATACTAAACAAAAACATATATGGACATTTTCACCTGTAAGCCAGATGGAAAAGTCCCATGATCCTTAGGGTACAGAAGTAAAGCAAAAGATTATTCTTCTTTCATAGCATTTTTGCTGGTAAAATTATAAAATTTTCCTATATTGAATCACTGTATAGTGCTGAATATTTCGGTAACAATTTTTCATGAATACATCTGCAGGAACAGTTTTCTGGTTTCATTTATGTAGTGATGATATTTTCATTTTCCAGAATGATGACTGAGGCCACTGGGATGGAAACATCACTATTCCAAATGTTCTTGGATTCAGGGTCATGAGGTGTTTACCATTGTCTCGTTTGCTCCCAAAATGTAGAGGATGTTCACCCTATAAATAGAAGTAAATAGAAGACAGTAAATAGAAGACCTGGGATTTTCACTTTCCTTTCCAAATGTGGATGATGTTCACCCTGATTCCCTTATACTTCTCCAGGAGAACAATGGGGAAGTATAAGCCACTGATATGTAGAAATTCTGTGATAACACAGAAATCTCTTATAGTGTATGGGGAACAATATTTCCATTTCTATTATGTAAATAGTTAAGCAATAGACTCAAAGTCCGAAGACTTGGGTTTTGGTATTTATGACCTCAAGACATTCATTTGACCTCTCTTGAGAGTCAGGTTTTTCTTCTGTCAAATGGATAGGCTAATATTTGCTCTAGATAACTCCCAGGGTCACAGTGAGGTAAATGCTTAAAAAAACAAACAAATGCTAAGTAAGGCAGCTTTATAACTAGCCTTAAAACATAAGAAGAAGCCAATGGGGGGGATTGTAGATGGCTAATTTTTTTTTTTTTTGCTGTAGATGCAAACAGCGTCACCAAATTCCACATTTCCTCTTTGAAGGAAAACATCTGGAGGAGTGAGATATCTCTCCTACCTTGATGGTGTATCAATCCTTTGTTGTATTTGTTCTGTTTAATTATGAAAACTATATGTGACTCATGCTAGCCTTTCAAAACTCAATTCAGCTTCCTGAATATTAATTAACATTGTTTCAAAGAAACCATTGCTGTTTATCACTGATTTAAATTAAATATTGGGACGGAAATTAAAGGGTTTTTTATTTCATTTATTCAGCAGCAACATTACAATTTATACAAATGAAGGCATAATTAAGCAGTCTGTCATTAAATTAGAATCTGCATTCCATGTAAGCAAACATATTAAAATGGAAGCACTTGTCATGAATATAAAAACAGCCTGTCAGCAAGATTTTCCATTTAGGGTGCTTCTATTTTTTGCAATTTTTTTTTCTTTTCTTCCTTTATGCTCATAATCCTATAATGCAGCTATCATACCATATTTATTGTTTTTAATATACCAAATTGATTTGTTTGTACATGAATGATTAAGGAGCAGGTGATTATCTACAATGAGGATGATGAGGATTTTATAGTATTTAGTATGTTACCTAAGGTAAAGTACATTAGAAATGGGGTCATTTTACCAACTTTTTAGAGACCCAGAGTGATTAACTGACAGTAAATAGAAGACCTGGGATTTTTACCCAGCTTTCCAAATGTAAATCCAAATCCAAATCTGCTTCCATGACAACAGTGATGATGACAGCACTAATAGTAGTAGTCAAAGAGAAAGCCTAATACATTAGATAGAAATGTTGGAGTCAGGAAGACCTGTTTCAAATCTTGCCCCAGATATACTTGCTGTGTATCCCTGGGACCTTAAGGAACTTTGCCTCTTCTAGTTTCATTTTCCTTAACTGCCCCTCCTGGACTCTTCCTTGAGGACAACCTTATGATCTTAGACATGAGCTTTCCACCTTATCTTGATGGTAACTACACTTCCATTTCATTTCCTACTTATCATTTATAAAGCATGCATCTTTACTCCTACCACTGCCCTCATTCTCCTCAGGCCCATCCACATGAACATGCATATATCTGTATGTACACATAGTTGTATATCCATATCTGCATCTATCTATCTATCTATCTATCTATCTATCTATCTATCTATCTATCTATCTATCT
>NW_027187460.1:10212705-10223409 GCF_028583685.1 Petaurus breviceps papuanus | reverse complement strand
TCTGTCTGTCTGTCTGTCTGTCTGTCTGTCTGTCTGTCTGTCTGTCTACAAATGTACATATATTATTTTTCAGGCATTTTTTCCATCATGTCCCCATTTGTGTTTTCTAGGCAAAGATACTAGAGTGGTCTGACATTTCCTTTTCCAGATCATTTTACAGATAAGAAAACTAAGTGTCTGAGACCAGATTTGAACTCAAGAAGATGAGTCTTCCTGACTCCAGGCCTAATATTCTATCCTCTGTACCACCTAGCACCTAGTTGCCAACACACACCTATATACACACTATACCGCCAATGCAATATTTACACATCCACGATCACGATAAAGACTGTGACTATAAATACTGCATGACGTTCGATCACAAAATATACCAAACTCTCCAGATAGAGGACAGAACTGAAGCATTCATTTGTCACCAGAAAACTGAATCCCCAAACCAGTAAGCCAATTCCATCAAAGTAGCAAAGATATTCAGAAGCCACGATAATGCTGAGAGCCACCACATCCCTCATCCTTCCCACAAACCAATACAAAATCAATATTTACTCACAAACCTCTCTATCTCCTTGCATGAGCGTCCTCTCTCCCCCACTGTCTAACTAGTTCTGACCAGCTTCCTTTAGGCTCTGCTTCCCTTCAACAAACTCCTCCAACCATAGGCTCCATGTTACTATATTTAGCCTATTAGGGGATAGAGTTTATCTTCACAGCAGCAAAGCTTCCTATGGACTCTGCTGTACCCTTCAGCAAATTCCCTCCATCACAGGCTCCATGTGATTACATTCAGCCTTTTAGGAGGCAGAGTTTACTTTCAAAGCAGGAAAGGTCTTCAAACTCTTCCTAGGTCTATTAAGGGGCAGGGAAGATCTTCAAATTACCATTCGCATTACACACACACACATGTATGTGTATATGTATATATTTATATATATAGATGTATGTGTGTATATGTATATATGTATTTATATACACAGAAGTATGTGAATATGTACACTTATTTTTATGTATCTATATACATGTATATAAAATATACACATGCATATATACATACATATCTGCATTTTTAAGTTTAATCTACATTAACATTTTTTTCTAACACTTTCCTATGTCTAGACAATCAACAAAACAAATCAGTGCCTGCTTTGTATCATTAGTGACTTTCTGTTATATGAAGGCTCCCACTGAACATTTAACATTCAGTTCTTGGTAAACCTGTAGGAACTGACTCTTGTATCTCTCTACCTTCAGTTCACTTATGTCAGTGACCCCTTCTAAGTCATGTGCCAATCTGAAAATTTCTCCACATGCATCCTGTTTATTGGAAAGAATGACACTGCCGTCTTGTAGCATTTACCAAAATTGTTGCCAGAAATATTTGAAGTATAGGGGCCTATTTGCAGTTCTGGGATAAAATGAGTGAATTGTCCATAAAAAGCTTATAGTTTATTTGTGGAACAGTTGCAACCCTAGAATGTTAGAGCTGTAAAAGGCCTTAGAAATCATATGGATCCATATCCTCATTTGTCAAAGTGGGGGAAATTCTGTGCCAGAGAAATACTAAAATAGTCAAAATTTGTGGCAGAGCTAGAAGAATCCAGTTCTCCTGACTTCCATTTATCCAGGGATTTTATCACTGTATCCCCTGGGGCTAACACTTGGAGGTCAAAAATAATAACAAAAACTAACCTTTCTTTAGTACTTTGGAATTTACTAACCTCTTTCCTCAAAACAATGTTGTGGTACATAGGACATGCATTTTTGTTCTCATTTTGTCAATGACAAATCTGATACTCAGAGTCCAAAGTTCCTTGCTCATGGTCACATAACTGGCAAGAACTCAGATTCTTCCACTCTCTCTGGATCTATTAGATATGCCTCATACAATTTAAGGTTGGCACAAATCTTAGAGATCTTTGTCTTCTCCCATTACAGATGGGGAAACAAAGTTCAGAAGAAGGGCAATGACTTGTTAAAGGTTACAGAAGTGAAAAAGAAAGGATGGAGACTCAGGTTCCCTGCTTTCAATTCTTGGGCAGTTTCCATGGTGGCTCAGTGCTTCAAAACAGCAGAGTATACCTGTTGATCTGTTGGTCTCTTCTCTGTATGGTAATATTCTGACCATAGTCCAGCCTGCTGAATATCTTATGATGCTGTCACAATGGGGCCTGGAAGGCAGAAATAGGTAATGAATATCTAGTGAAAACAGTAGGTGTGAGGAAGTCAAGGCAAGGAGGAGGAGGAGTGGCTGTATCCCCATGGTCCCCTCCAGTGCTTGATCATGGTGCCTCTTCAGGGGCCACTGCCATCTTTATGAGCAGCAGAGGCTTTATTCATAATCTTGGGTGAGTACAGGTGACTTTCAGAACTATGGCAACAGAAGAGAAGAAAGCAGAGATGGCAGTTGGAACAATAGTTACCTATGAGAAGAAACTGTTTGAGCCTGATAAACCCAACTATCAGCTAAAATTCACTCTAGAAGGGCACACTAAAGCAGTATCTGCAGTCAAATTTAGTCCCAATGGAGAATGGTTAGCAAGTTCGTCTGCTGACAAACAAATTAAAATTTGGGGAGTGTATGATGGGAAATATCTGAAAAAACTAATTGGTCACAAACTGGGAATATCAGACATTGCTTGGTCATCTGATTCTCAACTTCTTGTGTCTGCATCAGATGATAAAACTCTTAAAATATGGCACTGTTTTACAGGGAAATGCAGAAAAACCCTGAAGGGACACAGTAATTATGTCTTTTGCTGTAACTTCAGTCCCCAGTCCAATCTCATCTATTCAGGCTCTTTTGATCAAAGTGTAAGGATATGGGATGTAAAAACTGGGAGGTGCCTCAAGTGTCTAACTGCTCATTCAGACCCAGTTACAGCTGTTCATTCTAATTGGAATGGAACTTTGCTGGTGTCAAGCAGTTATGATGGTCTCTGCCGAATCTGGGATATAGAAGCATGTGAATATATTAGAACAATTAATAGTGATAAGAACCCTCCTGCTTCTTTTGTGAGATTCACTCCAAATGGAGAGTACATTCTTGCTGCAACTCTGGACAATACACTTAAACTGTGGGACTTTGGGAAAGGAAAGTGCCTGAAGACATATACTGGCCATAAGAATGAAAAATACTGTATTTTTGCTAATTTTTCTGAGACTAATCCACGACTAATTGTGTCAGGGTCAGAAGACAATATGGTTTACATTTGGAATATTGACACAGAAGAGATTGTGCAGAAGTTGTATGGTCACACAGATACTGTGATCTCAACAGCTTGTCACCCAAAAGAAAACATCATTGCATCAGCTGCTTTAGAAAAAGATAAGACAATAAAACTGTGGAAGAGTGCCTACTAATCTTTTTCCTCATATTCTCAATGACTCTCTCAAGAACTAAGAAATAGGAAAGAGGAATATTTAAGAATGAAGTTTCTTGACCTAAAGGATAATTCCCTTTGCCACCCTCCCTATTATCCCTACCATATTGCCCCTGGGTATAGATAACTGGTGAGATGGGACAGCATCTTTACAATTTGACAAATGGACTCCTCTTCAGTTTTATGTCTTGTCAATGGGAAACATTTGATTCTCTCATTAGAAGGCCTCAAGAGACTCTCATGATATTTCTTCTCAACTTTTGTGATGCTGTCAAAGGACAATTTTTTCATTTTTTCATCTATAAACCAGTTCCTTCCTTCTAACATTTATAAATCGAGTCAACCAGAAGAGTGGATTTATACTTTTTTTAAATTTTATTTTAACTGTGGAAGGATAAATTTCACTTCAGTATGAGTCTTTTTTCCTTCAAACAATGTTTTATATCTTTAAAAATGTTTCTTACTCTCACTTCAACTTCACAACCAAATACAACTATATAAAATCCCAAACTTCTTTCCTCAAAATTTACCGACCTCATAGTGAAATATCTTTTAGCCTTCTTTTTTTTTTTGGAGGGGGAAGGCAGGGCAATCAGGGTTAAGTGACTTGCCCAAGGTCACACAGCTAAGTGTTAAGTGTTTGAGGCTGGATTTGAAATCAGGTCCTCCTGACTCCAGGGCTGGTGCTCTATTCACTGTGCCACCTAGCCACCCCAATCTTTTAGCCTTCTAAGAAACTGATTGCTGCTTGTCTTTTGTATGGAGGTGGGAGACAGACCTGTGACTTTGTTGGTGTGGGGGACTCAAAGCAAAATATATAAGGCCTCTATTAATGTAGACTGGATTCTTCTTTACAGCTTAAGGTCTTAAAGAGTTGCAAGGAAGACTCAAAGGTTAACTTGTATAACTTGCATAATTGGTATAACTTGCTCATACTTAATCAATATGTACTGATATAGGATTTGAACTCAGGCCCTTCTGGATCCAGGGTCAAATCTCCATTGTGTATAACATAATCACACTAATTCTTTAAAAAGAATTAAATTAAATTAAATTAATTAATTTTAAAAGAATTAATGAATGATTAAGAGTTATACTGTAAATTTTATACTTTAAATTTTTCTATTAGTCAGATTTGAGTAGTTAATTAATAGATTAATTATATATCGATATAATAGATTGTTATAGATTATATGTGACTATATATCTGTTATAAAATATATATAATTATAATCTGACTGATTATAATAGTTTGTAGCATACTTTTCTGTTTTTCCAGAAATAAGGATGAGAACTAAAAGAACATTATAAAGTTGTTTTTGTTGTGTTGTTGTTTTTTGTTTTCTTTACATCTTCTTGCCAGGCTGTCACCTTTTATTGCAATCTAAGAAATAGGGTGGATTGCCTACCACAACCTTCACCAGATGTCTAGAAGAGATTCTGTGGCAGGGACAGAGGTGAGCCTTCTTCTTATCCTACTGGACTGTGCGCTGCTGGGGTCACCCACCAGGAGGTGGGACTCACTGCAGTGAAAGCCGGTCCTGTATGAGTAGACTCCCTGGCAGGTTCTGGAAGACCACAAGTTTGGCTGACAGTGTTCTGCCTCTGTAGGCAGAACTCTGCCACTTGACCTGCTTCTCTAGCCAGTATTCTATCCCAGCCTCTGGCACTTCCATAATTAAAAATCCTGTTCCCTGTTCTCCTCATGTACCTGGGCTGCCAGTTGTTCCAGGCCCCCAATGTCATGTGTGAGAATCAACAGCTGGAGTCAAAGTTACACTGGCCTCTCTCTAGAAATGTCCTGCAAGGACTTTTGTCCTTCTTGTTCAGCAGAATGGCTGCAGCTTCTCAGGAGATGTCTTACCAGATCTTCTTGGTTCTCAGATGCTGGTCTCCATTTGGATGCTTCTTCAGATATAGAATGTGGAGGTTGTCTTAGAAGGACTTCCCCTTGGGGGTCCCTGGAAGTCTGGGAAGAGGCTGCCCAGACTCTGGTGTCATGTCCCACCCACAATCATAGTCTGTCCATTATCTTAAGCCTGGGGCCAAGCTCTAGCTCCCACAAGCCTTTGGACCCTGGAACAAGTTGGATTTTGTTTTGTTATGTGTGTGTGTGTGTGTGTCTTTAATGTAAAGGTAGTCTTCTAAAGCTTATTGTATGGGATTTATAATGGTTTAATTGTACACTTCAGCCTCAAAATTTTCCCACTTGTTTTAGTGGCATAGAGGTTAGACTAAGTATTAACTGATGTAGAGGCTAGAAATTAGAGTAATGAAGACTAGAATTAAAATTCTGCATCAGATGCCTGCTAATTGCATGCCCTGAGAAAGTCACTTCATGTCTGTCGGCCTGCCTCAGCTTCCTAATATGTAAAATGAGCATAATTGCATCTTCCTTATAGGGTTGTTGTGAGGATCAATGAAATACTGAATTAGTGCTTTATAAATCTAAAACCAATAAACTAACATTAGCTATTATTTTTACACACTCAACACTAACTTATTTTATAATAAAATGGTATGGTTCTGTAAAGGGAGGGAGAGAAGGAAAGAAGAAAGGAAAGGAAAGAAGGACAAAAGAAGAAGGAAAGGGAGGAAGGAAAGAAGGAAAATAACAGAGGAAGAAGGGAAAGGAAGGAAGGAAGGAAGGAAGGAAGGAAGGAAGGAAGGAAGGAAGGAAGGAAGGAAGGAAGGAAGGAAGGAAGGAAGGAAGGAAGGAAGGAAGGAAAGACAAAAGAGAAAAGCCACATTTTTCTGGATTGGTATATATATGCATTGATAGAGGACTAAATTCACAATTTATAGTGAAGGCCTGCACAAAGAACTATAGTCAGAAGAAACTATAGTTAGTATGAAGGGAAACAGAATATCAGAGTTGAAAGAATGCTCAGAGGACATTTACTTCAACTCTTTTTTTGCATTCTATTTTTATTTTATTCTATTATTTTTTATTTTAACTTTTATGTTTATTTTTAGTTTAATTAAATTAAATTTAAATTTTCTCCCCATCTTTCCCCTACCATCACCCCAAAACAGGGATCTCACCGTATAGCCCCTCCCCCAATCTGCTCTCTATTGTATTCTCCCCCATCTCCCCTCCAGCTTTCCAGTAGGGCAAGATGGATCTCCATACCCCAGTGCCTGTACATTGTATTTTTCAGTTGCATCTAAAAAAAATAATATATGTTTTTAAACATTTCATTTTAAAACTTTGAATTCCAGATTCTTCCCCTAACTCCCTCGTCACCCACCCCTACTGGGAAGACAAGCAATTTAATACAGGTTTTACACGTGTAGCTATGCAAAACATTTCCATAGTGCATATATTGTGAAAGATTGACTATATTTCCCTCCATCCTTTCCTGCCCCTCACTTGTTCTATTCTTTACTTTGACCCTGTCCCTTTTCAAAAGTAGGTGCTTCCAACTTCCCTCCCCCCCCCAACCTCCCTTCCCCTCCATCATCCTCCCTCTCATCCCCTTCCCTCTACTCTCCTGTAGGATGAGATACCCTATTTAGTGTGTATGTCATTCCCTCCCTAAGCCAAATTCAATGAGAATAAGGTTGACTCCTTCCTTTTTGCCTTCCTGTTCTTGCCCTCCATTGTAAACATTTCCCCTTGCCTCTTCTATATGAGATAATTTACCGCATTCTGTCTTTCCCCATCTCCTCTTATTATATTCCTCTCTCACCTCTCAATTTCCCCTTTTAAGTATAATCCTTTCCTATTCAATTGGTCCTGTGCCCTCTGTCTATGTATATCTGTAAACATATATACACACACTCACATATGTATTCACATGCCCATATACCCTCCTATACAGACATATGTACATATGTATAAATATACACACACATTTATATTCCCTTCAACTATTCTCATACTGAGAAAAGTTTCATAAGTTACCATTATTGTTTTTCCATGTAGAAATATAAATACTTTGACTTTGATAAGTTCCTTATGATTTCTTTTCCCTGTTTATCTTCTCTTGATTTTGTATCTGGATGTCAAATTTTCTATTCAACTCTGTTTTTTTTTTTTATCAAGAATGCTTGAAAGTCCTCTATTTCATTGAATGACCATATTTTCCCCTGAAACATGATATTCAGTTTTACTGGGTAGGTGATTCTTGGTTTTAATCCCAGCTCCTTTGACCTCTGGAACATCACATTCCAAGCCCTTTGATCCCTCAGTTTAGAGGCAGCCAGATCCTGAGTTATCCTGATTGTGTTTCCACAATATTAGCATTGTTGAAAATGGCGGAGTAGAAAAAGAACCTCCACGTGGCTCTGGCTCTCACCACCTCCAATCCATGTAAAAGGGGACTCTAAACAAACATTGGAGCTACAGAACCCACAAAACGACACAGATAAGGGGTGTCCTCATCCTCTTGATGAGGACAGCCCGACAGGCTGGCAGGATTTGGCCAGTGCAGGGCTCTGGGAGCCGAGCCCAGCCCCACACCCAGGCTTTATCCCCAGAGAAGGCCTGACCAAACACCTGGACAGACTCCAGATCACCAGCAGCTGTGGCCATTTCCAGAATTATCAACCCATAGATGCAAAGGACAGAGTGAGAGGTCAGTGCAGTGTGGACTTTGGGACCCAGTAGCTTTTGCCCCTGGGGTGAGAAGCCGGTGAGGGCTGCCTGCACAGCTGCTGCCAGTGGCAGCTTCAGCTCCCGGCCTGCAGAGTGCAGGGGGATCAAGTGACCAGTCTGAGGGGTAATCGCTCTTGCTTTAACCTGCTTGGATCTGGATTGCGGTCTAGAGTGGATGTCCTGGGGTACACGACCAGCTTGCCAGAGTGTGTGGAGGCTTCAGAGAGGGCACCCAACTAATACCTCCAGCAGCTGAGAAAACCCCAGTGTTTGATACAAAGCTCCCCTGTCTGATAGCAGAGTCCTACTATGGCAAAAAAGCCCAAAAGTCAAGTAATTGAGTGGCGACATGACCAGGCAAAGAAAGTAAAGCAAACAGAAGAATCTAACATTAGACTCCTATTTTGGGGAGGTGGGTAGAGGAAAAACAGGGAGAAAATTGGTAACTCAAAATCCAGTGGAAATGAATGATGTAAATCTGAAGTTAATAAAGCATTTGAAAAATGAAAAAAAAATTTTTAAATATTCAAATTGTTTCTTCTTGGCTGCTTGTAATATTTTCTCCTTGATCTGGGAACTCCAGAACCTGGCTATAATATTCCTAGGAGTTTTCTTTGGGGGATCTTTATCAAGAGGTGATCATTCGATTCTTTCAATCTCTATTTTGCTTTCTGGTTCTAAAACATGAGTGCAATTTTCCTTGAGAATTTCTTGAAGGATGATTTCTAGGTTCTTTTTTTGATCATGGCTTTCAGGTAGTCCAATAATTTTTAAATTATCTCTCCTGGATCTATTTTCCAGGTCAGTGGTTTTTCCAGTGAGATATTTCACATTGCCTTCTATTTTTTTTTTCATTTGTTTGGATCTTTTTAAAATTATCTTGATTTCTCACAAAGTCACTAGCTTCCATTTGCTCCAGTCTAATTCTGAAGGAATTATTCTCTTCAGTGAGCTTTTGAGATTCTTTTTCCATCTGGCAAATTCGACTTTTTAAGGCATTCTTCTCCTCATTGCCTTTTTTGCCATTTGAATTATTCTATGTTTTTTTCTTTTTTAAGGGCAATTGGGGTTAAGTGACTTGCCAAAGGTGACACAGCTAGTTTTTGTGTTAAGAGTCTGAGGCTGGATTTGAACTCAGGTCCTCCTGACACCAGGGCTCGTCCTCTACTCACTACACCACCTAGCCACCCCAAGTTAATCTGTTTTTTAAGGTGTTATTTTCTTCAGTCAGGTTGTTGGCTCTCTTTTCATGATTTTCTTGCATTGTTCTCATTTCTCTTCCCAATTTTTCCTCCACTTCTTTTATTTGGTTTTAAAATTCTTCTTAAGCTCCTCTTTGGCCTGTAACCAATTCATGTTTTTCTTGGAAGCTTTTGGTGCAGGAGTTATGACTTAGTTGTCTTCCTCCTGTTCCATGTTTTGATCCTTTTGTCCCCCAAAAAGGAATCCAAAGTCAGATTGCTGTGCTTGCTTTGCTTCATTTGCTTGCTCATGTTGCCACTCAATTACTTGACTTTTGAGCTTTTTGCCACAGTAGAACTCTGCTTCCAGAGAGGAGAGCTTTGTCCCAAATTGCTTGGGTTTGCACAGCTGCCAGAGCTATTAGTTGGGTGCCCTCTCTGAAGCCTCCACCTACTCTGGTACCTGGTCACCCAACCCAGGACCTCCACCATAGACAGAAATCCAGATCCAAGCAGGTTATAGCAAGAGAGATTATCCTTCAGACTGGTTTCTTGGTCCTCCTACAATGTGTAGGCCAAGAGCTCTGAAGCAGCCATACAGCAGTAGCCACCATGCTTCAGCCACTTCTCCCTCCAGGGGCAGAGGCTGCACTCCCAGACCCTCTGTTCCCAAAGTCCACTGACCTCTCATTATATCTTTGGCATTTATGGGTTGATAATTCTGGAAACCGTCACAGCTGCTGATGATCCACTCTCCTGAAGTCCCTCTAGCCATGGCTGATTGGGCCGCCCTGAGGCTAAAACCATGTGCTGAGGGGTGGGGACTGGGCTCTGCTCAAAGTGGGCTGCAATGGACCCTTTCTGTCCACCTGCTGGGATTTCTTCAGTGAGAGGTTTCTCTCTCATCACTTTGTGGGTTCTGTAGCCCTAAAATTTGTTTAGAGTCATTTTTTATAGGTATTTGAGGTGGTTATGGGAGGGGGGTGGCACAGGGAGATTTCCTGCTTCTACACCATCATATTGGCTCCTCACTTCTCGACTCTTGTTCAAATAGAAATGTCTTCTAAAATATCTCCCAGAAGTAATAATACAGACTTCACATGAAAGGCTATTATTTAGGGAAATGTTCACCTCTTTAGTTTCCTTCCTTTAAGGAGAAATGTCATTGTTAGGGAGTTTTGCTGTTTTTCTATCATGGTCATAGTTGTTTTTACTTTTCCCTTTTACATAGAGTATAATCTGTCTTGCTACAGCAACTACCTTTTGTTACTGGGACCACTTGAGGCCAAGAAGAACAATTCTAATCTTCTCCTTGAAAAACCGTGAATTTCAATCATGCCACATTTAAGTCTTCTCTTCTTCAGACTAACTCTCCCTATAGCCTTTATTCAAAGGTACATGTTCTCCAAACTCAAACTCACCATCCTGGATGTCCTCTTCTGGGCATGTGCCAGGGTTTTCAGGAGCTTTCCAAAATGTAGCACCAAATCTAAACATTCTCTCTCTCTCTCTCTCTCTCTCTCTCTCTCTCTCTCTCTCTCTC
>NW_027187460.1:10161801-10212305 GCF_028583685.1 Petaurus breviceps papuanus | reverse complement strand
TCCCTCCTAGATTCCCCAAAATAAGACAATATGAGTCTTAGAGTTTGATATGCAAAGTTGGAGATAAAAGGACAGAGAGCTGATCAGTTTCTGATTGTAAATATAACAGGTAAACATAATTTTCAAGGAAAGAGCCTTTTGCCTCAGCTGAAAGACTCGGTAAGTCCCTGATCTATTAGCCCATAAGTATTTGGCTGGTCTCAAAATATCAGTTACCATCCTCTCACCAATATACAGCAAAGCAATTATGCTATTATGTTTAACTTGGCTGGTTGTGATCATATTGTTTTCTTTCTTCAACTCTTTGTATTCTTTTTATCGATACAGTTTTTCTAAAATTGGATCAGACTGAAAACTCATATAATAGCAAATTATCCCCCTCCCTGCCATCTATTATAGGAATCAGCTGGAGGTAATTGAAAACAATTGGTGTGAAGTGAAATTCATTGATCTGACCAAAAGAAATTAAATTTAGAGAGAAAAAAAGAACCTTTTAAACAGAAAGAGAATGCTCTCTTAAGGAAAAATTTAGGGAAAACAAGAAAGACAATGAGCTTTCATGCTGGTTGGATTGGTTGTTTTGTGAATTAAAGAATATTTTTTTCTCTCTTTGAAATAAAATTGTACATTCTGTTGAAACTCATGATTCCATATCTCTTCTAAGGGTTACAGAATGAAATTAACCTATTTCAATCATCAGCAGGTACTCATTCATCAGATCTTCATTCACTTATTCCTTCATTTGGTTACCCATTTATTCATTTGTTGATTCCTTAGCTCATTCATTCACTCACGCATTCTGACCTCAGGGGGTTATATCCAGTCCTCCTTATTTATGTCTTGCCACTGGATCAGACTGCTCCAGAGGAGACACACTTAAATCCAATTCACTTGTAAGTCATGGCATCACTTTCCTAATGTCATGGTCCTCTTTGAGAACAAAGGACAAACAACAACAACATTCTTACATCTATTCACTAGATTTATTCAAACAATCCATCATCCATTTGTTTATTCACAGATCAGATCAGTCACTCATTAATTTATTCATCCTTTCTCTCAGTTATTCCCTCCATTTATCTATTTATGCATCACTTAACCTTCCTTCTTTTGCCCAGTTATGCAAAATGGTGCATACCTTACCAAGAAATTGGGGTATTTTAATGGCCTAGAAATTAAAAAGAAATAGACACTACTGATGAATTGCAAAAAAAGCAAATTAGATGTTAGTTTGCCTGAAGAAAACCATAACTTCCAGAATGAGGAGACTATTATTTGTTTATACTCCATCTTGATCAGAACACATGGAATATTTTTGTTTAATTCTGTGAATCATATATTTAAAGCACCTTAGATTTGCTGAACTGTTCCCCCAGGAGAGTAACCAAGAATATTAAGAAGTGAAGATTATTCCATGTGAACATAAGTAGAAGAAACTAGGGCTGCTTTGTCTGAAGAAGGGTAGGCTTAAGAGGGACAAGATAACTACCATGTAGAAGTAGTGTTAGACCTAGGAGTTGGGACAAGAAAAAAATAACCAGAGCTGGGGAACAACATTTTTGCTCAGTGAAAGGAATAATTTCCTGACAATTAGATTTGGCTAAAAGTTGAACAAGAAATATTCAAGAATGAGAGCTACTGGGAGGGGGGGGTGGGATATTCCTCTCACACCAGTTTCATAATTTAGTTTTCCCCCTAATTCCTCCTGCTTTTAGAGAAATGGAAATTTCTATATAACTAATATCTCTGGTATCAGCCTATAGATTTATAGACTCATGCATTGTTAGAGCACCAAGGAAATTTATGGAACATCTGGGCCAGTCCTCCCACTTAACAGAATAAGAAACTGAGGACCAAAAAGTGGAATGACTTCAATGACAACATAATAGAGAAAAATAACTGAAAATCTTTAGGAATGCTGAGTAATGTAATAAAAAAACAGCAATCCAAAGGAATAAAAATGAATCATGCCACACACCTCTGGCCAGGGAGGAGATGGACTAAAAATTCAAAATGAGACAGAACATTTGGACATTCTTGAGAGTGTTTGGATTATTATGTATTTATTATTTACGCACTACTTTGTTATATAAGCATCTGTAATTAAGATTTCTGTTACCCTGTTATTGAGTAAATAAACATTTAATCTAAAAGTGTCATTCTTGTGAGTGGAGAGTTGTATATATGAGTGGACAGGTTTGGGCTAGGTTTACAGTGGTGAGTGGGTAGATTGTATTTCTCTTCAATAGAATTATCCTCTAGATGTTGAGGAAACAGTGATGTGACCCTATTCCCCAACACTATGTGGGCTTTCTCAGTTACAAGGTATAATCTCATAAATTAATTAGCAATTCAACCTCCCACATACAAGAATTATAAAAGACTACCCTCAATTCAGCATAGTCAAGATGAGGTAAGTTTTCAAAACTCTTTCTAGTTCAATGGGATAGCACTGGAGTCCATTGTCTTCCACATAACAGGCCAATTCATTGATATCAAAAAGGAGATTATAGAAAAAGAAAAAAAGAAATGGCATTTCCAGTAGGTGTATATGATTATTTTCTCCTCTCTGATATGACAAATAAGAAATTTGCCAACATTATAACTATGGCCTTTAGAAGTTTCCAGATATGGAAAATTCTGGGAAAAGGGTCAGGACAACAGAGAGCGGGTATTTCTAGAGCAAAGGAGCTTGTCAATGACAAGCCTTAGGGATCTTACAGGAGTCATCTAAAAGAGAGGCTTTTTATGCTACCACAGATGGATTTAGAAATGGGTCAATTCCCAGACGTGAAGAGTAGTCATTATTAGGTCTATGTCAACTTAGATCAAGGTCTTTGAAAGGTAACAGAAGATTTGTCCTTGATTTTATGGGTGATCAACATTTTTAACCATAACTCAAATAGCACAGATAGAATACTTATCAAATTTTCAGGTAACATAATATGGAGACAGATACATACCGGATAGCATAGTTGGCACCCAAAAATATCTTGACAAGCTGAATAAAATATAATGGAACTTAGCTCATCAAACATTTATTAAGAAACTACTATGTTTAAAGACTTTGTTAAATAATGGGGATGCAAAGACAAAAAGGAAAAAAGAAAAACATAGTCATTCTTAAATAGCTTCATTCTACCAGAATAAAATGTAACAAAGAGATAACATATAACTGTGATGCTTGAATTATAAAAATGATCTATAGAAATATGTTGTTATTTAGCCACTCATAAAAAAATAAGTTTTAGGTGTGTGAGGGTCTTGAATATAGAATTGTATGGCTAGCAGCCTTGCTAATGTGATCCTAGCCTGCTTTAGGAGAAATGCATGCTCCAAAACAGGTAGTGCTGACCATACTATATTCTTTTCTGATAAGACCATATTTGTAGTATTGTATTTAGCTACAGTTACCATATCTTAGCAAGTACAGTAACAACTCCACAGAAGGGTAACCTGGATGTTGAGAGACTAGGACAAAGATGAATTGAAGGAACTGGTTTTCTTTTGCTTAGAGAAGATAATCCTTAAGGTGGACATGAGATATGCTTCCTATAGTTTAAGAAGTTATCATGGAGATGAAGAATTAAGCTTGGATTGGTCTGTGAAATAGTAATAGGAATTTGAATATCTTCCCTGCCTCTTGATAGGTCTAAGTTAATTTAAGGACCTTTCCTGATTTGAAAATAAACTCTGTCCCCCTAATAGGCTGAATGTGGTCACGTGGAGCCTGTGGGAGGCTTGTTTTTCAGGAAGGCACAACTTTTGTTACTTTGTAGTCAAGTGGATCAGGAGGGTTGTGATGTTCTCTGACCTTGGACAAGGCTCTATATACCCTGATGTGAGGTTTTGCTTTGGGGCTCACTCATGGGAAGAGTTGTGTGATTTGGCCAGATGAGGCTCTGGGAAGCCATTGAGGCCCTGGCTTTGAAAACCCAGATGTTGGTGCGTCTCTCTCTGGTAACTAACTAGGTATGGATGTAATGGTCAGACAGTTGGAAGCCCTGTCTGTTGGTCTCCTGAATTGTTATTTTCTCTATTTATATTTTTTGTCTGCTTGTAACTTCTGTTCATATTTTCTCTGAAGTTCATGGTGCTGACTTTTCTCCTGAACTACATAAATGATATATGTTTGATTAAAGTAATATTGTTAATCCTTTTTGAATTGCTTTCCTATAGAGAAGCAGATCTAAGAACTTGTGCAAGCAGCCATCCTGGGTATGCTAGGATCCTTGCTGCTACAGCTCAATGTAAGAGAGCTAGGAATGGGTATGTTACAGAGAGGCAAATTTAGGTTAAGGAAAAGCAAAACAAAACACACAAACAAAAAACTTTCTAACAGTTAGAGTTACGTGAAATAAAATGGAATCCTTTGGGAAGTAATAGGTTCCCTTTATTGGAACTATGCAAGTGAAATATGGAGAAGTGGCAAGAGAATTCTGGATAAAGTACAGGTTGGAATGGATATCTTCACTTGTTTTTAAAGCCGAGATTCTGTAATTCTCTGACTAGCACTTAACAAAATACACTAAACATAGAAGGTGCTTAATAAATGTTTATCAGCTGTCTGACTATATTTTCTTTTATGGACAGAATTATTAAATTTGTAGATGTGTGAAATGTGTCTGAATTTCAACTTGGCATTTGGCAAAGTCTCATGATAGGTTTCAATCAATATTAATGAAAAACAGAACATGATAAAATTTTAAAAATGACCCTCTGCTGAAACCGGAAATATAAAGATGAGATGAAATACAAAATTATTACATGGGTTCTAGGAGCTTATATTCTAATGGGCAATGGTGGTCAGACATGTTAACAAGTAAGTATGCTATAAAGTTGAATGTGATAAGCCTAGTGGGCAGAGTTCTGGACTTGAAATCAAGATCACACCAGATCCTGACTCAGAAACTTACTAGTTTAAGAGTGTGGAAACTGTAACCTTGAGGCACATGTGGCCTTCTAGGTCCTTGGGTCTGACCTTTTGACTGAGTTCAAGCTCTATAGAACAAATCCTTTTATTAAGGGGATTTGTTTTGTGAAGTTTGGATTCAGTCAAAGGGCTTCACTTAAGGAAGTAGAGGGCCACATGTGGTCTTGAGGCTGCAGGTTCCCCACCCCTGTCCTAGTTGTAATAATCTCGGACACATCAATTGAAATCTCAGGCTCAGTTTTATCACCTATAAAATAGGGATAATAATAGTATCTTTCTCACAAGATTGTTTTGAAGATCAATTGAGATAATACATGTAAAGCCCTTTGGAAATCTTAAAATACTACATAAACATTTATTATTATTATTATTATTACTAATGTAGCTGCAGGATCCAAACAGAAGAGAATGTGAAAAGTAAAGGGAGATTATTTTTAGCTGGTGAGATCAGGGGCTTCATGGAAGATCTGGTAACTGACTGAGCCTAAAAATGTGGGAGGAGGGGAGATACCGAAAGTGGGGAGGTGGCTTAGGAGAGAGCCCTTGCTAAGGCATAGGAATGATCTCCATGAATGCATGAAGGTAACGGGAGAGAATATACCTGTACTCTCCAAGAAGTTGATCTGGGAGGAGCTACAGGTAGTGCACAGCATGGAAAGGCATTGTGCACTTATTAAGCACCTACCATGTTCCAGTCACTCTGCTAAGTGCTGGGCATACAGAGAAAGGCAAAATCAGTCCCTGCTCTCACAGAGCTTCCACTCTAATGGGAAAGATAGCGTGTAAACGATTAAATAAAAAAAAAAAAAAGAAATAAATAAATACGGGGGGAAATTGGGACTTCACTGACTTGAAGGACACCTGAGGAGGAATGTGAAATAAACCCTGGAGGTAAGCCAGAGGAAAAAATACATGTATTTACATAAACAAACAAATACAGATATGTATATCTATGTGTATATGTATATGTGAATGTGCATGTGTGTGTGCATATATGTGCATGTGTGTATGTGTTTGTATGTACACAAACACAAATTAGGAATCATTCCAGGGTTTTGTTTAAGGGAGTATCATATTAGATCTGTCTATGAGAAGGATTATTGTGGTAGATACATGAAGAATGGCATAGAGAGTAGAGAATCTCTGGAAACAAGTGAAACCAATTAATAAGCTATTATAACTCTTTCTCTCATTTAGCTATTGTGGTGCAGGTGGAGGTGCTGTGTGTGACAAACTATTCACCACATATTTCCAAAATATTTTAATGATCGAGGTTTCTTTCAAAGAAGTGGATGTAAAATCATCACCTTCTTCAGTGGAATCGTATGAAAACTGGAGTAATGTCGGAGCAACTACAAGAAGAGACGCTGGGGAAGGACAGCTGGCTTATGACGAAGTGCCAGAGTGACAACATACATGTTTATTCTGTACCAGCTCCAAACACCTCATCATGCCACCAACCCTAATAAAAAAGTAAAGGCCACAGTCCTCTTATTTAGGAAGCTATCTGTTAAGCTGCAGATAAATAGAAACTTATTGTTGAAGAGACTGTTCCTGTCCTTTTGTTTTCATGCATTACATCGCTTTGTTCAGTAAGAAATATGTATGTGACATTTATTTATGTTTTTAAAGATATTGCAATAGACAAAGAGTGGGAAGTAATGAGGGCCTGAACTAGGTTCACAGTATGGTAGTTGGGGTGAAGAGAATGGAGTAGGAGAAGAGACAGACAGACAGATTTCAGAAGTAGAATTTCTAGGCCTTCACAGCTGCGGAGGGGATGAGATAGAGGGAAATGCTAAAGATAATTCTAATTTTACAAACTTGGGTCATTGGGCAAATGATGGGACCATGAATAGAAATATAAAAGTTAGGATGAGAGGAATGTTTAGGAAGAAAATGATGGGTTCAGAATATAGAATGTTAAAGTTGATATGCAAATGGGACAACTAATAGTATATATTTAGATAGCAGTTGAAAATGTGAGACTAGTATTCAGAAAAGGGATAAGGACTATACAGAGAGATCTGGGGGGCATCTGCATAGAAGTAGAGCCTGAACTCATGGGAGCTGAGGAGATAACTAAAAAATTGGATATAAGAGGAGGAGAGAGAAAGAGAGAGAGACAGAGAGAGAGAGAGACAGAGTGAGAGAGACAGAGAGACAGAGAGAGAGATAGACAGAGAGAAATAACTAAATCAACATTTATTAAAGTGCCTACTATGTGTCAGGCTCTGTGCTTAGTGCAGGGGATACAAATGAGAAAAAGAAATTCCCTGCCCTCAAGGAGGCTTAGGAGCTTAGGTGAGGAGATGTTTCCAGCATGGGCTTGATATCAGTGGAGCTGAATCCAAGCAGTACAGCTGGTGAAAAATCAAGAACTGACTGAGCTTCTGAGACCTCTTTAAATAGGGCTTTGGGAGGAGTGATTTTTGTTTGTTTGTTTGTTTGTTTTGCTCAGCCTTCTAATCAGAGGCAATTGAGGTACCAATAAAATGTGAGTACCAAAGTTGATGGCATCTCCATGATGCTGAGTTTCCTGGTGGTGAGCTTTTTCTGGGAGGGCATGATAATGGTGGAGTCTAATGCAAGGACTGCAGCTGGTGGGAAATGAAGAGCTGAGGAAGAGGATTTACTAAGAGAACACACTTTGGGCAGAGTTATTGTGAGATAATCAGGAAGATTTTTTGCAGACTTAAGATCATAAATTTACTGCTAGAATGGATCTTAAAATCTATTTAATTTACTCTCCCACACCTCTTTTTTTTCTGCTGAGAAAATAGGCCCAAACATGTTAAGTGACTTTCCCAAACTCATATGTATGTGTAGTAAATGACAGAACTGAGATATGCGCCTAGGTCATCTGACTTCAAATCTAACACTCTTTTTTCTGTATCATGCTGCTTCTCATCAAGGACAATGGAGAACCACGTGCTATGGTCGTTGGAATACTTACGAGATGGGAAATAGTAAATGGTAATGACAAGGCCAGAATAGAGGTATAGTTAGATTACATAAATCTAAAAAGATAAAGTATTGAATGATGATGTCATAACAAAGGCCTTAGGGTGACAATGGCGAGGGAAAGTACAAGGAGCCATGCCAAAGTTCCCTCCTGTCCTTGTGAGTCATAGGCCATAAGAGACCGGTGGACTAGCATAGGGGAGAGTCAGACATAATGCGGTATCTTCCAAGGACAGCCACGCTTTGGTGGACGGGACATGGAAGGAAAAGAAGACAAAGATTTCAAGGATGAAAGAAAAAACATTAACAATACTTCTATGGTCTCAAGGAACATAATTGGACCCTCCTCTATCTTAGAAGTGCAGAAAGAAGAGGATGTGAAATGGGAAGAAGCTGAACAGGGATGGAAGAAAGAACTTGTATGGAGAAAAGTAGCAGGGGAAAGTGATTTTCACATAGGGAGATAATGGGTCTGAATGCAAGGATTAGTAGAACAGGGTGTCAGACTTCATTGTTTGTAAGGAAAAGGGATTATCAAGTAGTCAGAAGCTTATAGAATTAATTAATCATGCTCAATATATTAATTTTTTGTTGTAATAGAGGTTTCACTGATTCTGATTTCACTGTTTCCCTATTCTTTTTTTGGGGGGGGGAGGGGGAAGGCAGGGCAACTGGGGTTAAGCAACCTGCCTAAGGTCACATGGCTAATAAGTGTTAAGTGTTTGAGCCTGGATCCAAACTCAGGTCCTCCTGACTCCAGGGCCAGCGCTCCACTCACTGTGCCACTCCAGCGTGCTCCCCTCTCCCTTCCCCCCCCCCCCCCGTTTCCCTGTTCTTACAGATATAATGGAGAGACATAGACTGAATGGCATCAGTGATAGTATTCAAACTTGATTGACTGAGTTGACCTTACAAATCAATCAATAAATGTTGATTAGATAACTAGTGTATAAGGTACTACATTAGATGATAGAGCTCCAAAGGAAAAAAAATTAAATATAACTGCCTTTAAGGAGCATCTCTTCTATCAGATGAGGTCAATCAATTGATTGATAGATGAAAGAGATAGCAATATCTATATTGACACCTATCTATCTATATGTATATAAAAACTGTCATCTCTATCAACAGTGGACAGATAAATACATATGTAAGTACTATATTTACAGGATATACTTAAAATAAATATAACAGTTGAGAGGAGAACATCAGGAGCTGGAGAGATTAAAAATGTGTCATGTAAAAGATGATATTTTAGCAGAGGCTTGAAGGTATTAAGGAATTCTAGGCAGTTAAGTTGAGAAGTGAATATATTCCAGGCATGGAAGAACAGCCAAGGAAAAATCATAGAAATAGGAAATTGAGCATCACCTATAAGAAGGAGTAAAGGCATTTTGTCTCTACTTTAAGTGCAGAAGCATAAGAAAGTATCACATTGTCTTTTTCAAGTACTTGTATAAAGACATCTGTCAATTTTATCAGTTTTCAGATGAAAATTGGAATAAATATAAATTCCTACACCTGGGTTCCAATAACTAGTCTGATGATTCTGTTCTTTTGTGAAACCCTTAAGGCCAGCATAGGGGAATTATGGCTTGCTTACACTGGAAAACATTCATGCCTTGAAGGAAAAATAGAGTGTGAATTAATAAAAGTTGTATCTTTCAAGTATGGGAGGTGCCCGTTGTCTTGCTATGCTTTTCTCTTATCAGATTCTTTCTGGACTCGGGTCTAGTCCTAAGCAGTTCATTTTAGAAAGGATATTAAGGGACAACTCCAGAGTGGTGTGGGAGCTGGGTCATCAGCTAGAGGAAAATGAGATCAAGGATCTGGAATTTTTATCCTAGAGAAGAGACAACTGGAAGAAAATACAGTGATGCTCAAATATTTAAAGAGTTGTCTCCTTGAAAAGAGATTAGATTAATTTTTCTCAGTTCATGGAGCAGAACTAGGGACAGAAGGAAATTAAAAAGGAGGTAGATTTAGGCTCAGGGTATAGAAGAAATACCTAATAATTGGAGCTGTTCCAAATTGCAAGACCTGTCTTTGAGTTCAAGTAGATGTGCTGAGCTTGTAAGAGTGTGACTTTCTGGGGTCTTTGGACCAAGCACTATAGTTTCTAGTAAATAAGTTTATCTGCCAGCATATAGGTAGCCTGAGTAATTTATTTAATAGGTACATCTGCTCCTACCAGCTGTGAAACATTTGCTGTAGCGACTTGATATCCAACTACCTGATGTCATCGGGATGGCTGAAAGGGATGGAAGTCCTGCACAAAGGAGAAAGATATCCCAGTGCTTTTCAAGTGTTAGCTGTTACCATGGAAACTGCTTTTGGCTGGTGCACAGAAGAAGGTCTGCCTCCAGAGTTCAGGAAAAGTTACCCTGTGGTTGCTTTCTAGGAAGGAAAAGTGATTGAAGCCTATTAAAGCAGATTTTAGAAATCTTAATAAAAGAATGACGCAGCCCTAAGGAGCAGAGTTCCATGCAGTGCCCCTCTCATGTGCATCCTGAATCAGTTATCAGGCTCAAGGTCTCTGAGGACCCCATGATACAGCTTTTATGTGCCTGCCAACACAATGATTACAATCACTCCACAGCCTGTGAAAGAGCTTCCTTTGTGGTCAACCACCATCTCCTTGGCAAGAGTTTCCTCCTTATCCCTCCTGGATTTGGAAAGCACGAGGGAGGTCTAACAGAATCCTAGAAAAGGCCACCACAGACTTAATAGAGGGATTGGGGTATAGTAGAATGGACCTTTGGCTTAGAAGCAAAAAATAAATCAAGTTAATTCAAATTAACAAGCATTTAATAAGTATCAATTAGGTGCCCAGTCCTGTGCAAGGCATTGGTTATAAAAAGACAAAAACAGAATAGTCCCTGCTTTCATGGAATTTTACTTTCTAATTGGGGAAAATAATATGTATACACATAAGTAAATCCAAACTATAAACGAAATAAATATAAAGGGTGGGGGAGCACTAATCACTGATGAAATCATGAAAGACTTCTTTAGGAGCTGGCACATGAGCTAAAATTTGAAGGAAGCTCTAAGGCTGCCCAACTCACAAAGACAGATCCTATTACATCTGTCACATGAGAATGCACTTCTGCCAAGTGACCCTTGGGAAATCCTTTCTCCAGTCCAGCACCAGGAAAACGGCTCATGCTTCCCCAGGCCTTCCCTCTGTAATTGGTAGAATGAGTATGAATGACCTAGGATATGGTCAATATGAGATCTACAGAGTGGAAGGGGTATGCCTGGAATAACTCACGTACCAGGTCATGAAGCCTGATGACCTCCCAACTGCAGCAAAATAGCAGACCTAGCAAAAGCCAGAACTAAAGCCTGAAGGAACTTATGCTTGAGACTAGATAAACTGTGATTTCCACCTCCCTCCCCAAAACCAAGATACCCTATAAAAATCCTAACAGCCTAGGATATAGACATATATGTGTAAATGTATATGAATCTCTCTGTCTCTGTCTCTCTGTCTCTCTCTGTTTCTGACTCTGTCTCTTTCTGTCTGTCTGTCTGTCTCTCTCTCTCTCTGTCTCTGTCTTTCTCTCTTTCTCTGTCTCTGTCTCTCTGTCTCCCTCTCTCTCAAAAAACACATTTTTAAATAGCCAGCACACAAGATTGTCATGAAGATCTTAAGAAAAAACATCTATAGATATGCAGTATAGGCTGTGAAGCTCTAAGTATATTAGAAATGATTACTAAATTTGAGGAAAGTGCATTACCTTCTTCTTAAGTCTGTAGAATGATATATTTGAAAGAGCACTTATTCTAGCATCAGATGACATGGATTGGAGTACTAGCTATGACTTTTTCTACTTGTATAATAGGGAGCACAGTATCTTTATTTCTGTGCTCCACACTTTTCTTATACATATCTCACTCTGTGTGTATTACATAAACATGTGTTTGCGTGTGTGTGTGTGTGTGTGTGTGTGTGTGTGTGATATCACCTAGTTCACAGAATTCAGTAGAGGAGTGGACTTAGGAAAAATGAATTCAGTTTTGAATGGGTTGAGTTTGAGATCTCTACATACAGTTCAAACTGTCCATTGGGAAGTGTGTTATTTGAGACTAGAGCTCACAAGAGACACTAGATTTGAATTTAAATACTGGCTCTCTTCCTTCTAACTCTTACTCTATTATTGCTTTGTTACACTTAAATTCTCTGATTCTTATTTTCTCTATCCAGAACGTGGGGGAAATTAAAATTGAAATCACTACCTCATTGAAAAAATTAAAATCCCTATCTTGTTTTACATTCACAATACCCCTAGGAGGTAACTGGTATTATTATCCACATTTTATAGATCAGGAAATGGAGGCCAATGGAAGTTAAGTGAATTGCCTGGTTTCACACAGTTAATAAGTGTCTGAAACCATATTTAAACTCATGTTACTGACTCCAGATCCAACATTATATCCAACACTTAACCATCTCTCTATCTCCTTGGTGCTAAGGCTTTAGGGTTTTTCATCATAGTTTGTCATGATTTAAAAATAAAACATGTAATATAAATAAAGAGAAATTCTAATTCAAAGCAGATTTTAGTTTATTATTTAATTTACAAAATTATATATGTATGTATTCATACATATGTATATATATATTTACACACGTACATAAGTGTGTCTCTGTGTGTGCACATACACATATATGGGGGCATTAACATTCTATATACATACATAAAGATTGAAGAATAAAATAAGTCAACTTTTTTCCTTTTGTGATCATAAGGGATTGTTAAAATAAGAACTGGACATGGAAAAAATATGACAATTATATTGATAAAAATGAAGCAAACTAACATTAATTCCCTTTTATGAGAATATGCCTTGTGTTGTAGGGGGTGGAGGAGGAAAAAACAGGATTTAATGTAATAGTAATCACATAACTAGGTTTCATTAAAACATTTGACTGTTATTCACATTACCCTTATAGATGAGAGAGACATGGTTTAGAATGATAATACTAAAGGAGGGTCACAGGTACTCCTCTTCAATTATTTGACAAACTTCTCTGTCTGCGAGAGAGAGAATAAACATTTATTAAGTGCCTACTATGTGCCAAGAACTTTACAAATATCTCAATTGATCTATCAGGTGCAAAGGATCAAGAAATAAGCCTACTCTCCCCTAATGCCATTTTCATAAGGAATTTCTATTTGAGCTGTATCAAGCAAATAAGGTTTGTCACATCTACTGCCAAAGTCTAAGCAGTCACAGAGGAGACTCATGGGTCTGGAGCAGCCTCAAAGCTACTGGAGGGTCAAACTTGTTCTCAGAAGGGGCATGTTCTCATGCTTACAGTTTAGTTAAAGGGGAGTTTTTGATGCAGAGTTGGGAGAGAGAGCTAACACACTGGATGATAAGAGTCAGGACTCTAAAAGGTCTTCAGAAAATAGAGCATTGGGTTGGATCTAATAATATCATATCCCAAAGTGGTGAATTATAAAGTCTTACACTTGTGTTAAAAAAAGAGATCAGCTTCTAAAGTCAATGGTGTGGGAGGAATGGTTAGACAATGGGATTTTGTTTGGCTTTATTTTTTTTACTGGAACAGGTTTGAGGATGTTAGTGAGTTAAGAGTGAGTCATGTGATATAGGAGCCAAAAGAGCCAATGAAATCTTGAGTTGCATTGAGTGATATATAAATAGCTTTCAGGAATAAAAAGTAGTAATTCATCTACACCTTCCACTGGTCAAAAGAGGTCTGCAACATTGCATTCAGTTCTGTAAGTCACGGTTTATTAAAACATGGCTATCTAGAGAAAGGGCAACCAAAATGGTAAAAGGTCTTGAGTCTATATGATGATTGGCTGAAGAAACAGGGAATCAAAGGATCACAGAGATGCAATAGAACACAGAGGCCATCCCATCCAAACTCCTCATTTTGTAGATGAGGAAACTGAGTAAATGGGCACATTAAATGACTTGCCCAATATGGCACAGGCAGTAGGCATAAGAGGCAGGACCTTCATAGAGATTCTCTGTTTCCTAAGTCAATGTCCTTCCTACTATTCTATGTTACAACCCCTTTAGCTTGAGGAAAAGGCAGCTAAGGGAAGGGTATAGAGAAGAGACATAATATCTGCAGGAGAGAATTTGAAGCAAGGTTAAAATTTGATTTCTTTCCTTTCCTGGTTTTATTCTTGAATCTGAATTGTCTCTCTCTTCTCACAGAAGCCTTCTCATGCTGGAAATTCACTCTGCCCGTGGATTTCTCACATATAATCATCACTCTTGCAGTCCCTTCCTTTGTTTTGCTGTTTTCTCCTGGAATCTCCATTTCAGGGAAACATCCAGGTCTGGCATTTCTTCAGTCCTCTCTAAGAATAAAGTTTCTCTACCCATGTCATCTACCTAGGTACTCTCTCTCTGTACACTCCCCCACTTCAAATTCTATTTACGTGTATCTACATCCATTAAAATGTAAAATGAAAGGTTTTTTTGATGACAGGGACTTCTTTTTACTTGCATTTTATTCTCAGTGCTTAGCACATAGTAAGTGTTTAATAAATGCTTATTGACTTGACTTGATTTGATATGCAAATATCATAAAGATTAATTAGTTTTGTTCTTTTTAGTTCCAGAGAGTAAAATTTCAATATGTCCAAAAAAGGATTCATGGCCTTTCTCCAACTAACTTTGCTATTTCTGTTGGTCTTCAGAAGAGCATCTATGCTTGGCCCTGACCTTCCAGTTATGCAGTTTCATAATCTCAGAGCTATTGTTGATACATAAATATCTTTCATATCCACATTCTTTCAATTACTAATTCATGTCAATACCCTTTTCTAACTACCACAGAGAAACTACCAAAGACCATGATATTCTCCTTTTCAAAATATTTCAGTTACCCTGAATTACTTCTAGGATGAAATTTTTTTTAAATCTGTTTGGCATTTGAAACCCATCAAAACCTTGTTCTTGCCTACCGTTCTAGGTTTATTGCACATTGCCACCACCCCTCCCCACAACATACAATTTATATTTCAGTCAAATTGTTTTAGTTGATGGTCTTCTTAGATAATATTATATTTCTCATCTCTATGACGTCATACATTTTCTCCACCTGAATGCCTAGAATGCATGCCTTTTTTTCTTCTACCTATTAGAATCCCTCACTTTCTTCAAACTCAGCTGAAGGCACTCCTTATATAAGGCCTTTACTGGTCCTCTTAATTCTGAATTCTCTTTAAAATTACTTTGTATATATTTTACCTTCACTTTTGCAAAGTACTTTACAAAGAGATTGAAGGTCTCTACTTGGAGGTGGATAGAAGGAGGATAACTGACAAGAGAGAGAATATAGAAATGTTTGATTCTTCTTTGATTTCTGTTTTCTCTGCCAAGGAGAATAATCTTTTCACTGGGATGTCAGAATAAAAAATGTATAATAGGGAGTTGATCTTAGATAAGCAAGGATATAGTAAGAAAGCATACAGTTACCTTTGATAAATTCAAGTTACTTTTTCCAGATGAACTACATTTCTAGGTACTGAAGGAACTTGCTGTCATTACAAGTTTCCTTGAGCCACTGATTGGAAAATTTAAAGGATCATTGAAAATGGCAAAGTACCATAATTCTGGAGAAGGTATATGACCTTATTTCAGAAAGTAGAACAGAACAAAGTCTGAAAACTATAAGCCAATGGGCTTGACTTCAATTCCCAGGAAAATTCCAGAACATTAAGAAGATGGTAGATGAACATCTAGAAATGAGGGGCAGGGCTAATAAAGGGCCAATATTGATCCATCAAGACCAGTTTATTCCAAGGCTAGCCATATTTCCTCCTTTTTTTTCTAGGGTTACCAAACTGATAAATGAGAGAATCACTGTACCTAGATGAGATTTACCTAGATTTTAGCAAAGCTTTTGATAAGTATCACATATTATTCTTATGGAACATATGGAGAGATATGGACTTGATAATTTTATTATTAGATGACTTTAGAACTGGCTGGATGACCACATCCACAGAGCAGTAGCTAATAATTCACTGTCAATGTGGCAGGAGGTATACAATGGACTTACCTCATTGAATCTTAACATTTTTATCCATGAATTAGATAATTATATGCATTACATGTTCATCAAATTTAGAAAAGGCACTAAGATGGGAGGTATAGATACTCTATTTGACAAAGTCAGAATCCATAATAATGTTGGCAGGATTTGCTTATCAGATTGGGCTGAGTCTAATATGATCTAACTCAATAGAAATAAATGTAAAATCTTATAATCAGGTATCACCAACTTCACATGTATTTAGGCTCCTAAGTTTAGAACTACAAGGAATATTAGTGGCAATAAAAGTTAATCCTTCCATTTTAGAGATGAGGAAATCAAGGCACAAAGAGGTTAATGACTTCCTTAAGGGGACACATCTCCTAACTACCTGATACAGCACTAGACCAATAGTCTTCACGACTCCAACTCTGATACTCTATCCACACGGTGAAACAATTATTTGTCTGAAAATTGTCTGCAAGTTTTGGTAGAATGCAAGTTGATCAGGAGTCAGTAGAGAGATGTAGCAGCCCAAAAAGCTAGTGCCACTTGGGTTATATGAAGACCTGGATAGCTTTTAGCAATACAGATGAAACAATTCCTCTACATTCTGCCCTTGTCAGACCTCATCTGGAATACCTTATCCAGTACCAGGCCCCATAGTTTAAAAACACAATTGCTGAGTGAAGAATGTCCAGAGAGCAGCAACCAGGATGATGAAGGACTTTGATTTCATGACATATGAAAATAGCTTGAAGGAACAGCACATATGGAGCCTAGAGAAGAAGAGACCCAAAGGAGATATGAGAGATCTTTTGAACTACTTAAAGAGCTGTCATATGGAAGAGGCATTAGACTTGCTGTCTTTGACAGCAGAGGGTAGAACCAGGAGCAAATGATGGAAACTATTAAGAAAATGTTGTAGAGAAGTCATAAAGAAATTTAGTTCAGGAAAGAAAGACAATAATACTTCCTCACAATTAGAGCAGTCCGAAATTGTAATGGGAGATCTTGAGAAGTATGGGATTATCCTTCCTTTGAGGTACTCCTGCAGAAGTAGAATGCTTGCTTATCTGTTACGCTAAAAGAGCACAGGGGCATAGAAATGGATGGGGCTTTAGGCTCCATCAAGTCCAACCCTTTCATTACAGATGAGGAAATGGAGATCCTGGGAGGTCAATTGACTAACAGCTAGTATTTAAGGATAAAATTTGAACACATCTACATGATTTCAAGTGAAATGTCCTATCCAATAACTAACTCATACATATAATTTGGAATCCTTTTGGTAAATAGATGAAATTAAATGGCCACTGAGGTCCCTTCTCTCTCTTAAATTCTGTAATCCTGCCATTTTTACAGATTTTTCCCAACAGAACACAAATGTCTTGAGGATAAGGACTATTTTGTTTTTGTCATTGTAACCCCAGTGCCTAGCTTAGTGCATGATTTATGTAGTAGATAATAAATAGAGATAGAACAACAATCTTAGAGAATAGCCTAATGTATTGAGAAGTTAAGTGACTGGACCAGGGTGCTATAGCCAGTATATGGGAACTCGAATTTAAGTTTTCTTGGCTCTAAAACCCACTCAATCTATAACTCTAACAAGTTATTTGTCTTTTCTTTCTACTAAGTATTTGGTATATTACTGATTGAGTATTTGAACAAGAAGCAATAAGCATAAGTTACAAAGAGGCACATTAGGTTCAATGTGAGAAATAAGTTCCTGATAAATTATATATGTGTATATGTGTGTGTGTGTGTGTGTGTGTGTTGCTTTTTGGAGGGCAATTGGGGTTAAGTGACTTGCCCAAAGTCACACCACTAGATTTGTGGCAAGTGTCTGAGGTCGGATTTGAACTCAGGTCCTCCTGACTCTAAAGCCAGTGCTCTATTCACTGCGCCACCTAACCGCCCCCAAAAGTTCCTGATAAATAGAAGAGGCTTTCTCAGGAAGTAAGCGATTCTCCTTAACTGTGGGTCTCAGGGGGGCAATAAGGAAAACTGAAAGAAAATTTGTGTGGTGTATTCCACTGGGGATTTGTTTTAGGGTTAAATTGGAATAGATCCCTTTAGGGCCATCCCTTTAGGAGGCCGTTGGTGGCTCAGTGGATTGAGTGCTGGGTCTGAAGCCTGGAAGACCTCAGTTCAAATCTGGCCTCACATGTTCACTAGCTGTATGAGCAGGCCAATTAATCTCTGTTTACCTTAATCCACTGTAGAAGAAAATGGTAAATCACTCCAATATCCTTGCCAAGAAAACCCCATGGACAGTATGGTTCACAGGATCATGAAGAGTCAGATATGACTGATGTGACAAAATATAACAACTATGTCCTTTTCCATTCTAGGATTCTGTCATTCTGAACCATACTTTGAACTGGGAAGAAGTTTTGAAGTATCAGTTATCAAACTTAATACAAAATGGTCTTCATCAATGATTACGTATGTGGATGTTCTCTTTGTACATAATAAATGATATACAAATAATTATTTGTATGGAATTGATTTGGATCTAGACAATATTCTCCAACACTTCCCCCATGTGATGAAACACTTGGCAAGTATTATTGTGATGTTGTTTTTGCTTAAATCCATTCTTATGATGAACACGTTTCTGTAGCATACAGTGACTGGTCCCATTGCTATAGGCTGAAAATTTGTTTGTATCCTTCTAGGCTAGCAACCAGTATTATAGTAAAGGGAAAATGTGTGTTTTATTTCATCCACCCAGCAGAACAGAAGTTCTCTACAAGGCTGTGTTCACCGGTGTGAGGCTCAGGGTATTCAGGGGGAGGTCCTAAACTGGTAAAAGCTGCCAGGGTACAGTGACTGCTGATGAATGCTGGCCTCAGAGTACATCTGAGCTGAGAACAAGTTCTTAAGGAAACATTTGTTTCTGGCATTGAGGAGTTTAGCTGGAGAAGACTACCTTCCTCTCAAATGATAAGAAACAATGCAAAAATCTTCCCCCTCAACTCCAAACCCATTCTAGATATATCTAGAGAAAGATGTCTGTTGATACACTTTAGAGAAAGCATGATAAAATGAAAATAGCACTAGATTTAGGAGACCTAGATTTTCCTAACACTGATCCTATGACCTTAAACAATGTTACAACTATTGTGGGATCTCCCCACTCCCCTACCTGCTTTGGACTGTACATAGGTTCCTTAAGAGTAGGGATTGTCTTTGATCTTTTCTTGTAACCTAAGCACTTCACAGATTTCCTAGCATATTATTGTTGTTCAGTGGATTCAGTCAAGCCCAACTGTTTATGACCCTGTGGACTATACTGTCTATAGTGTTTTCTTGGCATAGATACTGGATTGATTTGCCATTTCCCACTCCAGCGATTTAAGTCAAACAGAGGTTAAGTGACTTGCCCAGAGTCACCCAGCTAATAATTGTGTAAGGCTAGATTTGACCTAAGGTCTCCCTGATTCCAGGTTCAACACTCTATCCACTGAGCCTTCTTGCTGCTCCTCAGAGTATATTGTAGGTATTTAATAAATAGGTAACTGGTCTATCTCAAAGTGTGTATTTTTTTTTCTTTTCCATAAAAGTGCTTTAAAAAAATTTATACTGCACCATTAATTTGGCATTATTTTTTTAGATTACAGGGTCTGTCATTTAAGAGATAACACAATCTGGCTGCAATCTTATTTCACTTGATTTTTCTTCACATACTCTACATTAAAGTCAAACTTTGCTACTGCCTGCTTCATGCACTTGACATGACATCATCTGTCTCTGTGAATTTCACAAATGCCAAACTCCATTCCCTCTTGAACTATACCTGTCAAATTTCTTATTTTCCTTCAAGGGTCAGTTTGGATGCCAGCTCCTCTGGGAAGTCTTCCTTGATACACAGAGCAAAAAAAATTGTTGTCTCCTTCCTTCTCATATTTGTTGAGAGTACTTTATACAGATATCATTGCTTTTATCCTATCCAATCTTGCCTCATACTTTTCCCTGAAAATTTTGCATCCTTTGAGTAGAGTATAAGCTCCTTGATGGTAGATTTTTTTTAACTTTGTATCCCTTCTTTCTATCTCAGCCTATATAGGCAATTAATCAGTGCTGCCTTTAATTCCCTTAAATTAGAAGAAAACCTTAGGAGGAACATACAGGATTAAAAAAACATTAGCTTAGCTACAAAATGCTCTCACCTACATCCAGAAGAACCAAATTCTCTCTTAACCTTTCTTACCATATCAGGATTATCTAGTGGGAAATATGATCAAATCAAGTTATTATTGCTTGCAATGGAATTAGAATGTGATCATTTTATTCCCAGTTCAAAAAGGCTTGGTTTCTGGAGCCAGACTGTGAGTTAGATGTCTGTTCACCCCTCCCTCCCTAGCCCCATCTCCTTTCTGCAACCAGTGATTTTTTTTTCCTTTTTCAAAAATATGACCAACTGTGTTCTCTTGCTTTAAATTCTCTTTGCTGTCAGGGCATCTGAGACTACTTTGAAGATTAGACAAAAAGGTAGAGCAAGAGCCAGGGACTTCACAAGGGAGACTGGGACAGCTGCAGACAAGCATGGTACAGTGTCGGGGGAAAAAATGGTACCATGATCTCATCTAATCTAGTCATTACAGAGTTGCATTGGGCTCTCTGCACATTAAGAGATTTGAGATTATAAAGTAGGACAATTGGGGAGCTTTCAAAAGGGGAACTGCAGGATGGTTTGAGCATTTTGAAGCTCTGTGTGTGCATGTATGTGGGGGTATGTATGTGTGATTGATTGTTAAAGGGAATTTTCATATCCTTAAGACCTTTAATATCAATAACTCCAAATATATAGAGCTAGTTTTTAGACTTACAAAGTGCTTTCCCCACAATACCCCCTGAGACAAATAGAACAAATATTATAGTCTCTGTTTCATAAACGAGAAAACAAACTGAGAGGTTAAGTTATTTGCACATGATCACCCATGACATAACTTTAAGAATTGGTAGTCAAACCAAGGATTTCTGACACAAAAGATAGTTCCTTTCTACCATACCACACCGAAATTTGCCTGGTTCATGTTTTGGGGTTAGTATTGTTTTGTTACATTTTGTTTTGTTTGTTGAGTACCACAGAAGAGTTCCTGGCTAATAACTTGTTAAAACTTTGCCATTAAGCAGAGAGGCAGTACATTATAAATTATGAAATTATAAATTATAAAAATAGAATCAGTGTTAGATTTTATAGACCTGTACCTGAATTCTGTTCAACTATATATTGTCCATATGATTTTGGATAATAAGTTACTAAGGTGAACACCAATATCATTATGCATAATATGTAAATAATAACAACCTTTCCTCCCTCACAGAAATATCATTAGGATACAATGAAATAATAGATTTAAAGCATCCATATGACCCCTTAGGAAACCCTAGTTGCACATGTCCCCCTAAAATCTCAGGTTTGAGCCAGTCTGTGGTTCTATAACTATTCAGAACTATTGCTCATAAGTACTCAATGACCTAGTGCATTTGTTTTTACCAGTCAGGTGAAGATAAATTAATTCAAAACTAAAAGGTATTTACTTAAACAACATAGTAAATAAAGTGACAAGATATAAGTCCTCCTTTTTACTTTGAGATAGACTTTTTCACTCAATTACCATATCATTAGTGATGAGGCCACATATGCAGAAAAAATGTAGGAGTAGGAAACCTAAAGGAAGGACAAACATGTAGGAAACAGGTGAACAAGAATATGTTGAGCAGATGAATTTCAAGAAGACCTAGAAAGATTTATATGAACTGATGCTGAGTGAAGTGAGTAGAACCAGGAGAACATTGTACACGGTAACAGTCACATTGTTCGAATAACTAACTATCACAGACTTGGCACTTCTCTGCCATGAGAGGATCTGAGATACCTCCAAAAGATTCATGACGGAAAATGCTATCTACATCCAGAGAAAGAACTTCAGAGTCTGAACGCATATAGAAGCACACTATTTGCTCTTTTTTTGTCGTTGTTATTTTGTTTCTTCTTTCTCATGGCTCCTCCCATTGGTTCTACTTCTTCCTTACAACACAACTAATATGAAAATGTTTAATATATATAGTATATATATGATCTATAAATATATAGATCCTATATCAGATTGCATGCTCTCTTGGAGAGGGGGAGGGGAGGAATTTTGAAACTCAAAAGCTTATGGAAGTGAGTGCTGAAAACTAAAAAGGAACAAAATAAATTGTAAAAAAAGAATATGTTCAAAGGGATACATGCCAGAAATACCCATGGAACAAGTCAAGAAGAAGAGGGGATGTGTATGCCAGGGCACAGTTGACCTTAGTAATTCATATCAACAATACTTTCAGCATGTGAAAGTCCTCAGATTAGGTCTCTGCTGAGGACCATTCTATGCTTTTCAAACAGCATAGCATCTTTGCCCAACACCATTTTACTCCTCTTCTGTTTACTACTGAGGCTTCCAATGGTCTTCTTGCTGCTGTTGCTGTTGTTGTTGTTGAGTCATTCCAGGGTCGTCTAACTCTTTGTGACCCTTTTTGGTTTTGTTTCTTGTTTTTAACTTTGCTTAGCCTTTCCCAGGTTCAGGCCATGTGGGGTGGGCAGGGTTATCAGATATATACTAATGTAATTGGTAAAGATACTGGAGTGGTTTACCATTTTATTCTACAGCTCATTTAACAGATGAGGAAACATTAAGTGACTTTCCCAAGGTCCCACAGCTAGTAAATTTCTGAGGTCAGATTTGAACTCAGATCTCTCTGACTCCAGTGCTCTCTTCACTGAACCACCTAGCTGCCCAACAGTCTCATATTCACCAAATTTCTCTCTACTAACCAAAATCTTATGTCCATTTCTTCAGATCCATCTTCTTTCATTCTTGGCTCTTATCTGCCAATGAAAATTCAAATTAATCTAACAACCATTTATTAAAGGCCCACTGTTTTCCAAGAACTGTGCTGGGCCCTGGGGATACAAAGACAGAAAAACCAATATAGCCAATCCCTCTAGTCCCTATATTCAAGAAGCATATATTCTATCATCAATGTAATACTATTGGAAAGACTATTGACCTTGAAGTTATGGTACCAGAATTCACATTCTAGTTTTGTCTCTTAATATCTCTTTGACCTAGGGAAAGTCAATTAACCTCCATGACCCTCAGTATCCTCATATGTAAAATAAAGGAGTTGGTATGAAGTAGGGGAAGGAGGGTTCCTACAATATTCCAGGCACTTTACAATATCTCATTTGATCCTCACAGAAACCCTCCCAGGTAGGTGCTATTATCATCCCCATTTTATATTAGAAGAAATTGAGGCAGAAAGTGTTTAAGTAACTTGTTCAGCATCAAACAGTTAAAAAAGTATCTGAAGCTGAATTTGAACTCAGGTCTTCCTGAATCCAATTCCAACATTCTATCCACTGGCCACCTCTAAGTTCATTTGTATTTTTGTATCTATGATCTTATCATCCTATGTACACAGAGGAGTGGATATGAAATGCATACATAATAAATTAACCTATGATATTCCTTGTAATGGCAAGCAAAGAAGTAGTGTACATGTTGTTTCAGTTCAAGTTTCTTCTGAGCCTTGCCCATGATTGAGAAGCAGAACTTGTAAACCACACAAGTTTTGAACCACACAAGTTGTAAACCCTAGTACCTGTGAACTCGTGTTGCTGATGCAACAGGAAGGGGAGGAGCTAATGACCATATATAAGGAGAGGCCCAGGCTGGAGAGAGCAGAACTGAGAATGGTGTTCTTCTGGTGGAGAAAGAAAAACCTTGTGGTATCCCAGCACTCTATATTTGTGTGTTCTGTCTGTGTTGATGTTTGTTTGTGATACTTTCTACAGAAGCCCTGGGAACTTACTGGAAGCCCTGAAAGAGGATTTTCTGGTTGTCTGTTTACAGAAGTCCTGGAGGAGGGTTTTGGAGGTCCTGGGACTTTACTGATGATTTGTATTGACTTCTTGGACCTTGTTTGTGGGTCTGCGTTGATTTCACAGGCAGATAGTGAATTGATGATGGTTCTGGCAATGTGCATGAATGTTGTTTTGGCTCTGTTAAGCTTTGTCTTCCCAGAAACAGAAACTGTGAAGGACTTGAGGTGGACTAGACACTGTGAGCTTCAATATGGAATGGGAAGTGGACAAGAAACTGGGAGCTGCTTGCCTTTCAACCCAAGTGTCAGTTGTATAGATTCACGCAGGAGCTGGGACCATGGAAGAGAAACCTTGGAAGCAGAGAACCAGCTTTGAGTCAAGATGAAAAGATCTTTTCCTGGGTACATGATGCTGACTGAGAAGATTATGATTTACTGTGACCTCGCAGTAGAGAACTTTGACCTTTGTACTTTGTGTCCATTAAGGAGACAAGGCCCCTTAAGGATGATTGAGATAAGTTCCTACTGAATGATATCTTTTGCTTAAAACTATGTGGCCACTTTAGTGAAAGCTACATGGCCATTTTAGTGATAAGTTGTTATGTCATAACATTGTGAATGCTGTATTTTGATTTCTGTGAATGTTTTGCCTTAATTTACTGTGGAATGAATAGGGAGTTCCCTATACTATACAATAAGAACCTTGAAGCTGTTCGCAGCAGCAGTCCTCTGGAAAGCTGCTTGTGCTTGGCTTTATATTCTTAATAAAAATAAATTAATTGTAGAGGTAATTACCCAACTTAACACCCTGGAAAGGCCTCTCATAGGTAGTGGTAATTGAATTAAGTGTTTAAGAAAGTAAGGATTTCCAAGAAGTGGGGATGAGAAAGGAGTACTTTCCAGACATTGAGAAAAACTCTTACAAGGGCATGGAGACAGGAGATTGGATGCTATCTACAATAATCATCAGGTTGGCAAGTTTACATGGAATAGAGAATGAATGGCGGGGGGGATGCTATGCAATGAGCTTAGGAAGATGGTCTAAGAACAGAAAGTACAACATTTTAAATATTAAATAAACAAAATACTTGTATTTTGTCCTAGTGATAAAAGGAAATTTCTGAAGCTTCCTAAATGGGAGTGAAATGATCAGACCTGTATTTTTAAAATGTTGATTCAATGAAGAATGACCCTAGGGAAGAACAGGGTATAAGGCAGAGAGAACAATTAGATAACTATTGTAGTATGAGAGAATGTGAGAAAGGGAGCCTGAACTAAGCTGGTTGTGGTCACATGAAGAGACCCAAGTAAGAAATGTAGAGGAGATAAAATCAACTTTCTTGGCAACTAAGATATGGGAAGTGAGCAAAATTGAAGAATTGAAAATATCTCTGAGATGATAAACATGATTGACTGAAAGAATGGTGGTTCTATAAACAAAAGTAGAGAACTCATCAAGAGAGGTAGGTTAGGGGAAAAGGAAAATGAATTCACTTTTGGGCATTGTTGAATTTGAGAGGCTAATGGGACATCTGGGTGAAAATATACACTCTAAAGTTGGTTATGTATATTGGAGGTCAGGAAAAAAAAGATTAGGGTTGTATATATATGGTTTGGAGAATATGCAAAAAAAATGATAATTGAACCAATGAGTTTAATGATGGGCTCAGTAAGAGCTTTCTGTATTGTTCCTAGTACTGCAAATGCCATTGTGGCTTCCTTACACATACATATAGGGTAGAAGACATAGGTGATAATCCGAAAAAGGAAACCAAGAAACAGGAGACATAAAATCAATAGAATTACCAAGAGAGTGTTGAAAACACCCAAGAACGAAAAAAGTATCCAGAAGGAAGGAATGGTCTGCAAGGTCAAGGCAGCAGATTTAGAGCTGGAAGAGAGTTTAGAGGTCCTTAATTCCAACCCTCTCATTTTAGAGATGAAGAAACTGAGGCACCAGGAAGATAAATTTCTTTCTAGAGATAGAGATAGCAATTACCATCACTTAGGAGAGCATCTTGGGTTGTTGGGAGGTTCTAATGACATAATATTTATAAAAACACTAAGCAAGGTGCCTAGCTCATAGTTGGTTCTATACAAATGTTTATTTCCTCCTTCCCTCCTTTGTCTAGGGTCCAGTAGCCAGCAAGTTGCCAGAGGCAAAATCTGAACCCATGTGTTTTTTATTCCAAATCCTGCATTCTCTGCCCTAAATCATGTGGCTTCCCAAGGTGACATTCAACCACAAGTCAGAGAGAAAACAGAAATAAAATCAAAACAAATTCAATATATTTTCCTTCACTGTGCTTCAGCTTCCTGTGGCTCTTGGTTTTCTATTTTGAGCATATTATGGATGGGTGAGTTGATTTGGGTACTAAGTGCTTAGATATTACAGTGATAAGTAAGTACTTTGAAATACCTTTCCAGATTGATAGGCAGCTAGAAATGTACAGCTAGAGGTTTTGAGATACCAATCATATCCCCCATGTGGAATTGTCCCACAGGGTTCTGTGGGGTTTGATTTGAACACTCTATAAATAAATCCTATTTATAACAAGGAAATAAGACCCAAATTGACCTCTCCTCTAATCTCGACATATGACAGGACTGAAAGATTTGTCTGTGGCTTAGAATTGCTTGTCTCCCTTTTCCTCTCTCTTTTTTTTTTTTTTCTGGTTTCCATTTCTCTTATATCCCTGAGTATGTTATTCATCGCAAATCCAGGGAGGAAGTTTCACCAGGAAGCTAAGCAAGGGACTTGTTATTTAAAGGATTTCAGGCCAAACTGTTCCCAAAGTTTTCTCTAAAAAGATCTCTGAAATGGAAGGAAGCACAGTACCCATTTAGTTTAGTTCTGCCTGAAACATATGTCTCCTAAAAAATAATCAATTCAATTAAACTCAGCAAGAATTTATTAAGAAGCTAGCAGATTATCAGAAGTATGTGTAATGAGATGCCCCTGTAGTGTGGTGCACTGGTGTCAATCCCAAAATAGAAATGAAAGCCACTAATCCATACATAAGGATCCCTGCAGGCCCCATGCTGATAATTTTAAAATGTTTTATTGAATTTTTGTTCATTTAAAAAAACACTCCCTAATTACACTTTAATCTGGTTCCCACAAATGTTGTGGACCCCACAGGCATAGTGCTTGACACCTCTGGTGTGGCAGAGAGAAAGCTGATCTCTGAATTAGGGCTTATCTAGGTTCAAATCTCTTTTCAGATAAACATGGACTACATGAGCCTTGGAAAGTTACTTAATCCTTTTAGTCCCAAGACAATTTTCTAAGGCCATCAATTGTCCTGATCTGCATAGGTCCAGAGAATTTTGTCACTAAGAGTTTTCCATAACAATAAAATTAAATTGGAGGAATGATCTCCAGGCAGCTAGGAGGCACAGTGGATAGAGTGCCAGGTCTAGAGTCAGGAAGATCTGAGTTCAAATCTAGCCTCAAATACTCACTAACTGTGTGACTCTAGTCAAGTCACTTAACTTTATCTGGCTCAATTTGTTCACCTGTAAAATGAGCTGGAGGAGGAAATGGCAAACCACTCCGGTATCTTTGCCAAGAAAATTTCACAAAAAGGTTCTCCAGAGATGGCCGCAACTGAAAAAAAAAAAAAAAAAAAGAAAGAAAACTAAACATGTCCTAATCCCAAGTCTCCAGGAAGGAAGGAAGAAGAGGTCATAGGAACAAGGGATAAAAAGAAAAAACTTACACTAATCTGTGCCTTCAAGGATTTTATGTTCTATTTAGTGGCACAGTGGATAGAGTACTAGGCCTTGATTCAGGATAAGCCGAATTAAAATCTGTCCTCACATATTTTACTAGATAAATGACTCTGGACAAATAACTTAACTTGTTTGCTTCAGTTTACTCAACTTAAAATTGGGTATAATAATACAACCTGTCTCATAGGACTGTTTTAACGATTAAATGAGATAATATTTGTGAAAGCAGTTAGCATAGTACCTGTTAGGCACTATGCTTAATCTTTTTCCCTTCCCCTATCAAGGGAAGAGACCATGAGCACAGTTAAGTGACTATAGGTTTGTATTTGCAGAGGGAGAAAAACAGTAATAAAAAGGATTACCAAATGCTTTCACAGAGAGCCTTTCAGATAATCTGATTTTAAGATGCAGAAGTAGTAAGGGACTTTTTACTCATTGTATAGAATATATATAATACATATACAATACAATAGATATACTCTACAAAGGTGTGGAGGTGGAAGATAAGCTAAAACAAAGGCTCACCAAGAAATGATTCAAACCTAAGGTGGTAAGTTAGCTGCCTTAAATGTTAAGATGTATTAATTATTTAATTAATAAGAATTAATTATTTAATCAATTTTGAGCCATGAGAGATTTAGATATGCCATAGGATCATTGGATTTTAGGACTGTCCAAAAGTAGAATGAGCCAGATTAGGAAGTAATGTACTCCTCATTTGGGTGTTCGCAAAATTGAAAGCATGGGTTTTTTTTTTTTTGTCTTAGATATTGTGGACATGAATCCTATGCAGAAAAGGTGGCATTAGATGACCTTTGAGAAAGCTCTTTCTAACTGAGATTCTGGCATTCTGTGATATGTCCCAAGTAAATAATCTGATCTCTGTTTCCAGAATGTGCAGTTAGGTGGTGCAGTAGATAGAGTGCCTGGCCTGGAGTCAGGAAGACCTGAGTTTAAATCTGGTCTCAGACATTTACTGGATTTCTGGCCTTGGGCAAGTCACTTAACCCTGTTGGCCTCAGTTTCTTTCTATGCAAAATGAGCTGGAGTAGGGAATGGCAAACCACTATAGTATCTTTACCAAGAAAACCCCAAAGAGGGGACACAAAGAGTCAGACATGACTGAAACCAACATTCATTGTTGTTAATTCCAACAATGAATTAACAAAACATCATTCAAAAAAAAACCATCATTCATTAAGGCACTTTTAACTTCTTGTTAACTAACATCATGTATGAACCTGCACAGCAGAAATTCTATAATTATACCATACTGAAGATGTATTGTTTTGAAATACTGGGTAAGTCTGTGTGCTTTTCTAGACTATAGTTCTTCCATCTGTAGTATGAGGAGATTCAATCAAAAACATCTATGATTTTGAAAATGTTACCTATCCCAGAAACACTAACCTTCGTCATGATGGAACCTTAGATGTCATCTAATTTAACCTCATCAGTTTCTGAGTCAATCATTATCATTCATAAAATTACAGACCAAGAGTTGGAAGAAATCTTAGAGATTATCTAATAAATGTCCTTCATTATAGAAGAGGAAACTAAGGCCCAGAGATGTTAACTACCTTTCTCCCAGGCACATATTATCAAGTAGCAGAAACAAGCCAGGAACCCAGACTCCCTTGAATCCAGCACTCTCCACACTGCACCACAAAGCTTCTCATAATTTTCAGTGAACATAAGAATACTTTGCTATCTAGCTTCTGATACTATAATGAAGTTTCAAAGACCTTTGTTTTCCACTTTTATAATATAGTCAATCCTCAAGTTTTGCAGGGGCAACATTCCTAGAGAAGATCACAAAAAGTAAAAAATGCAAATGTGGATACATTGAACTTATGGGAATAAGGTGATTAGGTGCCCCCTGCCACCAAAAATTATAATCTTTTGCGAAAGACTTCACACTTGAGAAGTTAACTTAACACTTTGTGGAGTGGTTTCATGAACAGTTCTTATGAATTCTTTCCTCCTTTTTGAGGATATAGCTGATCATCAGTTACCAAACATAGCAGCTGCGGAGATTCTGGGTCAAAGTTTATCTAACACCTTTATTTTCTCACTAAACTGTATTACTAACTTTGCATGCTTGGGCTGGTATCCAAAAGACTACACTTTGAGCACATAATTGCAATTTAAAACTTGAGTTTTAAAGCAACAAATGCTTGGGGAGCTCTACTCTACAATGGTAGGGTGAACATGACCAGTGAAATGCCTAGTAGTGTACCAGCCATGGCACAAACTTGTGTGCACTGAGTCTCATGGTTGCCAGCCTGAAAGTGAGATTTCTAATAAAATCATGGGAATGCTTGAAGTGGCAGTTAAATGAGTGAATGTCAAGGACTGAATAGAATTAAAATTCTAAAAGTTAAACCCATCCTTCCAAATATCCTGCTTTCTCATAATGATACATATTAAATCTGTCATTGATCAAAAAACTCAGTACTATTTGTTCATCACCTACAGTGTACTGAAAACAATACAAAGACAAAATTAAAATAGCTCATGACCTCAGGGAGCTTCCATTCTACTGGATGGTCATAACTTGTTTAAAAGTAAAATAAATGCAAGATGCATATGAAATATGGATAGTGATGGAAGGGTAGGGATTAATAAATAGAAAAATCAGAAAATGCTACTAGAAGGAGATGTGGTACTTCAAACAAGCATTACAGGATGCATACATTTATCTCCTATCAAAAGTGTGATTTATGTAGACAGCCAGGGAACTTGGAGACTGAAGACTAAGTAAATTAGTGGTAGCTTGGCTGTTAACTCTGGCAAGATAACAGCAAAGATGGAGATTAGAGCAGAAAATGCAAGGTCACCTAGGCTAATATCAACCATAGTTGCAAAGAAATGATGAATAAATATGAGTCTATGAAGATCATATTTAATTCTAAAATGTTGGCCATGAGGATCTTTGTACCTAAAAAAAGGGTCACCACAAATAGCAGAAGTTGTGGGAGATAGGATAGGAGTATGAGGATGTAAAAGAAAGAATGATGGCTTCTAGAAGACTATAAATGAAGAATTCCCCAAAGGTTTATGAGGAACCAATATACTAATGGTAGCCTTTCATGGGAGAAAATTCTAGGCAAGGATGATGGAGAATCCTGCTAACTGACTGTATCCCACAGGATCAAAAATTATTAAATACATTACTGTGTGAAGCATATGGTAGGTGCTGCAAAAAGTGCATGTTGAATTAAATTTTTGGCAAGGAGTATGAAAGTGTGATTGGAAACAGTCAATGATATAAGTATGTGATCAAAGATACAAATTTTATTGGAGGTAGACCAAGATGAAAATGTCTATGTGCAGTATCCAATCATTTTCAGTCGTGGCCAACTCTTCAGGACTGCATTTGAGGTTTTCTTGGCAAAGATACAGGAGCATTTTTCCCTTTCCCTCCCCAGCTCATTTTGCAGAAGAAGAACTGAGGCATAGTTAAATGACTTGCCCAAGGTCACAAAGGGCATAATTTGAACTCACGTCCTCTGGAGTCTTTTTTTCCAGTGCCTCTGAGAGTGTCTAATACATATTAAGGGCTCCATAAATGCTTGTTTGATTGAATAAAGTACCACACCCAAGAGCTTTGCAGGTGATATACAAAAGTGCTCACAAGAGCCATCTAAAATTAGAGAACTCTGCACAGGGTAAGGGTGAATACATTAAAATTTGGAGTAATCATTCTCAAGAAGATTGTTCTTGTTTTGTAAGAACCAAAAACATCTGGCTTGTAGATTTATAAGTGGGAAAGATACTAGAGGCTTATTCTCATCTTTTCATTTTATAGATCAGAAGAGGAAGTCACTTGTGCTTGGGTCAATAACTAGTAAAGGATTTGAATGCAAGACTTCCCCGATTCTAAGCCAATCACTCTTTTCACTGTACCTCCTAGTTGCCTAGTCATGCCCTATCCTCTCTCATGGACCCAGATAACAGTCAATAGGACACAATTTGTTCTCATGTACAACAACTCTCTACTAGCATGAGGATGGGAATGGTAAATGCCCATCTTAAAGATTATTTGTTATTAATAATTTGTGTTTTTATTAATCATAATTTTTGAGGAAATAAAAAGTGTTTGGATTTCCATAGGTAAAAGTTTTACTGACCTGCCAAATGATGAGCTCCAGGAAGCTCACTGCCATCTTGTTACAGAAGACCCCTACACAAATGGAGTGAGATTCTCTTCTTCATTCAATGTGACACTGAAACTAGGAGAATTTAATTTATGAGAATTTTAAAATATTTTGAATAAAATTAGTCATGATTAAACCTATAGTCCCACTCTGATGGATCTTCATAGTTTGGTGATGTACTTAGTTTCTTGAAACCTATGTCAGGATAGTGTAGGTTCTCATAGAAGGGTTTTTAATGTCAGGGTAATAAACTTATTTGTCTATTTTGAATCTATTTTGGTAAATGTATTTTGATACATTTGATCTGGGGATAGATGGGTGGCACTGTGGGTAGAGCATTGGTCCTGGAGTCATGAAGACTCATTTTGCTGAGTTCAAATATGAACTCAGACACTTATTAGTTGTATGACTATGGGCAAGTCACTTAACGCTGTTTGCCTCAGTTTCCTCATCTGCAAAATGAGCTAGAGAAGGAAATGGAAAACCACTCCATTATCTTTGCCAAGAAAACTCCAAATGAGTTTACAAAGAGTCACATTAGAAAACAAGTGAACAATAGAAACAAGGAATACTGGGTTTCCTGTATAATCCTATGTATTTAATTTTATGCATCTAAAAGCCTTATTCTAAGAAGAGGTCTATGGACTTCACCAGACTACCAAAGAGGTCTATACCACAAACAAGATTAAGAACCCCCAATCTAGTACATTTTACCAAGTTGGCAAGGTTGATCAATACTCTAGAAAAATGTGTATAGACTCATGGTCAGAAAGTTAGCCATCTAAGGATGAGTATTTCAGTTAGAGCAATTCATGAAACTTGGGGAAGGGTAGGCAGTGTGATTCAAGGGAGACAAAGGTAAATTTACATTTAAAAGAGCTGAGTTCATATGTTGTCATTACCATGTCCAACCTGTGTGATCGTGGTCACATCATTTTAAACTCTCAGGGCCTCAGTTTCCTTGTCTACAAAATAAGGGGATTACACTAGATAATTCCCCTGTCACTAAGATCCTCATGACTATTGGGTGTCTGACTCTAAGTATATCATTTAGCATTCTTTTAGGACAGCTAGGTGGCCCAATGGACAGAGTTCTGGGCCTGGAGTCAGAAAGACCTGAATTCAAATCCAGCCTCAGAAACTTACTAACTGTGTGACCCCAGGCAAGACACTTGCTTACTTCAATTTGCTCATCTGTGAAATGGGGATGATAAGAGCACCTATATCCCAGGCTTGTGAGGATAAATGAGATAATAAGTATAAAACACTTAGCACGTGCCTGGCACAGTAGAAATCTTGTTATTATGGTTATTATTGTTCCTCTGTAAAATGGGAATAATAATAACAATATCCTCAATCACATATCTCATAGTTAAAAAGGATTTATTCAATTATCATTTCTTTTAAGTGACTTCTATGTGCAAGACAATGTCAAGAGATGTACAAGAAGGCCCCCAACACTTTAGGTGAGCCCCTTTGACAGATTTATGAAAGAACATAAATGAGAGTCACAACAGATAGGCAGACATGGGTGGATTGCAATCTGCACCACTGAAGGAAATATTCATTTTGACAGGTTCACAGAATATCTATCAAAGTATCAGATAAGGTGCCAGTCACTGTTATTTGTGGAGTATTCTCCCAAGGATTACATTGTTTCATGGCGCTATTTCTCTAATCAGTTTCCTGATTTTAAAAAACAATTCCTGTTCAATAAATGAAAGTTTAATCTGTGTTTTTAGCTCCAGGCCTGTGGGCTGCTGGTCAAAGCAGTTGTAGATAGAAAATGACACTTACCTAGGGTGCCAATATTATCAGCCTTCCTCTGAATGTAACTCAGTGGTTTGTTTCCCTCTTAACCTTCCCCTACTGTACTAACTGGATGAACGTAGGCTAGGCTGGGCTTCCCTTCTCAGTGGCATTTTCTACCATTGAATAATGTGCTAGACTTCCATATGGTCACACCAGAGGACTTAATACAGGCTGACCAGGGGAAGAAAGGACCAAGGACAGAGATACCCCACCGATTAGGGTTTTGTTACCTCTTAGCAGGTGAAGGATACTCTCAAAATTCCACCAGGTTAGGATCATTAGAAGTTGAGGGTTTGGGGCAATTTGCAGCAGGTGTGGAAACTCAGAGAGCTATAAATTATCACTGAATTTGGCACCAAACAGGGCTGCCTTTTCTGCAAAACTCTCTCATACTTGTCATGGAATTTGGCAGCAAATCCTGTACTGTATTCTATGTCAGAAATATGATAATTATGCTTTATTTCCACCCAGTAAAACATAGTGTTGTGCTAAATTTGGGGACAAGCACAATTAGACATATAATCAGTCGTGAAAATTCTTGAAAATACTTTTTTGAGTAATAAATCAGCATTGATAGTTATATGAAAAGTAGAAATATAATAATTATAGAATAAATTGGCAAAAAATAGAACTGAATAAGAATCATGGAAGAAGAGAAAGAAGGTAAGAAGTATCAACTAGAGGATAGGAGTTGGTGGGATCCCTTTGGTGGGAGTCTTTGAACAAACATTGAAGGAACATTTTGTTGTTCTTGCTGTTAGCTCTGTTAAAGCAGAGATTCCTTTTGAGTATGTGCTAGATAAGGAAGCTTCTGAGCTCCTTTCCAGCTCTATAATTCTGTGAGTCTGTTATTCTGTACATGAGATCACATGTTACAAACAAAAGAAAAACCACAATCCTTTATCCAGGACCAGGCCAGTCTGTCAGTCAGTCAACAAATATTTATTAAACATGTGCTATGTGCCAGACACTGGGCTAATTGCTGGGAATCCCAAAAAGAGGCAAAGGACAGCCCCTGCCCTCAGGGAGAGGGACCCTGGAGGAAGGGGAATATTCCAGGATGTAGTATGTTAGACAAGTCTCTGAACTTCTCAATGACCCAGGAAATTCTCCAAAGTTATTTATTATTCTTATTTTTAAGTAGCAAATAATTTTAAATTAATTTGTTCCTTACACTGTCCTCTCCAACCCATTCAGAAAATTCAAAAAATAAACAACAAAATAAAACAAAGGCCTTGATACTTGGTGCATAGGCACAAGAAATTCCTACATTAACCATAAGGCTCTGTGTTGTAAAGCAGGTATCAATCTGCTTTGGTAGAGAGGATGTCCTCCCTTGTGTTTTCCTACACCAATGAAATCACAGGTGTATTACATATTATATCTCCATTATCCAATGCATAGTACGTGAGATGCATATTGGTTGATGGGGCTCCATTAATGCCAACTTTCGGTAAGTTAGACTTAGAAATGGTTGAGTGACCTTTCCCAAATATCAACCAAGTATTCTTAGATCTGTCATTGACATAATACTATTCAAAAAATATATCAGTGAATTAAGTGAAGGCCCAAAGGGCATATTTATTACATTCACAAATGATAGGCGACTCAAAGGAATGGCTAATTAATTGGACAAAAATAACAATATGTGTCACAAAGATAAGCCTAATCTAACATGTGGAAATTTAATCGGGATAAATGTAGATTCCCTTATATATAATTCCACAATGATTTATTAAATCCTTCTTTTGTGTTTAATGAGCTTAAAACTTGAATTAGTATGGTACAGTGGAAATATCACTGGCTATACAGAGAACCTAGGTTTGAATCTCTCCTGTAACAGTATTTTTTTGACCTTTTGAAAATCACTAAAATCTCTGATTCCTGATTTTCTTATCTGTAAAAGGGGTAGAAGTGTGTGAACTAGATGCTATCTGACTATGCATACATATCTAGATCTATGATCCTTTGAGTCTATGAATCAGGAAGAGAGTGTGCACAAATAACTAAGAAATGAGATATGAAAGTATGAGGACAGAGAATTCAAGATAAAATAATAGCTAGAGGTTTGCAAAGTGATTTCAAATTTCTCATTTCATTCTCATGACAACCTTGGGAGGTAATTGCCATTATCCTTGTTTCAATTAAGAAACTGAGGTAGATCAAAGTTAAGTGCCTTGCTCAGGGTGGCAGAGCTAGTTTCTGAGGTTGGATTTGAACTGAAGCTTTGCTGATGCCAGCTCCAGGGTTCTAGTCACTGTACTGGCTAGAAAGTTGAGCAGGAAGAGATTACTTTCAATTGAGAGAATGCTAAAACTCAGAGAAACTTCAAAATGCAAAGATGGAGGTGTGGTGGTGGTAATACTTTCCAGGCTTAGTGAGAGGGGAATGTGAACAAAAGTATGAAGTCAAGTAAGGGCAGCTTGAGAGTAGTAGACCAAAACTTGTCTTTGTAGGGCTAAAGTATGGAATTCATGAAGTGGAAGGCTATGAGATAAGGCTTAACAGGTAAGCCATCATTTGAAGGATCTAGGAGGCTAAAATTAGATTACACATTAACAGATAGGTAGAAAGGATTTACTGGAGCTGTTTCTTGTATTTTTTTTTATTTGTACCCAAGTAACATAATTAGAATTCTTTATTAAGGAGATTATTGTACCTATCATGTGAAGGTTAGTTAGTTGTTTCTTTGTTTTTTTTTTTTTTTTTTAAGCAATCGGGGTTAAGTAACTTGCTCAAGGTTACACGGCCAGGTGTTTCTGGTGGATCCGGGATTCAATCTTCAGGTTATCCCAACACTGGAGCCAGTGCTCTTACTTGCTGTGCTATTGGTTTTTTTAATCTTAACCTAGAATCAAGACTTCACTTCAATTCCCCAAGACTAGCTTCCCAAATGGAGTCATCACTCTATCAATCCTCTTTTATCATCACATCTCTTTTATGGGTTGTCTTCCTTCTTTAGAATGTAAGCCTTTTGAGGGCAAGGACTGTCTTCCTTGTTTATTTTTATCCCTTTAGCTTGTAGTAAGGATTTAACACATGTTTTTTCTCTCCAAGTTGCACTGGGGCAGATTTAGCTTTTATGAAGGAAAAAAAAATAAACATACTTTATTTTAATTAGATTCATCCAAAAGTAAAATGGGATATCTTGGGAGGTAGTGAATTCCTCCTCAGTTGATATGAAAACTGGAGAAGTCGTTGGAGGACATAAAAGAGGACATTCAAAGTTAAAGTCATTTGCCTAAAGTTCAGGACGCTCTGCATTTGGCATTGCCTTACCTTTCCATATTTATCTCATTTTAATTCTCTCCACATCCTCTCTTTTCCAACCAAAGTGGACTGGGCTCTTGCTCTGTCCAAACAAAACATGTAAGCACAAGCACACACACACACAGCTTTCATCCATTCATACCTTTGGTCCTTTCTTCCTATGCCTTCAATATCCCTCCTCTCCTTCCTCACTTGAATTCCTGATGCTCATCCTTTAGAGCCTAATTCAAATACCTACAATGCCAGAGAGTTTGTGAAACAGTAAGACTCAGGAGGTTGAGAAGACTAGGAGTCTCAGTTAAACAGTCACTCTCTTTAGCTTCCCCTTGAAAATGCTGAGTAGCCTTAATAAGTTCTCTCTGCAATTCCACATTTACAATTGAAACCAATGATTAAAAAGAAACATTGAAAAATGTTCAACTCTGCTGTATTAGTAAATCTGACTAACTTTTAATGTCATACTTCCTTTTCTCTTTCAATTAAGTAAAAAGAAATCCATTTCTGGGAAGAAGATAAAATTAAGAGCTCCCTTTCAAACAAAACAATCCCTGAGGTTGCTTTCCCCTCATATCGCACATAGTATTTTCTTTTGCAGATTTCTGATTTGTTGGTTATATTATTGCATATTACATAGTTATCTCTACTTTTTTTTATCTATTTCCTCAACTGCAGGCTTTATGAAGGCAGGAACAATGTTTTGATTCGATTTATTTTGTTTTTCTTTCCTAAACTTTGCATGTTCTCCAGTGCTTAGTTTTGTGATCAGGATATAGAAAGTGTTTACAAAACATATCTGGAATAAATGAATGAGGAAGTTAAAGAGATCATTCTGTAACAGAAAACACTGTGTGAGAGGAGGGAAAATATAAACTGGGTTTTCACGGAAGGTTAGACCTTCAATAAATATAGGAAAGGGGGGGGGCAGGTGGCTCAGCAAGTAAGAGCACCAGCTCCAGTGTCAGGATGACCTGGGGATCAAATCCAGGCTCAGATACTTAGCACCACACCCAGAAATAACTGGCTGTGTAACCTTGAGCAAGTTACTTAACCCCGATTACTTTTAAAAATAAATAAATAAATAAATATAGGAAAGGGGAAGGCAATTCTAAGACTGAGTGTGCAAATAGTGAACAAAGACTTAACAGTAAGAAGTCACAAGGCAAGTTTTGGAGGACAGATACATCAGTTTTATTTTATCTGATGCATTTGTAATCAGTCAACCAATCATCCAGTAAACATTTATTGAGTGTATACTATGTACCAGGCACTGTGCTAAACACTGGAGATTAAAAAAAAAAAAAGCAGGGGGGCAGGAAGGGTACCAAAGGCAATTCCTATCCTCTGGGAGCTCAGTGGCTTGGGAAGACAACATGGGAACAAATATATATATATAATTTTACATATAATAAATATATAATATAGAAATATATTATATATATAATATAGAAATATATACAAAATATATTATATAGAAATATATTATATATACAAATATAAATTTATATATCTATATATATAAAACAAACTATGTACAGGATAAACAGGAAATAATTAACAAGGAGAAGGAACTAGAGTTAGGAGGATTTGGGGAAGGCTTAGCTTAAGACAGTGATGTTGGTGATAAAATCACCAAAAGAAATGTTGAAAAGGAAAACCATTGACAATATTTTAAATTGTAGAGCACAACTCAACAACTCTTTATCAATCCACATCTGTCTTATTTCTATAAAGAGTAGACTGAAAAATTTAAGAATGTTTAGTTAGAACTTAAAGGAAGCCATTGAGGTCAGAGCAAAGGAGGGAGAGTGTTCTGGGCATGAGGAGCAGGTGGGAGGTGATTAGGGACTATATTTTGTATTTTCTTAAAAACCAGGCCAAGACATTATGACTTTGAATCATAGGAAATGAAGTCTCATCAAAGGTTTTTGAGCATGAATCAAGCTAGGTAGGTTTTCACTAGAAGATGTTTTAACAAAGTCTAATATGGTAACAGTGTCCTACATGGAAAGAATCCTGGGTTTAAAAGTGGAAAAAAAAAAGATTAGCCATCTTAATATAGCATATTATTCCTGTGATCATGAGAAAGTCACCTGGCTTTTCTGATCCTAAATTTCATCCTCTGGGAAATGAAGATAATTTTTGTAGCACCTACCTCATAAGTTGTAGGGAAATGAACTGTATACAAAAAATCATAAGATGTATTAGGACATATCTTTAGAGATTGCAATGTCAATATCTCTCATTTTATAGGAAAAAAAATCCTAGGTACAAAGAGGTTAAAGGCCTTATTGTTTGTGGTCACACAGACCGTGGGAGAATTGAGATTTTAAACTAGGCCTCATGACTTCAAGTCCAATGCTTTTCTTGCTGCACTATAGTGAGTTTTTATTAGTAGTATTATCAGAATGCCAGGGGAGAGAAGTTGGATTGCAGTTCTTTCAGGATTTAGATCTGGATGGCATAATGTTTGATAGGAGAAGTGAAAGGATGGGATACAACCCTTGGAAGTCTTGGCTAGTTTATAAGTGACGTGAAAGTATTGAGAAGCATTATCATCCCTCTACAATGCATTCAGGTTTGAGAGATGCCCCAGAGTCAGTTGCTGCTCTGCTAATTTTCCAGAAACAAGGAGATGATAGTCTGGTCTTTGTCTGCTTGTCCTTGTTAGATGACATCTGGAGTGTTCAGATGTGAACACCACACCTATCTTCCTTCTCTTCCCTTCCCTTCCCTTCCCTTCCCTTCCCTTCCCTTCCCTTCCCTTTGGCTAGGGAATTTTCCATTATCACATTGACTAATTTTGGATTTACATGTCAGTGAATGAGCCTATTATTTTTTTTTTCTATAGCAATTGGGGTTAAGTAACTTGCTCAAGGCTACACAGCCAGGTGTTTCTGGGTGGGTGCTAAGTGTCTGAGCCCAGATTCGATCCCAAGTCACCCCAACTTTGGGGCCGGTGCTCTTACACACTGTGCTACCTGGCTACCCTGAGCCCATTATTGTTACAGGGAACTCAGATAGCTCCTGAATTCCAGAAGTAGGGACTTTCCAAATATCAGCTCACTATCCAAAAAGATAGGGATAAAAACACCACATTTCCTACCACTTCATATTTTGATGTCTTCAAAGTAGGCCAGCATTATTCTAGAAAAAAAAATGTTCTGCTTACCCTCCTTCCTTTATATAAAGGTTTTTCTTTCTATTCTTAAGGAATGGAACATTATTTCATAGACAGTCTCTTTCTCTCTCTTTTTTTCATTTTTAAGGCGGTTATTCTTATATTGACTTTCAAGTTTTAAAAATAGGCCATGTCTCTGCTTGGTTCCTGGGTCCTTGGGAGTCATCACTATTTTCTTATTTTTTTTTTAGTTTCTCACTGCATAACAAGATTTTTTCAAGTGCCTAATTAGAGTTTGAAGTCTATAGGCAACAAGAGAACCTATAGCATATTCCTCAAGGGGCAGATTACTCAATCTGAAAAAAAAATATGATGACCCAGCATAGTTATTGAATAAGGTACTGAACAAGGCAAATACCCAAACAAGGTACATTCAAACATGTCCCCTCATAACGAGAAGCCACACCAGGATGCTGAAAGGTCTGAGAAACATGAAATTGCAATAAGCAAAAAGTATCACAAATAACAGCTGGAGAAAAAAATACACGTAAAAGAAGAGAAATTTTGCTCCATTGAGGCAGATCTGTGGTCTAGCCAAGCCAGAATTCTAATTCTGGTGGGGACACAAAAATACATTATGGGAAAACATGGTTTTACATCAGATGTCAGCCTCAAAATTTTGAGTATCTGTCACCCATCACAGAACAATGCTGATAATCTGTTAGTTATCTGCTATCCCTGAATTTATCTGATCTTTTATTAATGAGTTATGGATGGGACTCTTCTACTAAAATTTCTTCAAATGCTTCATTGTGGTGATTCTAATGCTTCTTTCATTCACGGTGATCTTCCAACTCCAAATCCATGACCCTTTAGCTTTTTATTTCATCAGTGTGAGGTTTACAATTAGCGGAAATTACTATTCTATTAATTATCAGATGGCTATCAAGCATTGCTATTGGCAAACACACACACACACTATCTGCTATATAAACATTCACTTTTCCTCTCTCCAATTAGCAAAACTGGCTATTGAATAACTGACTTGCAGCTCATCACTACTTTCTTATCTGAATCCTTTCTAGATTGGTAGACCCTCACAAAATAGAATCATAGATCTAGAGGAGAAAGGGCCCACAAACACTATCTAATATTATACCTTCATTTTACAAATTAATATACTGAGGCCCAAGACAAGATCACCAGGCAGCATCTTCAGTAAGATTTGAACCCAAACCTTCTGATTTTAGAGTCAGTGCATTTCCCACTGTACCATAGGGCTCGTGTGCCATCAACATGGTCCTAGAATGTATCTTTGTAACCCTAGCACTCAGAAGAGCAAAAGATGGTCCCTGCTATCAAAGACCTCACAGTCCAATGGGGAGGACAATAGGCAATCAATTATGTACAAAGTAGATTAGGTACAAATTAGTAGATTAAGTACAAATTAGTAGGATTAATTGGACCTATGCAGAAGGAAGGTACTAACATTAAAGAAGATACTATTTTATTATGATCAGCTTTTGATCTCTACCCTACTTCAAACCTTCATCACCTTTCACCCAGAGTATTACAACAATGTCCTGATTGGAATCCTGGAGGATGATCTCTCCTCTCCCTAATCTATCCTTCACACAGTTGCCATCATCATTTTCCTAAAGCTTAGATCTGACCTTGTCACTTCCCTATTAACAAATTTTAATTTTTTCCCTATTGCCTCTCAAATACAACACAAATTTCTCAGCACAACATGTAAAGCCCTTTCCTATCTGGCTCCAATCTACTTTTCTCTAGACCTAGTTAAATTTTTTTCCCTTTCATTCACTCTATGTTACAGAAAGACCTGTCTATTTGTTCACATGTTATTCATAGAAATCATTGAAACTTAATGGGATTGGGCCAGGAGTAGAAGATGAATCTAGTATGGTAGACTTTGTTTGGAATGAAAAGGGTATATAAAAGTTGAGTCAAAGAAGTTTTGAATATTAATCAGATTTGTTCATATGGGGCAAATGAGAAGCCAGAGTGGGAAATCAGAGTACATAGCTCTAAGAATTGCTCTCACCAATAATCATCAGAATGTACCTCAATTTGTCTAAAGCTTAATCTGCACTGAGAAAGACAGGCTCCAAATTAAGATCCAAGGAAACTTGTCCAGGACAGTTTCCAAGATAGCTGTGACAGATCTCACTCTAGGTATTCTGTTTCTCTGTTTATTCTCCTACCTCATTCTCTTACTTTCCCCACTCCTCTGACCTAATTAACCTCCCTTCTTTTCCTCATTCTTTTACTTAATCCACCTAATGGGTACTTTTTGGGTACTCAGGTCTAAGAATTTTCTCTTTTGGTCAGCAACCCTGAGGGTTTTCCCCTCCCAGTTTGATTTTTTTAGAGGCCATCTCAGGATGTGGAGCCAAGATGTCAGAGTAAAAGCAGGAACTTGCTTGAGCTCATCTTTCAATCACCTTCAAGACTTGTAAAAATGACTCTAAACACATTTTAGAGCTACAGAGCCCACAAAATGACAGAGTGAAATACAGCTCCAGCTGAAGTCAGCCTGGCAAGCCAAAAGGAAGGGTCTATCATACCAGGCTGGGAGCAGAGCACGGTCCCTCAGGGTCTGTGCCAGCACAGACTGGGTCAGAGAAGACCTCAAGGGACTGAATCACTGGCAGTTGTTAAGGTTTTCAGACTTCTCAACCCACAAACGCCAAAGAGAAAGCAAAAAGTCAGTGGGGAAACCATGTTGGACCTGGGTGAGAGAAGAATGGTTCCAACCCCTGTCCCCAGGGTGGTGGAGTATAATGGTAAGGGAATTTGAAGATCTTCCCTGCTCCCTAATGGACCTCACTTGGAGCCCAAGAGAAGCTTGCTTAGGGGAGGTTTGCTTTTCAATACACCTTTTATTACTTTGTAATTAGGCAGTGTGGGAAGAGTTGTGTGATTTGGCCAGATGAGAGACTCTGGGTAGCTGTTGAGACCCCCCACTACCCCCTCCTCGTCTTTGAAAACCCAGATGTTGGTGATTCTCTCTCTAGTAAATAACTATGTAGGTATGTGATAGTCAGCCAGCTAGAAGCCCAGTCTGTTTGTCTGTTGAATTGTGTTATTTTCTCTGTTTGCATTTTTTTGCCTGCTTATAACTTCTGTTTGCATTTTCTCTGAAGTTCAGGGTGCTGACTTTTTCCCCTGAATTAGGTAAATGATATATGTCTAGCTAAACTAAGATTGTTAACCCCTTTTGACGTGCTTTACTTTAAAAAATCAGATCAAAGAACCTGTGCCAGCAGCCACCCTGGGTATACTAGGGTGCTTGCTATTAAATGGAGGTAGTGGTGGCTGCAATGGCAACAGCTGCTTCAGGGGCTCTGGGCCCACAGATGGTGGGCAGACCAAGCTACTGACCAGAGGGCAATCAAAGGAATCTCTTAGTTGGTGCTGAGGCAGGATCCTCTTGCTTTGTCCTGCTTGGATCTGGGTCACAGTCTTCAGTGGTGGTCCTGGGGTGAGGAACACTAGTGTGGCAGAGCTTGTGGTGACTGTGGAGAGGGGGTCCTTTTCATAATCCTCCTCACAGTTCTGAGATGTTTAGAAGTAGCTTTGATAAAAGCTGTGCAAAACCATAGAAATTTGGGACACAACACTCTCCACTTTGAAAGCAGAGTTCTATTGTGGCAAAGAAATTAAAAGTCAAATAATTGGCTGGGAAAATCAGCAAACAGAGAAAAATAAGTCAGGGTATAGAATTTTTCTTTGGCGACAAAGAAGATCAAAACATAAAACCAGATGAAGACCACAAAGTCAAAATTCCTGCATCAAAAGCCTCCAAGAAAAATATGAATTGATCACAGGCAATGGAGGAGCTCAAGAAAGACTTCCAAAATCAAGTAAGAAAAGCAGAGGAAAAATTGGGAAGAGAAATGTGAGTGATGAAGAAAATCATGAAAAATGAGTCAAAAGCTTGCTAAAAGAGACCCCCCAAAATATGGAAGAAAATAAAACCTTAAAAAATAGACTAACTCAAGTGGCAAAAGAGGTCCAAAAGGCCAATGAGGAGAGGAATGTCTTAAAAAGAAGAATTGGACAAATGGAAAAGGAATTTCAAAAGCTCACTGAAGAAAATAATTCCTTCAAAAATTAGATTGGAGCAAATAGAAGCTAATGACTTTATGACAAATCAAAACATTATAAAACAGATCCAAATAAATTTTAAAAATAGCAGACAGTGTGAAATATCTCACTGAAAAAACAACTGACCTGGAAAATAGATCCAGGAGAAATAATCTAAAAATTATTTGATTGCCTGAAAGACAGGATCAAAAAAAGAGCCTAGACATCATCTTTTAAGAAGTTATCAAGGAAAACTGCCCTGATATTCTATAACCAGAGACTAAAATAGAAATTGAAAGAATACACTTATCACCTCTTGAAAATCATCCCCCCCCAAAAAAAAAAAACTCCTAGGAATATTACAGACAAATTCCAAATTCCAAAGTTCCCAGTTCAAGAAGATCTTAAAAGCAGTCTGGAAGAAACAATTTGAGTATTGTAGAAATACAATCAGCATAACACAAGTTCTAGCAGCTTCTATATTAAGGGAGAATATGATATTCTGGAGGTCAAAGGAGCTAGGATTAAAAACAGGAATCGATTACCCAGCAAAACTGAGTATAATGCTTCAGGGGAAAATATGGTAATTCAATGAAATAGAGGACTTTCAAGCATTATCTTTTAAAAATTTATTTATTTTTAGTTTTCAACATTTATTCCCACAAGATTTTGAGTTACAATTTTTTCTCTCCCCATCTTTCCCCTACCCCCACCCCAAAATAGTTATCCTACTGAATACCCCTTCCCCCAATCTGTTCTTTCTTATATACTCCCCCTTCATCCCCCAAACTTTCTAGTAGGTCAAGATGGGTTTCTATACCATAGTACCTGTGTATCTTATTTCCCAGTTGCATGTAAAAAAATTTTTTTAAACAACTATTTTAAAACTTTGAGTTCCAGATTTTTTTCCCTTCTTCCCTCTTCACCCATCCCCACTGGGAAGATAAGCAATTCAATGTAGATTGTACATGTGTAGTTATGCAAAACATTTCCATGGTAGTTATATTGTGAAAGGCTAACTATTATTTCCCTCCATCCTATCCTGTCCTCCACTTAATCTATTTTCTCCTTTGACCTATCCCTTTTCAAAAATATTTGCTTTTAACTACCCTCTCCCTCAATTTGCCCTCTCATCTATCCTACCCCCTCTTATCCCCTACCCCCCTATTTTCCTGTAGGGTGAGATACCCTACTGAGTGTGTATGTTATTCTCTCCTTAAGCCAAATTCAATGGGAATCAGGTTGTCCCATTCCCTTTCACCTTCCTACTCTTCCCCTCCATAGTTAGTTTTCTCTTTCCTCTTTTATATGAGATAATTTGCCCTAATCTATCGCTCCCTTTCTTCTTCTCCCAATAAATTCCTCTCTCACCTCTTAATTTTATTTTTTAGATATCATTCCTTTATATACAACTCATCCTGTGCGCTCTATGTATACATGAACATACAAATGCCCACACTTACATATATATATTTGTATATACATACATACTCCTCTACATACATATATAAATATATATACATATATATTCCATTTAACTACCTTCATATGGAGAAAAGTCTCATGAGTTACAATTATTGTTTTTCCATGTAGGAACGTAAATAGTTCAACTTTAATAAGTTATTTATGATTTCTTTTTCCTCTTTACTCTCTCTCATGCTTCTCTTGCTTCTTGTGTTTGAAAGTCAAATTTTCTGTTCAGCTCTGGTTTTTTCATCAAGAATGCTTGAAAGTCCTTCATTGAATGACCATATTTTTCCCAGTAGCATTATATTCAGTTTTGGTAGGTAGGTGATTCTTGGTTTTAGTCCTAGCTCCTTTGACCTCTGGAATATCATATTCCATGCCCTTTGATCCCTTAATGTAGAAGCTGCTAGGTCTTGTTTTATCCTGATTGTGTTTCCACAATACTCAAATTATTACTTGCAGTATTTTCTCCTTGATCTGGGAACTCTGGAACATGGCTATAATATTCCTAGGAGTTTTCTTTTGGGGATATTTTTCAAGAGGTGATTGGTGAATTCTTTCAATTTCTATTTTGCCCTCTGGTTCTAGAATATCAGGGCAATTTTGCTAGATAATTTCTTGAAACATGGTGTCTAGGCTCTTTCTTATCATTATAAACAAATAAACAAAAAAGGGAAATCATAAATACTTTTTAAAGTTGAACTAGTTATATTCCTACATGGAAAGATGATATTTGTAACTCATGAAATTTTTCTCGGTATTAGGATAGTTGAAGGGAATATGTGTGTGTGTGTGCATGCTTGTGTGAGTGTGTGTGTGTGCATGTATGTATATATGTGTATGTGTGTATTTATGTATACATAGACAGAAGGGACAGAGTGAGTTGAATATGAAGGGATGACATCTAAAAAATAAAATTAAGAGGTGACAGAGGAATATACTAGGAGAAGTAAAAAGGGAGGGATAGAATAGGGTAAATTATGGAGGGGAAGAGCAGAGAGGTGAAAGGGAATGAATTAACCTTACTCCCATTGGATTTGACTTAAAGGGGAAATAATACACACACTCAATTGAGTATCTTACCCTACAGAAAAGTAGAGGGGAAGATTATAAGAGGGGGGAGATTATAGAAGGGAGGGCATATTGTGGGAGGCGGTAGTCAGAAGCAAACACTTTTGAAAAGGAACAGGGTCAAAGGAGAAAATAGAACAAATGGGGGGCAGGATAGGATGGAGGGAAATAAAATTAGTCTTTCACAATACTGACTACTATGGAAATGTTTTGCATAACTATACACATATAATCTATACTGAATTCCTTGTCTTCTCAATGGGGATAAGGAGAGAAAAGGGGAGAGAATCTGGAACTCAAAGTTTTTTTAAATGTTAAAAATTGTTTTTACATGCAACTGGGGAATAAGATACACAGGCATGTAGGGGTATAGAAATTTATCTTGCCCTAAATTAAAGTAAAGGGGTAAAGGGGTAAGGGGGGGATGTGGAGGGATAAAAGAAAGAGCAGAGTGGGGGAAGGGGTAATCAGTATGCTTTCCATGTTGGGATGGGGGGTAGGGGAAATAGGGAGAAAATTTGGAAGTCCAAATTTTTCGGAAATGAATGTTGAAAATGAAAAACAAGTAAACAAATAAATAAATATATTTTATATACTATTTATATATTATAATATATTTATATATAAATATATATTTATATTTATATATTATAATATATATATTATATATATAAAGAGGCCATCCCTTGACTCACTTCTTAAAGAAGTCTATTCACTGAATGGGCATTGCCTCACTCAAAGTGAGGACCTTAGCTTAAAAAGGTCAAGGTCTCCCACTGGGCCATCTCCAGTCTTCCTGATTGATATCTGACCACTGGACCCAGATGACTCTGGAAGGAGAAAGTGAGGCTGGTGACCTTGCACAGCCCTCCCTCATTCAAATCAAAGTCAACTGCAAGTCATGTCATCATCTCCCTGATGTCATGGTCCTCTTCAAGAATGAAGGACAAACACAATAACAAGTCATCTCATTTTCCTCTATTTGGAGTAGCAATCAGGCAAACAATAAGCATTTAGTAAGCACTTACTATTTACCAGGCACTGTAGAATTCAGGTGTGGGCATGGTAGTTAAGTACAGCTAATCAGAAGCATAGCTAGAAGGGTAATGGTGTGTGGCTGGACTCCCTCCTCTCCCCACCTCCCATATAACTCACTAGAAGATGAAGGGTCCTGGCATAAAGGGGGCATATTTGAGGACAAGAAAGCTGAGTCAAGGTAAAGGAATCTAGAGAGTCAGAAGCACATCTGGGAGGGGAAAGAACCCTCTATATAGAATCAGTGCCATTTTCTCAGGATATCCACCCTGGAAAATTTCATCCACTCACCATTAGACTTCCTGACTGGGGTTGGGTCATTGGCATTGATGACACAGGTCAGACTTGCTTATGTTCCCTTATCTAGCTGACCTAAGATTCCCAAACTTGAAAAATGCCCATATTCCTTTATATGCCATCACTTCATCAAGCCATACCATCTTGCTATTGCCCTATCTTTGAATGGATACTCTTCCCCACACCACTTTCTCTCCCTTGCACTGGGCACCTTTATTCAATATGTTTCCTCTGGAAAGGGCCTATCAATTGACTGTTACCAACTCACAAGCTTGTGATTCCCCACAGCAAAACTCCCTTCCCAGTGCACACTCCCCTCCATGAGTTATCTTCCCCATTGAATGCAAGCTTATTGAGGGCAGGCACTGTCTCACTTTTTGTATTTGTATATCCAGTGTTTGGCACAATGCCTGGCACATTATAAGTCTTTAATAAATTAGTTTTTATTCTTTCTCCTTCAGCCTAGCCAGAACGTCATCACAAGCTATACAGCAAAGAATAAAAGTATTCACACAATCCCAGGACTGGGGGAAGTGGCTTCCCTCTCCTCCATCTCAGCCCTCCTTTGGGGGACTTGGTTTTATAAGATGTTCCCTATTCCTCAATTAACATTTCAGACTCATTTTCTCAACTGCATAAAGCCTTTCGTTTCTGCTCCTTTTACTCTTTTTTTTTTTACCATGTTTTACTTTTCATAATACATTTTTCATAATTTATCATTCATTTACATTTCAATTAAGGGCGCACTAGCTGTTTGTAAAAGCTCTCCTGATGGGATGCCTGAAATAAATGATGGGAGTTACTCTAATCTGTACTCCCATTACTAACTCATCTACCCTAATGACACTAAAAAAGATTGTCATCCTCAATAGAGTTCATCCTGGTAATAGAAATTCCCTCAGGAGCCAAACTTATGGGCACTCCATATATTTTCATGTGGCGCTGAGTATGTTAATCAGACACTAGAAAGATGGACTTCCTCCCAGTGTTTTTTATCTATGGTAGTCTTGAATAGAAGTTAAACTGTATCTAAACTGAATGCTCCAGGGCTTGGATAATGAACATTTAACAAGAGAATTACTCAAACATGCCTTCTTCATCCTTTTGCCTCTTTCTGAAAGCATCTTAAATCTGCTATTTTATTTTAATCAGGAGAACTGCAGTGGGGTCTAGTGAGAAGCAGCAGAGTGTAGCAGTAGGGAGAATTGTACTGGGAGTCCAGAACCCTGATTCCTAGTCATGTCTTTGCCACTAACTACCCATATATTGCCTTTGGCATGCCATTTCACCAGAAATAATGTGCTTGGGGGATTGTGTTGGAGGGGGGTGTTGCTGCTCTCCCCTCAGCTGATGTAATCACAAATAGTAAGGACCAGATAATAAAACTAACTACATATTAATATGAATGTGTATATTGAATTATGGTCAACCCCATTGCCCTTCATCAGTTCACAAGCCTTTATTAATCATTCACTATTGGTAATGTGATAAACTCTGTGCACACAATGAAAGGCAAAAAGATTCATTTCATTCAATTGGAAGAACAGCTGACTGTTTCATGTTGGCTGACTAATAAAGATAAATTCACCAATGGGGGCTCACAGGTACCCTTAAACCTGTTAAGTAATCTTTCCATTGGGTTGGACAAGGCTGTAAGAGCAAACATCTAGAGCTCTAAGGGAACTCAGAGAGCATCTAGCACAAATTTTATTTTATAGATAAAGCTACAAAAGGTCAAGGAAGTTAAATGGTTTGCCAATAGTCAAATTTGAACTCAGATCTCACACTCTGAAATCAATGTTCTTTCTACTTTATTATGTCAAATAATCTCTAAAATCTTTTCTAGCAATGAATCCATGATCTCAAATATCTTTAAGCCTTACTTAGTTTCCTTCATTCATCAAGTAAAAGAGGTGGAATAGATGATTTTGAAAATCCCCTTATATCTAATATAATGTGGTTGCATGATCTTTTAGAATCTTGGCATGGGTAAATGAAGTTATGATTCTTCTCTTTAGAAGCTGGCTACATAAAATATACACATACAAATTGACTATGAAATATATGAATCACTAAATGGGTTATTAAAGTAAAGCTCTTTTATTTCAAATAAAATATTTGAAAAATATTTATTAAGGATCTACTGTGGGCAGGACATTGGGGATAAGGTGTGGTCCCTACCACTGTGGAATTAACCATCTAGGATGGTGATACATTGCATATACGTAAGCCTTGTGTCAGACTCCTAAAGCACACAGAACCCTGTTAAATTTTAGAGGCTTAAAGAAAGAATAGAGAGAATGGGAAGTTTGCAATTCCAGTTACATTTACAAATAATTATAATGCAAGATAAAAAGAGATATACTAACAACAATAATGATACTACTAATAAATAGCTAACTGTTATATAGGCTTCCTGGACAATGTACTTTTCACTGACCATTGAAGGATGGATAAAAAAGAGCAGGTAGACACAAAGGGGTAAGGCCTGAGAGAGGAGCATTTAGGGCTTTAAGAGCATAAGCAAAGGTAAAAATGAGAAGGGAGGGAAGGAAGAAAGGAGAGAAGGAAGAAGGAAAAAAGGGGAGGAAAGGAAACAAGAAAGGAAGGAAAGAGAAAGAA
>NW_027187460.1:10144995-10161401 GCF_028583685.1 Petaurus breviceps papuanus | reverse complement strand
AGAAGAAGAAGAAGAAGAAGAAGAAGAAGAAGAAGAAGAAGAAGAAGAAGAAGAAGAAGAAGAAGAAGAAGAAGAAGAAGAAGAAGGAAGCAGAAAGGAAGGGAAGGAAAGAGGAAGGAAGCATTTTTAAGCATTTACTATGTACCAGGCATTTGGCCAAGTACTTTTCATTTTCTATCTTATTTGATCCTCACAACAATCCTGTGTGGTAGGTGCTATTATTATTCCCATTTTACAGTTGAAGAAACGGAGGCTAAGAAACATTAAGTAACTTGCCTTGGGTCACCTAGTAATTTTCTGAGATCACATTTGAACTCAGGTCTTCCTGACTTTAGGTAAAGTATTCTATTCAATTTATTGCCTAGCTGCCTCTGCAACGAAAAATCTTAACAGGCAAACCAAATTCAATGCAAATTAAATCTTATTTACTACATCACTACTTGAATTAGCATTATTACTCTCTCTATGGGAATTCCTAAGTAAATGTGAATATTCTCTTTCTTTACTGAGACTGATACATTTTGTATTCTAAAGTGAGTGGAGATTACTCTCTCTTTTTGACCATTGATTGTTAAGGATATGAACTTTTTTGGTATAAAACTGGAATTTTGCACAGGAAACAACCTCTCTCAAAGTCATGTCTCCATTCTTGAACTGACTGTACTTCATGTTTAGAATGAAATCCTGCCCCAAACTCTGCCTTTTGTATTCTCTGGTTTGCTTAAAAAATTAGCTCAGAGTCCCTAAGAGAGGCTCTCTTATATTAGCATGAATTTAAATAAATTATTATGAAGAGTCAGCCACTCCGTTGAGATTACCTGCATGTACAAGAATAACTATTAACTGTTCATGTGGATTATAACCCAACTCTGTTATGGCCATAGACTCAGTTGTTAATTACAAGGTAAGATTAAGATCAATTGAGCCATTTAATCCAGACCCATAATATCAGTGGCATCCAGAACACAGAAGGAAGAAAATAAGCAGATTGTGCTCAGCCAATCCAAGAGTGCAAAAAGTGTCCTGGCACAAAATCCAGAATTAGAGCACGAGGCTGACAATATGATCAAACAGAAATAAATGCCTAAAACGATGGATATTTACTTCAGCACTATAATAAGCACAAAACAAAGCCCCCAAATCTCCACAAAAATACATCCAGAATCCAGAAGAAAGCAGGTTTAATTTTAAAGCATTTCTAGCAAAAGAATAACTCCCGGCTCTTGGAAGTCCATTTGCTGGTATCATAAAGATGTTCCCCTTAAGTATTGTGTGACTTTTCTGTTGGACTACTTGTAGAGACTTGAATCTACCTTTCCAGTCTATATACTTGCTTTCAGAGATAGATAGTGCTGCCTGCCTCTGCTAACCCAGGGTTGCTGCATATTTTTGTAGCAAAAAATTAGAAACAAAAGAGGTGCCTATTTATTACTTGGGAAGTAATGATAGCTGAATAAATGACTATGTTTTAATGGAGTGGAATACAGTTAAAGTATCCAAATTATTGAGAAAAAGATGGATTCCAGCAAATTTCAGAAGACATGTGGATTGATTGAGAATAAAGTAGAACCCAGAAAACAACTTATTCAATGACTACAAAAATGTAAAGGAAGTGCTGTCGAAATGTTTAAGAGCTCTGATGGATTCAATGACCAATCATGACTACGGAAATTTAATTTTAAAGAATGTCTCCCACTTCTTGGTAGAAAGAAATGCCTAATGAGTCATGACCAATAGGTGAATTTGATTTTCTTGACTATACTTAATTGTAAAATGTAAGGGCTTTATTATTGATTTTTTTTTTGGTAGGAGAAATTGGGGATTTTGAGGGAAGCAAAACAAAAAGAAAAAAAGAAAGAAAAATAATACATATACTTTTTTATTTTATATATATATATATATGTATAAGTGTGTGTGTATGACAAGACAGAGAGACAGAAAGAGACAGAGAGATTAAATTAGGGAAAAGAAAGAAATTCAGAAGGAAACACAGACAAGGAGGCCAGAATTGATATCATTTTAAATTTAGCATGGGACAACAACAATGAAAACAAAATTTCCTGGTTTCATAGAAAAACTTTTTTTTTCTATTTTTCATTGTATATTGAAATGTTTATTGTCATATTTTGTCAAGCTCGTAGTAAACTATGAATTTCTTTTAAAAGACCCAGTTTAAACACAACCTTATATAAGACTGCCCTATGAAGTTTTATCTAGTTACCTTGTATGCTTTTTAAAAATAAGATTTGTATATACCTGTATATTTTCATGTTGTTTTTCTACTAGAATACAAAAATGAAGAACTTTTAAAAATGATTTTAATAAATCAATTAATTAAATTTTTAAATCTATTGTCCCTTGAGGACAGGCAATTTAAGATAGAGAGATACAGATAGACAGACAGGCAGACAGACAGACAGGGAGATAGATAGATGTATAGATAGATAGACACAGAGAGAAAGATAGATAGATATAGATATATTTTTTATCCTTAGCACTGAACACAGAGACTAGAACACAGTAAGCCCTTAAAAAATTCTTTCTGGTGGGTTTGCATCTGCCCTCTTAAAATCCCTGGCTTCCAATTAAGCTCAGTTTAAGTATTACCACCTACATGATGTCCTTCCCAGTTTTTAGCTTTTTTTTGTCTCCTGAAAATTAATTTGTTTTACTTTTTTGATGTAGCACATTTATTCTTCTGTATGTATCCTGTCATATATCCCACAAGTAGAATATAATTTTTAGGACACAGGTGTTTTTTAACCATTATTTTTGTTTCCCTTGTTTCTAGGGCAGTGCCAGGCACATAGTAAACACTTAATAAATGCTTATTGAATTGAATTGTTATTATCCTCATGATCATAACTGCTCTCCTTATTTCTCCAGACCCTAAAGCAAAGGGACTGCATGCTTTATCTGGTATCCAAGTTAAAGATTTTACAGCAGTCAAAACAATTCCAGGATTAATTTGAGCTACAAAAAAACTGTTTACATGAATAATCATTACTGAATATGCTTAAATATGAAAAGATTGCTCACAATAGCTGCTTTGTGTTGAAAGCCAATTCATTATACATTGTGAGAAATGAATCGGGATGCATGTTACAGAGAAATTATCCAAGGAGTATTTTGTGTATGCATGTGTGTGTTTATGCATGCAGTATTTTAAATATATATGTATGCATGCATGTGTATACATACACACACACATATATATACATGCATATATTATATAATTTTGTATCCCATCTGCTCAGAACAATAGGTTGTAATTTGGTTAAGCTTTGAATGTTGTGAAATTATTAATACCAGATGTTCATTTCTTGGAGTACCCTAAACACAAGGTCTACCGCTAATGAAAATGAAAATGTTAACAATTACATGTCCATGCTCCGTGGATTAAGAATCTCATCAAAAATAGCCTGCACTGCCTATGGTTTATGCATTAATGCTTTTCCAGAGAGAGGCATTGCATAACACCAGCTTTGTTTTGCTGGAGGCAAAGAGCAAATGTATTCTCAATTCAGGCATTGCACAGCCAATCCAGGTTGTGACAAAAGGAAAAAAAATCTTTATAAATGATAGTGCAGCAACAACAACAAAATCATACTCTATTAGTTTTTTTTAGGGACTTTAAAGATGATCTGGTTCTTTCTTTCACTTGACAGAGGAGGATACTGAGGGACAGAGGAATAAAGTGCCTTAAATGAGGTCATTTGGTGGGTGGGTCATGACTCAGATGCTAGATTTGGAGTAAAAAATTATGGGTTCAAGAGGTGGCTAGGTGGTGCAGTGAATAGAGCACTGGCCTTGGAGTCAGGAGGACCTGAATTCAAATCTGGCCTCAGACACCTAACATTCACTGGTTGTGTGACCTTGGGCAAGTCATTAAATCCCAACTGCCCTGCCTTCTCCCTCCAAAAATTTAAAAAAAAATCTGAGTTCAAATCCCACCTATGGCACTTAATCCTTAACACCCACTTATGAGGTTGTTGTGAGTCACAGATGAGACAATGTATATAAAAAGTTTTTCAAACCTCAAAGTGTTAAATAAACACTGGTTGTTTTTGTTGTTGATATATTGTGGTTCTTGTCAGTGTCAGAGACAGGATTAGAATTTGATCCAGGATTAGAGCCTTGAGAGACCGTAGAAGTGATGAAGATTAAACATCACAATTCTCCAAAAGGGAAAACAGGTCAAAATAACAGAGATGACTCCACCACATTCATACAGTAGTAGACAGATCTAGAAACTAGAACCCACATCACCTGATTCCATTCTTTCCATTGCACTCTATAGGTCACTCTCAAAGTACCTCCATATAATTATTTCTATTTGACTTTTATCCAAGCCTTATAAACTGGGTAGGTGAGTGTTTGGTATCCAGAATACATGGAACACAAAGTCAATGTTTGACTTGCACACAGAAAATTAATGAGTAAAGTCTGCAAAGAGCATGGGATCTGAATCTAGAAGGCATGAATTTGAATCCCAGCTCTGCTAATGCTTATGTGACTTTAGACAAGTCACTCTCTTACTCTGAGTATTACTTTCCTCTTCCTTCTCCAGAAAAAAAAAATGGAAAGGTTGATTTTTAAGGGACCTTCCATTCTAATTCCTGTTCTAATTGTAAAGCTGGTGCTGGAACCCCAGAGTCTTGATATTATTCTAGAATACTTTGCTGTTTCCCTATATGTTTTGGGATTAGTTATTCCATAAATTGAAATTTCTGATTTAATTTTCTTAACACAAATTTACATTCTACCTAGAACTTGTACCTCACCTAAAGAGATTATCATTGGTGACAATTTTCGGGTCATTGATGTCACAAGCACACCTCAAAAAGAGGGAAACTAACTCACTTTCTGCCTTAGGACTGATGATGTTTTATGACCACTAATGGCCGTATTTATGGCCACTCACATATAATTCAAGAATCATCTCCTAGTGCAAAAAATGCTACTTTCCTAGACTGGCAATGACACAGCTGACAAATTAGGACCATCTGCTGAGAAATTCTGCATTTTGTTTTGTTTTGTCTTCTTGTTTTTCTTTTACCTTTGATTGATATAATTGGATGGGATAATGCAGCCTTTCAGATGGGTAGTGTGAGAATGCAATTTGAAATAACAACAAATTACAAGAAAAGGAGATGGTGATTTTGATTCACTGTTGCTAACTTACTATTCCTATGTTAGAGTCTGATATTAGTACCACTACCATCCCCCAAGAATATCACCTTCATCATCATTATCATCCTGCTCCTCCTCCTACATTTCATAGATTACCACATGGAAGGATCACTAGTCTGAAATAAGAGATTTGAGTTTATATATTAGTTCTCCCACTTACTACTTAAATGACTTTGAAAAAGATTCTTTCTTTTCTCTTTCTAGGTCCTGTTTACTTCACTTGTAAAAACTGGGTATGGGTTAATTGGATTAGGGATGCTCTAATTCTTTCCATTACTTAATCCAGTGATTCTATGAATCAATTATCTACTGGTCAGATTTCTAGGAATGCTTTTTAAAAATGTTCTTCACATACAAAACAGTCTACCACTAGGCCAATACATGATACCTTTTCAACTAATTAGAATCTCCCAGAGTTGGTGCTCAATTTGAAAGAACCTTAAAAGAGCATAAGGTCAGCTCCTGTAACTGGGAGGTGTCCAAGCAGGAAGTGAAGTAGTCTACATTGGTGAGTCATAGGGTCATAAATCTAGATGTCAGAAGCCAACAAGTCCAACCCCGTCATAGGACAGATGAACAAATCAAGAATTAAGTAAGTCACTCAAGGTCATATTGGTGGAAAGCTTCATAAGTGAGATTTGAATTCTGAATGCAAAGACAGAGCTCATTCTATTGTGGTTTTCTTCCTGACTGACAGAGGTTGGGTAGCTACTTTTTGGATAGGCTAGGGTAGAGTTTTCCTTTTGCTATTGGTTGGACTACATTATCCCTTAGGACCTATCTACCTCATACATTCACTGATTATGCATTTCTGAATACACTAATGACACTACTTATATTTTAACAGGTTTTATAATCTGGTTAGGGGGGAGAATACAATACTTCCGTGACTTACTACATAGTCTTTCAAGATCACAATTACTATTGCCAAAAAACTCATCACTTTATGGGCAATCTTCTGACTGTAAGCTTCTCTGTATATATGGGACTGTTCCTTAGAAAACACTGTCTCACCAGGAATCTTTCCAACTGGGTAGGGCCTCTCAGAGGTTAGTCTACTGACTTAGCCTTGGAAAACTTGGAAAAACTCTCCACCCCACAAGGAGGCATAATGATAATAATAGCCATAACAAGAGCACAAATACTCCACTGAACCATTATTTGAATGCCTCAGTCATGAAGGTGAGGCTGGAAACTCAAAAGTATAGAGAAAGGTATAGAGGTAGAACAGTCCCTGCCAAGTTGATATCCACCAGCTTAATGAACAATGCTAACCACTAGTTAACTGAAAGGCTTGAAGGAACTGGTTTCAGAAAAACCCACATGGGTTTAACTAATGTTCTGTGGAATTACAAAAGAGAATTAATAATAATAATAATAATAAGTATATAAATTTATAATATAAATAAAACACAAGAGAATTAATAGTCAAATATTAAATTAATCAATTTATAATATTAAAAATAAAACTCACTTTCTTCACAAGTCTTATGATAACATAAGAGTATTATAATTCTCATTTAAGAGACAAAGAAAGAAAGGTTTATAAATTACTTACCTAAGGTCAACCAACTAGTTACATTACTGGAGCCAAAGTCTCATGGTTTCTAATATAGTGATCTTTTCATTCTAAACCTGTTCCTCATTTCTTAAAAAGTTGGGCTGAATTTAGATAATAGGTTGGCTGAAATGTGTAACATTCTACATCCTATAGTATAATATTTTATCATCCAAGGTCCCTTTAAGTTCCAATACTCTCTGATTTATGGCCCTTCTATTTCTCCTCTATTGGGTTTTATTCTTTTATTCATTCACTTCTAACATTTTGTGATTCTCTAAGTTTCTTTAAATGTCATTTAGATGAGTGTCCTAATCTCAATATCTACATCACTTAATCCATCAGTAAGTTTTTAGTAAGTTATTACCATGCCCCAGGTATATAAGAGGGTGGATATTTGGAATACAAACATGCAGATATTATCAAAGAGCTTAAAATCTGTCAGGGGAGGGATAGTATAATTTACAAGATAATTTACTTCGGGGACCACTAATCACTGTAGGGTATTAGAAAGAATTCATGAAAGAGGCAGAATTTGAGCTGAGTTTTGAAGGAAATTAGGAATTCTAAGAGGCAGAGATGTGGAAGGAGTGAATTCCAGGAAAGAGGAAAGTCTGTGCTAAGTCACAAAAACAGACTACGGAATAGTTCATGTGGGGAACACCAAGACAGTCAATTTAGTGGAAAAATTAAGTAGAGAAAGGTAATAATAATCAGTAAATTGGAGCAAGGTTGCAAAGAGCTTTAAATTTCCAAAAAGAAAAATTTGTATTTGATCCAAAAAAGCAATAGGGAGGAAATAAAATCATACCGTTAGGAAATAATTTGAAAGAGTAATAGTAGTATATTTAACTTTATAGTTTTGTAAAGGGTTTTACATTTGTTACGTAATGTGATTCTCACAAAAATCCAGAGAGATAGTACCTATTATTATCCTCATATATCAGATTAGGAAATTGAGGGGACTGAGAATTTGAGTGAGCTCTCTGGGGTCACACAGCTGGGAAACATTTGAGGCATTAATATAACTAAATTCTTCCTGACTCAAAAGTCAATACTCTGTCCCTTGTGTGGGAGATATGAGACTGCACTAGTCAGAAGAGTAGGGTTTGAATAATGTCTCTTCTTACTATATTGGGAGTTAGGCAGAGGTATATTGAAGCCAGCTCCACCAATTGTTAAATATTCAGTGTGGGCATTAGCTCCTTGGAAATCATCAAATGTTACAAATTGGGGCTTGATTCATTGTTGTATTGATTGTCTAGACTTAAAGTTATAAGAAAAAGTAAAAGTGTATCTGGCTTACATTTTTTTTTTCAGAGAACCAGTTATTAAATTTTTACCAGCATGCCATGCCTCAGGAGTTAGGTCATCTATCTCAACTTCAGATTCTTCAGCTGTTGCTGTGATTAACATAGACTCATTGAATCATAGAAAAGTAGAACAGGAAGGAACACAGAATGTTATGAAAGAAATCTCTATAGAGTGTTAGGAGAGATCATTTGAAGAAACTTTTGAATATAGAACAGTAGGGCATAGAACACACACTATTAGATCTGGAAGGGACCTTAGAACACAGTGCATAGAATATTAAGACAGAACTTTCTATAGTATGGAAAGTTAGACTTAATGCTAATAATAGAAATGAGATTTGTATTTATATAACATTTACGTAGTACTTACTATATGTCAGGAACTATGCTAAGCTCTTTATAGTTACCTCATTTGATCCTCATAACAACTCTTGGATTTAAGTGCTATTATTATCTCCATTTTTATGGATGAAAAAAAACTAAGGCAAACAGAGGTTAAATGACTTGCCCATGGTCACACAGCTAAGTTAGTATTTGAATTCAAACCTTCCTGACTCAAGGCCTGACACTATCCACTGTACCACCTAGTTTAATGATGACATGGTTTAATTCCATTGTTTTATAGATGAGGAAGCCATGGCTTACAGAGGGAAATGACTTGGCTTAGTTTTTATAAGGATCAAACATGATAATGTTATGAAAGCACCTTATTAAATTACAAAGTATGTTATAAAAGCGAGATATTATTCTGTCTCTAAAACTGGAGAGAGGTCACAGAAATTCTTCCTATTATTGGTTTTCATCTCTCCTTGGGGCAAGCAAAGAAACTGATGTAGGGTCTCTTCTTTGGCTTTTGTTCTCCTCATGGCACCTGAATAAAAACATTCTTTTCCACTGACAGGAGGAAAAAGTCTGCATTGGTTCCCTGATCTGTCTGAAATCACACAGAGGCAGTTGGAAAATCAGAATTGCCACAGCCTCTGGCAAAATCATTTCTTACCACTGGGAACCTGCTCCACCCCCTGCAGGAAGAGGGGAAATATATATATATATATATATATATATATGTCTGTTCCTGCTTCTCTTCTCAAGGTGGAAAAAAAATAAAGTGAAGCAGGAGACACAATATTATGAATGGAAAAATACAGTAAGTGGTGTGGGCATTGCAGGGAGAGCAAGGAAGGTGAATGGAGGCACTCCAGTGGTCCTAGCTGTAAGGACAGTGACAAGTAGCTCATACCCTAGGTCCCAGCTGCTCTGAAATAACTTCCCTGATACTATGGTACACTAGCAAACACTAGAATCAGGTGTCAGACTCCCATGACTGCTGACTGGTGGGGTCACACTCAATTTCTGATGCAAGATCCCTTAAGAGACTAGAGAACGGTTGCAAGGCTGTAGCTGTCACTGACACTGTGACCTGGAGCTGTCATCAGCTAGCCCTTTAATGTTTTTTGTGCTATTGGGCACCTGGAAACAATCTGATACACAAGACCTTCCCAGGGACATAAAGATATACAAACAAAGGCTTGAAAGGATAGCCACCTATGTACCTAGACTCACAGGAGACACATTACTGTACAACAAGGCCTCACCTGTATACCTTGCTCTCCTTCCTTCTAGAATAACTCAACTTGATGTTTCTGATATATGAGCCAATTTAGAAACATCTGTCCAGAGATCTGAACTTCCTTGCTTTTTTTTGGACTGCCTAAAGGTGAGTGTCCTCATTAAGACTATTTGCAGTAGGTGCTATCACCCTGCTCTCACAGCTTAAAGGAGTACAGGTGCTGACTGAAGCAGGGTCTGGATAAAATGTACATTATTGGAGAATAAAGATATAATTGTCAACATATTTTCACCTTTTTGTATAGCAATGTTCCAGATAAAACTCTTGGCCCTCAAAAACCTTTCCTTGCTTATTTCTTATTACTCTCCTTAAAGTCATTCATTGAGTTTACAATCTAATAAATGCAATAAAACTACCTAAAAAGATAATTATAATGTAAATGAAAATAGAAGGGCCATGAAAGGACAAAGACAGTTCTGTGAGATGAGTGTGTACTATGGACTTGTCACTGTTTCAATGGTACTATATTTCTTTAAAGGGAAGGAAGGAAGGGAGGAAGGAATAAAGGAAGGAAGGAAAGAAGGGATGGAGGAATAAAATAAGGAAGAAAAGAAGGGAGGATGGAAGGAAAGAATGAAGGGAAGAAAGGAAGGATAGGAAAGAAGTATGGAGGAGGAAGGGGAGCAAGGAAAAGAGGAAATTGTTAGATTCTACTGAACAGATTTAACATTTATACTGATTGTCCAATGTTCTCCTTCTCCTTAGACAGGAACATTTTTTTTTTTGCCCTGGGGCCTTTTTCTCCAGATTCTCCCCTGCCTACTCCTAAGTAGTATTTCAGAAAAAGCCATTGCCTCTTCTCCTGCTTAGCCTCCTTACCTTGAACAACTTCTTTTCAGTACCCTTTTCAAGAGTTCAGTCAACCCCGCCTTCTTATCTTCTTACACAAGCTCTCCAACCAAGAAACTGTACAATATATCATTGTTCCTGAATGGGGTATGCTAATCTACTTCCCCACAGAATTTTTCACCTTTCCTAAAATTTTCACATTGAAATGTCCCTCCCTGACAACCCTTAGAATATAGTCTCTCCCATTAGAAGGTAAGCTCCTTGAGGACAGTGAATAGCTTGGTCTTTTTATATTTATTTCTTATATTTTTCACAGACACTATAAGCATTTAATAAATGATTTTTCATTCATTCACTCATTCAAATAAATGAGTGGAATCAAGTATTAACAAAGAAGTGAAGATAATGTGGTAATACATTCCCAGCAATCACTTATATCTGAAGAGATTTGGGGAGGCTACCTAGAGAGAAGGAACTACTTGAACTGGAATTTGAAGGATACATAGTAAAACCTGGGGAAAGAGAATTCTAAGATACACCATCAACTTGTTTCTGACACAGGAAGAAGAATGATGTTTTTATGTAAACCCCTGTTTTCTGGATTTCTATATGAAGATTGTTTTCAAAGAATACCAGGGCATTTCAGAAACATGGAAGGAACAATGTGAATAACGTGAAGGTCTTCCATAGGCTGTATGTAATGAGAGCAATGATTAAGCAATAGTAATTGATGAACACCTTAAAATGTATCCAGTATTGTGCAGGGAGACAGGAGACTTAGAATCACACAGAATTTCAGAGTTGGAAGGTACCTCAAAGGTTGTCCTACTTCAACCCATGCCTGAAGTGTCTCCTTTTCCCACTTCCACATCTCTAGTGTGAGTTAATTTCCTGAAAAAGACACTCCGTAATGTGTTATTTTGATAGGTTTACCATCCAACTGAGGTCACAGGACAAATACACACGCAATTGTATATTCAGTTAAACACTTATCAGATGCCGACTATATGCTGGGGGTAAAAGGAAAGAAGAAGATCCCTGCCCTCGGGGAGATCACAATTTAATGAAAGATACAACATACAACAACTACGTACAGACAAACTATATACAGGACAAATTGGAAATAAGCAAAAGAGGGAAGGTATTAGAATTAAGAGGGGATTGGAAAAGGCTCTCTGGAGGTCAGCATTTAGCTGGGAATTGAAAGAAGTCAGGGATGTCAGGAGGCAGAAATGAAGAGGGAAACAATTCCAGGGAGGGAGGATAAGTCTGGGAAAATGCCTGGTGTCAGGAGATAGAATGCTTTGTTTCAGGTACAGCAAGAAGGCTGCCGTCACCGGTTTGCAGAGAACGTGGTTGGGATATAATATATAAGAGGACTAGAAAGGTAGGTGCATGTCTGTTGGGCAGGGTCGGGGAGGGGGGAGGTGAATGTTGTGAAGAGTATTTTACATTTTATCCTGGAAGTATCAGGGAATCACTGTAGCTTATTTAGTAGAGGGATAAAATGGTCAGGCCTGCATTTTAGGGAGATCACTTTAGCAGCTGAGTGGAAGATGAACTGTGGACTGTATAGGTTATCTCTTACAGCATTGAGAGGAAGCAATGGGCTATTACAATAGCCCAGGTGCGATGTGGGCCTACACCTGGGTAGCTGTAATGTTAGAGAATGGGGGCATGTGCAAGAGATGTTAGAAAAGTCAAATCAACAAGCTTTGGCAACAGATTAGAAATGGGTAGGGGAGGCATTACAGTGAAGAGTTAAACATGATACCTAGGTTTTTGAGGGACAGCTAAGTGGCACAGTGGACAGAGTGCTGGACCTGGAGTCAGGAAAACTCATCTTCCTGAGTTCAAATCTGGCCTCAGACACTTACTAGCTATATGACTTTGGACAAGTCACTTAACCTTGTTTGCCTCAGTTTCCTCACCTATAAAATGACCAGGAGAAGAAAATGGCAAATCGCTCCATTATCTTTGTCAAGAAAACCTCAAATGGGGTAATAAGGAGTTGAACATAACTGAACAATGACAATTTTTTTTAAGTCTAAGCAACTAGGAAGATGGTAATGTTCTTGATAGAAACAGTGAAGTTAGGAGGTGGGAAGGGATTATGGGGAAATATATTAAGTTCAGTTTTAGATATGTTGAGTTTGGCAATTAGGAGATCCCTGGTAACTTTGGAGAGAACAGTTTTGGTTGAATGATAAGGTCAGAAGTCAGAGTGTAGAGTTAAGAAGGGAGTGAGAAGAAAGTAGAGGTACCAGTTGTAAACAGCATTCTCAGAGATATCGTATGATGGCCACATGGGAAGGATGGAAACAATGAGGGCTTTTTGTGGATAGGAAAGACAAGATCATGTAGGTAGGCTGCGTAGGAGCTGTTAGCAGTCAGTGAACAGGGAGGGATTGGAAATGAGGCAAAGTGAGATGCAAGGGGGGAGATATGATGGAGAATAAGATATGGAATGGGATCCCTTGTGCTTATTCAGAGGTTTGCTTTAGAAAGGAGAACGGCCACCTCTTTATATGAGATGGGTTAAGGAGGAGATAGTGGCAAAAACATACAAGTGATGTGAGATGAGGAGGCGGGGAAAAGAGGGAGCTCACAGTGAGTGTCCTCAATTTTTTTTTCAGAAAAACATGCGGCAAGATTCTCAGCTGAGAGGGCGAAGGGAGAGGGAATATTTGGATTTTGAGGAGGGATGAAAAGAGCTGCTATATAAGTGGGACAGTGAATTAATTAGAGAGTTATAAAATGATTATTTAGCAGCAGTGGGAGCCCAGTTGAGGTTATGTAACATAAATTTGTAGTGGATCCAGTCGGTACAGTTTCCTGGTTTTGTTTTTTTTTATAGTTTAATTCAGCAGCATGTGTATATAGAAGAGAAGGAAGCAGGGGATGGGAGTGATCCATGCCTGAGACTCGGAGAGATAATATCAGTGATATGGCAAAGGAACAAGTTATTCAAGAGAGGAGGACAGTGTAGAGATAAATTGGCTTACCAAGGTGTCAAGATGGGGAAAGGAGAAGTATGGTCTAGCTAATTGTTCTCAGAGAGAACAAGGTTTTAGGTAAACAATATAGATGCAAAAGTTTGGGGTTGCTAGGCAGTCAGAGGTGGAACAACATTAGACTGAGATCAGATAAGAGAATTTCAGTTCATGAACTTAGAAGAAGAACATTTGTAAATGACAGCAAGACCAAGGGCGTGACCAGTTTTGTCTGTGGGTGAGGTGTTGTGGAGTAGGTGACGTAAAATGAAGAAGATGAGGGGTTGCAAGGTTTATTGAGTGCTGAGATATGCAATATTGATGGGAAATCAATAAATCTGGTGGCAGGGATCAGTGACCTTCTGGAGTACTTTTTCCAGTTTTGCTTTCTTTTTTTTTTTGGAGAGGGAAGAGCAGGGCAATTGGGGTTAAGTGATTTGCCCAAGGTCACCTGGGTAGTTTTGTGTTAAGTGTCTGAGTCTGTATTTGAACTCAAAGGGCCTCCTGACTCCTGGGCCACTGCTCTATTCACTGTGCCACCTAGCCACCCACTTTTCCTAGTTTTGAACCATGCATTTTTCAACACACAAAACATGAAATGAGAATAGAAGAGAATCACTGGGAATAAAAAAAATCATGTGTCAGGGATATTGCTTTGAATATTAGCAATTAGGTTGAACTATATTAGCTCTGATATTCCTTCTAATTTTAAAATGATTTAATTCTATTGTTCTCTAACTCAGAAATTGGTAAGAAAAATATGGGTTGAATTCATTGGGAAAGCTTTTGTAAAGAAGGTAAAATTCATGCTGGATCTTGAATGATGGGCCATATTTGGAGCAGCAGAAAGGGATGAAAGGATATCTCAAGTAGAAAACAAAGGCCACTTTGCCAATCCAATTGGTTTTAGATGACTGGTGATGACATCATTTTTATGGTTCTACTGTCTTCTTTAGGGGAAAAAAAACAAGGAAGCACATGGATATGTCACTACATTATCACTGTCCCCAATAACAGCCAATGTGACAGAACAATAGAACTGGAAATATTTAATGTTGAAGCTGGAAGTAATCTTAGAACTTAAAATTTTAGAACTGGAAGGTAACTTACAACACAAAATGTAAGAACATAGGTTTTCTGAGCTGGGAAGGACCTGAAAATAGCATTTTAAAGTTGGGAATAATTTTAAAACATGACATATTAGAAAATAGAATGTTAGATTTTTTAAAAATGGTATATTAGAAAATCCAATGACAAATTTGGAATGGACCTAAAAACAAAGATCAAATTTAACTCCACCACCCATTCCATTTTACAGATGATAAGAACTGGCCCCAAGATAAAGTCTTTTATCTTTAGGGAAATACACAATTCCTCTTTCCCAGGACCCTTAAAGATATATCATATAAGCAGACACCTGTTCAGAAGTCAAATCACTGCCCACATATGGTAGCATAACAAGTTCAAGAAGGAAAGTCTTTGCTTCCTATTGTATCCTGACATTCTTCAGTCTATGGAACTTGGCTTTGAAGTCGCCTCCAGATTGACAGAGAAGTACTGTTTTTGATTGTGATTTGTTTTTCATTTCATTCTGGAAATTCATTTCTCTGTAATTCTCTTTATATTTTCATCTGTCATGTTCCTTCCCCACCTAGATATTATGAAAATATCAGCACACAGTCATTTTCTGTTTCATGCACGTGGTTGTTTATGGCAACCAAATGTAGTTTCTTGGAAACTGGCTGCAATTCATATTCCTTTTTCTTCCCCTGAAATTTCACCAGGGCTGCTGGAAATAGAAGGTTTGCTCTGAGATCTTCTGGAAAAATGAGCAAATTAGAGATTAATGATAATCATATTATTGAAACATTAGCTTACTATTATGATACTTCAAGGGTCTGTGTTAGTGTCCTCTTCTCTGATGTTCCTTCATGCCTTACTAAGATGGTCTTCAGGAATGACTGTGAATGAAAAACATATCAAAAATCATTTTAAAAATCCCTTTGTGGTTGAGTTTTTCTGTTCATAATAAGGCTGGATCCATGATGAAAGATATCACATGTTGGTTCATGCTCAAAGTTTTCTTAGGTTGGTGAAATCTTAAGCTCCCATAGCACATGGTCTTCAAGAATAGTAAGGTGTCCTGGAGGAAGCCTTTGGCAGAGGATAATAATAACTACTAACAATAACAATAACAATAAAATAACTATTATTATTATCATTGTTATTGCAAGAATAACACCACCTTGTAATTGTGAACCACTTTGATTCACAAAGTGCTTTAGAACATATAAGTATCTATACATAAATGTGTATATATGTGTGTGTATATGTGTATATATTTCTCTTGATACTTGCAATAAATCCATGTGATAGACAAAGCAGGAATTGTTTTCCTCACTTTTCATGAACACTCATAATCATAGCTTAAACCAAGTGGCCTTAATCTGGGGTTGGTGAATTTTTTAAAAATTATGAAAACTGTATTTTAATCTAATTATCTTCCTATGTAATCTTTCTTATTTTCCATTTAAAAGCATGTCTCTGAGAAAGAATCCATAGGCTTCATTAGATTTACAAATGGGCCCATAACATATGTGCTCACTTGCGTGTGTGCATGTATTCTATCTCTCACACACACCCACACACATGGGATTAAGAACTTCTGCTAAACTAAACCTCCTTTCTCTGGTCACCATTTTCCCATAGTATATCTTCTTAGTTGAATGCAAACTTCTTGAGACCAGAAACAGTATTCACTTTTGTATTGCTGTATCTAACACAGTAGCTAATTCATAGTTTGTTTGTTTTTTATGAATTTGTGTTAATTGACTGATTGATCTATTTCACATGGAAGAAGAATGAGAGAAGAAAAGAGGAGAAGGAAGAGAAGAATAGGAGGAGAAAGAGGAGGAGGAGGAAAAGGAAGA
>NW_027187460.1:10128696-10144595 GCF_028583685.1 Petaurus breviceps papuanus | reverse complement strand
AGGAGGAGAAGGAGAAGAAGAAGGAGAAGAAGAAGAAGAAGAAGAAGAAGAAGAAGAAGAAGAAGAAGAAGAAGAAGAAGAAGAAGAAGAAGAAGAAGAACAAGAACTTTCTCAAGGTTACATAGGAAGTCAATAGGTCAGAACTCAGGTCTACTGACTCTCAATCAAGGGAGGTTTTGTCATTTCATTAATCATGGCAACTTATACTAAAAAATTGTAGCCCCCAACCTTTATAGTTTCATAAGGTCATAAATTATAGAATGTAGAGCTCGAATGGGCTTTTGGAACATATATTCCAACCCCCTCATTTTGCGACTGAAGAAACTGAGACTCAAAGGAAGAAAATTACTTGACCAAAGTCAAATGGGTAGTAAGCAGGAAAACCAAGAAGTGCATCCAGCATGGTGCAAGACAAAGAATTCATCGTCAGAGGAAAGGAGTTTGGTTCATGCTTCTGCCGATTTAATTTATCCTGTATATATCTTTCTTTTTGTACATCATTGTTATTCATAAAATCTCCTATATTAAGTTTTGAGTTTCTTGAGAACAGAGACTGTCTTTTTCCTTTCTTCTTTTTTATCCCTAGTTAGTATAATGGCTGGGACATAGTAAGCTCTCAACAAATGATTATTGATTCACTATTTGATACCTATGTGATTTGGTGTAAATGACTTCTCTGGATTGCCATTTTTCCATCAATAAAAAGAGGGATTTAGACTAGACGACCTAAAAAGGCATTCTCAGTTATATATCCACGCTACTCTGACTCTAAATTTAGTGCTCTTAAAGGAGCTCAGCAGCTCTCCTGTCTGTTAGACATCAACGGAAGCTACATGCTGTTAAAAAGAATTGTAGTCAAAATAATTGAAAAGTCCTTGAAAAAAGGGTAGAGCTGGCTAAGGCATTGTCTCCGTTGAGAAGAAACACCTGGTGGCTTTTTTATTCTCAGAATTCTTTATAATCTGCATCCACTAATGATGTCAGGGTCACATTGCAGCCTGATTATTAGTTGATGCTAATAAAGATTTTGAAACACGGTTGGATCTTTAAATATCTTTGGAATCATCAATAAGAAGTTCACTTTGCATCTAGTCTTAGGGTTGAACTTTTATAACACCGTCTTCATTTTCCTCCCCATAAAATCTCGTAGAACTGAGCCCACAGTAAGATTAGAGAAGAAAGGAGAGGAAAGGAAATTCATTGATAAACATAGTATGAGGAAGACATTAAGATGCCATCTTGTGTTCCTGAATTTTCTCAGGAACAACTGAGAGTAATCTCATGAAGGCAGTAAGAAGAAGATATTCCCAGTAAAGTGCAACCTACATAGGATGTTACCTCTCCATGATTTGCTCTTTTTCCTCTGCATTTTCCTATCCCCTCTAGGAACCAAAGAAAATAATGAAGCAGGCAAGTGAATTGATGAGATCTGGGGGCCTAAAAGTAGCAGTTTGTAATTGATTTGAAGGTATACTAGTTGTAACAGCAGATTACATTGTTGGCTAGTTAGTTAACAAGCAGCTGTTAAACACCTACTATGAGCCAGGCACTGTGCTAAGGATACAAAATTTTTTTAAAAAAGCAAAAATGACCAAACACGTTACCGGCTTTCAATGATCTCATATTCTAATGGAGGAATAAAACATCTCCAGAAAGAAATTCAGAGTAAAGTATTAAAATCTGGGAGCAATGGGACCCAGAAATGTTCTGTCAATCAAGTAATCACCAAGTATTAATTAAGAAAATACTCACACACTGGAGATCTAAGTACAAAGAATGCAACAGTATTCACTTACAAGGACTTTTTATTCTACGAGGGGAAGGACAACAAAACATATAAATTTTTTTTTACCATAAAAGTTAATAAATACAAATATATAAAGAAAGTAAATGCAAGGTAGTTTGGGAGGGAGAGCACTAGCAATTAGAAAGATCAGAATAGGCTTCACTATCTTCTGATAGTACTTGAACTACATCTTAAAGGAAGAGAGGGATTCTCCAAGAAGGGGATAAGGAGAGAATGCATTCCAGGCCTATGCAAAGGAGCAAAGAAGGGAGATGGATTGTTCTGTGAGAAAAAGAGAAAGGAGGGCAGTTTGTCTCAGTAACACAATGAGAGAGAAATAAATTCCAATGAGGCTGGAAAGGTGGTTTGTGACCTGGTTGTTTAGGGCTTTAAAAACTGAAAGGGTGAGTTTATATTTTACCTTAGACATAATAAGAAGCCAACTGGAATTCTTCAGTAGAGGACTCACATGGTCTTGTCCTTGCATTGGAAATGCTCTTCCTGTTTAGAGCAGAGGCACCATACTCTTGCCTGCCCAGGGAAGCAAGAAGGTAACCCAGGCTTTGGAATGCCGTCTTATGGCTTACCCAGATAGCCTGAGTAATTCCTGAATACTTTCTGGAGCAGCTGTAAAACAAATACTTCCTGGATATTTCCAAACTATGTTACTTCTACACCATCCACTCACCTCCTCTTCTGGAAGTTGGAGTATGCCCCAGGGACCTGGGGTCAAATAGGTGAGACTTTGAGACATAATGGCTAGAGATTAGTCCATTATCCAATTCACTGCCATTTTCTATAACACTACCTTCCCCCTTTCCCTGTGGGTTTCCAATGTTCTTTGAAGTCTTGTTTGGTTGATACCATATCTTCATGATTAGCACATGATTAACTTATTGTAATAATAATGACTTATTTTTTCACTTATGCATTCATGCTAGGTGGCACAATGAACAGTGTTAGATTTGCCGGAAGGTTGACCTGAGTTCTACTTATTACTCAGATATTTACTACCTCTGTGACCCTGGACAAGTCACTTAATCTCTGTCAATATCCCTTTTCATATCTGTATAATGAAGATAAGAATAATACCCACCTCACAGGGCTGTTGGGAAGCTCAAATATTCCATGATTAAGACACTCCATCTCTCCACCTCACTCATTGTCTTTAGCTGTTCCCTATGCCTGTATCTCTCTCTCTCTTCCACTCTACCTACTGACCTCTCTAGCTCCTGTAAGTCCCAGTTGAAATCCCTTCTCTTACTGGAAATTTTTTCCCAAATTATTTTAATTATAGTGCCTTCCCTTTGTTAATTACTTCTGGTTTATCTTGTATATAACTTACTTTATATATTTATTTGCTTGTTGTCTCCCCAATTAGAGTGTAAGCTCCTTTAAGATGGGGACTGCCTTTTGCCACTTTTTTGTATTTCTAGCCCTTAGTGTGCAGTCTGGCACCTAGTAGGTATTTAATAAATGATTATTGATTGAAATTAGATAAAATGTGTAAATGATTTGAAAACCTTAGTGTTTTACAAATATTACTGTTGTCATTCCTATAATTGTTGTCATTTATTAATATTAATGACAACTCAGGTTTCCTTTAGATGCAAGAATATCCCTTTATACGGGCAACTTGAGAGGCAATATTTGTCACTGTTTGGGATTATAGACATATAGAATCTTTATATTAGCTGAGGTAGCAAGGCTACCAGGCTATGGTACAATGAAAAAAAATTGGCAAACAAGAATGTCACCAGAAAACTTTACTTGCACTATGGGTCACCACATTCTTTGTCCTGCCCCACTATGATTTTAACACAGGCCTCTTTGATGATGATGATGACGATGATTGTGGTGGCAATGGTGGTGGTGGTGTGGAGGAGGAGGAGGAGTATTTACATTTTGTAGCATTGAGGTGGCTAGTGGATAGAGAACTAAGCCTAAAGTCAAGAAGACCTCTCTTCCTGAGTTCAAATCCAGCCTCGGATACTTACTAGTTCTGTATCTCTGGGCAAGTCACTTAACCCTGTTTATCTCAGTTTCTTCATCTGTATAATGAGCAGGCAAAAGAAAGGCCACACAGTTTGCTATTATAACCCCCATTTTATAGATGAGGAATATGATGCTTATAGGGATTAAATAATTTTCCCAGGATCCTATATCTATTAAGTACCTGAGGCCATGTTTGATCTCAAGTCTTCCTGAATCCAGAGCCAATGTTTTTTGGTTTGTTTTGTGTGGTTTTATTTTGTTTTGTTCTGGTTGTTTTTACTGGGCTACCTGGAGGGACTTCACTCTTGGTCTCTCTTCCCCTTGTTCACCTTTGTTTTCAACATCTTGATCTCCTAACGGGGTAGCAAAGAACATAGACCCAGGAGTCACTCCTTGTTTTGATAATTCATTTACAAAGTACATGACTTGTCTCTTTTATTTTGATGGATGTTTCTATTAAAAATCTACTAAGTCCCTACAAAGTGCTAGCTTAATTGGATTTGAAAATCTTATTGAACTCAAGTAGTGGAAAAAGTATTGATCTTGGAATAAGAAAGGCCTAGCGTTGAATCCTGCCTCAGACACCAGCTATGTACTCCTGGACACTGTTTGGATTTAGTTTCCTTATCTGCAAAATGAAAGGGTTAGATGTAATGGTGTCTAAGATTCCTTTCCAGCTCCATTTCTACCATTCATATCTGATTTCACTTCTTGGATCCATTCATTCATTTCAATTCAACAAAACGCCTACTACGTATAAGTCAATGTGCTTGGCATTGGATATTATACAAAGACTTTCATGAAAAATATTTGCTGCTTTTTAGGAGATTAATTTTTACTGGTGGCTAAAAAGTGTACAAAGATAATAAATTCAAGCTAATTTGTGAGGAGAATACTAAGAACCAGGAATATATGGCAAATCTTCATTGAGAAGATGATATCATGGATGAACCATGAAGAAAGGCAAATATGCTAAGAGTTAGACATGAGAAGGAAGTGTGTTTTAGTCTTGGGGAGTGAAAATTCAGGGAGACAGGCAACAGAACTTAAGGATTACTAGTAGACAATATGATTGGATCGTAAAGTGCATGAAAGTGAATCATCAACCAGTTGATGCAAAAATAAACCATCTGCTAAGTGCTAACTATATACCAGGCCATGTGCTAAGCACTGGTAATACACAGAAAATCAAAAACATATTCTTTGTCCATAAAGAAGTCCCATCTAATGGGAGAGACAATATGCAAACCACTATGGACAAACAACTTATAAACAGTAGAGATGGAAAGCAATCTCAGAGAAAAGGCACCAGTAGTGGGGTTGGACAGGGGAGGGAGAGAGGAGTCAAGTAAATCCTTTTGTGAAAGGTGAGATTTGATATGAAACTTGAAGGAAACCAAGAAGCAAAGATAAGGAGGAAGAGCTTTCCAGGCAGGGGAGATAGCTATTGAAAAGATACAGTGTTGGGAGCTGAAGTGTTGCATGTAAGAAAGCAAGGTCAATGTTACTAAACTTAAGAACACCAGTAAATGTGAAAAGCACAAGAAAAATGGAAATGTATGAAAGGCCTAGATTGTGAAGAACTTTGACAGCCAACCAGAGGATTTTATATTTGATCCTGGAGGTAATAGGGAGCCACTAGAATTTGCTGAGTAGGGATAGTATTGTCAAACCTGTATTTTAGTAATAATGTAAAAACATTAGGTAGGTTTTATGATTTATTGAAAAGTGCCTTGGATTTGAAATAAAAGAACCAAGGTCTGCAGTCCATAATTGTCATTAGCTACCCTGAGCCCTAAAATTATTTTGAGAATATTTTACTAGATAACCTGTATGGTCCCTTTGAACTTTCAATTTATGTCACTATAAAATAAGACTGAAAAGATAAACTGGAATCAAATTGCGAAGGAGCTTAAATGCCAAGCAGAGGAGATGATATTTTATCCTAGAGACAATGGGGGGGTCAATGAAAGCTTTTTGAATAGGGAAATAATAGAGTGAGACTCCTGCCTTAGAACAATGATGATGATGATGATGATTTGATTTGATTGTAACTATAAGGCAAGACAGATTGGAGAGGGGAAAGACAGAAATCAGGGTGACCAGTTAAGAGCCTAATACAACACCATAGGCAAGAGCTAATGAAGGTCTGTACTTCAGTAGTGGCCACATGAATGGTTCTACTTTTTCTCCCTCAGAATTGTAAGATAGATTGATCACAGTACATCAGGTCCCTTCTATCTGACAGTGTATATTCTATTCTAACACTCTAGTCAAAAATTCCTTTCATCTCTGATATTCTGTTCTATATCTCTAAATTTAGATATATCTTCATTCTAAATGTTCATAAGTACTGTTTGTACCTGACCTGTGGTAGAGCCTTCTGAGCTCTTATTGGTCTGATCAACCACAGTTGGACACATTGTACCCTGACCCTGACATAGTGAAGCCGTTTCAGTCTTCTTCAAGAATGAAGGACAGCAATCAACCAACCAATATATATTCTATGTTCTAAGAGTCTTTCCAGAGATATAGCTAAGGCTTTTGACATCAGAGGCAAACTAAGTTAGTCCAAAATTAATGGGGGGGTGGTAGTAGAGGGGAATTCCACACAGGGAAATCTGACCTTGGTTGTTGTCATCTCAGTGAGAACAACTTGTCTCCTACAGGGTCTAACCCATACTCCTAAGCCCATAAGGTAATTGGATGGCGAAATAGAACAGGGCCCCAGAAGGGGCAGAAGTGGGTGGTGTCTAGAGTAAAATAATGCCAATCTAAGACACTGAAGACTGGAAAGCCATTGAGTAAGATGTGTGGAGATTGAAGTTGTGATCCCCTCCCCACATAAACACTCCCCAAAGAGGAAGTATCATGCCTTGGGTGTTGGCAACTTGGAGCAAAGTCCAGATGACCCTGTGCTCTGAAGTAAGACCAGAGAATGAATTACAGCCATTTGATACAGTGGGCATGTGTAGCTTTCAAACAAGGTTTGCCTTTCTTTTTTCTCCATGCCCATACTATGCACTCATCATTTTACACTTCCTTCTGACTATCCCTTTGAGTTGCATGAGCTTCACTACACAGAGCCATGAACAGAGGTGAAATTAATTTACAGTGCTGAGCCCCTCACAATGAGAATGGAAGCAAAATAAACATCATCAATTAGATGGTTTTCTCCTGTGTCACCGGGTAAACTTCATAAACATGTAAATTCCACAATCCCCATAAACACTTTAGCCTTATGAATCACTGGAGGGTATCACAGCTGGTTACCTGAAGAAACTGTAGCTGGGAACCTACTGGGTTATTTATGGGAAGGCAGCAGATGCAAAAGGGAAAAAAAAAAGGTTTCATATCAGCCTCATGAATTAGACACATAAATGTCTTCTTGCATACTGTATGAAAATAAATAGGTCTTGATGCAATTGAGCTAAAGATATCATTCATAGATGAGGAACAAGATGCTTCAGTATGCAAATTAAACCCACCATTTGGTGGCATTTCCAGATAAGGCAGATTCAATAAGCCCCAAGCAAACCAGCCTGATTTGTCATATATTTTCTCAGGAAGGTCAGCACTCAAAGTTATCTGGGATTTTCCCCTTCCTGCAATTTTTAATGAAAATAGCTGTCATTTGTATACAAATGGGCAGCAGTGCAAATGGAGAGCCAGATTCAAAATGACAAAGACCTGGGTTTCAATTCAATGTTTATCTCATACTGAATATGACACTAAGCAAGTCATTTAACTAATAGACACTAGTATTCCAAGGTTCTAAGCTTTTAAGTGGCAGAGAGGGTGACAGTCTACATTTTTAGAGGAAGTTCCTCACCTGGGAATTATTTCTACCTACAAAATTACAAGTCTAATTCATAACACAGTTTATGTAAAATATTATACTTAACAAATCTATCATATATATGCATATGCATATATATTTACATATACATTGCATGATGGCATGTTTGCCTGGGTTCCGAATAATGAACAATGCTCCTGTGCTTTCCCTGTCATCAATGAAGTGATACAAAAGGCTGTGTACTTGCTCCCATGTTTTTAGCATGATTTTTTCAGCTATGCTGTCAAATGTTTTCAGTGAGGATGAAGATGGCATCAAGATCTACTATTGCATTGAAGATAAGTTCTTCAACTTGAAAAGGCTAAAACTCAAGACCAAAGTGGAGGGAGTGCTGGTGCATGATTTTCTGTTTGCAGATGATTGTGCACTCAATGCAGCCTCTGAAGCTGAGATGCAACAAAGTATGGATCAGTTCTCTGCTGCTTGTGCTAATTTTGGCCGGACCATTAACACAAAGCAAACACAGGTGCTCCATCAGCCACCACCTCACCATCTATGTGAGGAACCATCAGTTACAGCAAATGGAGAAGTTTTGAATGCTGTGGATAAGTTCACTCACCTTGGTAGTGTACTTTCCAGAGATGTACACATTGATACTGAGGGTGATGCCTGCATTGCCAGAGCTAGCTCAGTGTTTGAGAGACTCAAGGAAAGTGTGGGAGAGAAGAATTATTAGACTGACTACCAAACTCAAGGTCTACAAAGCCATGGTGCTGACCTCATTGTTGCATGCCTATGAAACCTGGACAATCTACCAGCGCCATGCCAAGAAACTGAATCATTTCCATTTGAATTGTCCTAGGAAGATTCTGAAGATCATCTGGCAGGATAAGGTACCAGACACCAATGTCTTTACTCCAACTAAACTGCCAAACATTCAAAACTCTATTGCAGGCAGTGAAACTATGATGGGCTGACCACATTGTTTGAATGCAAAATATACACTTGCCAAAAAGACTATTTTATGGAGAACTCACACAGAGCAAGCATTCACATAGTGGTCAGAAGAAGCTATACAAGGACACTCTCAAGGTCTCTCTCAAGAACTTTGGAATTGATTGTGTGACATGGGAGACATTGACTGGCACAGGACCTCTCAGCATAGCATGCCCACATCAGAGAAGGTGCTGTGCTCTGTGAGCAAGGCATAATTGAAGCAGTGCTTTTGTGAATGCACATAATTAGAGAATCCACCCCAAATGTTCCCACAACTATATATGCCTGATTTGTGGTAGAACATTCCAAGAGCATATTAATCTGATCAGCCACAGCTGAATACATTGTAACTTGACTCCGGTATAGTGATGCCATTTTGGTCCTTTTTGAGAACAAAGGACAAGAACCAAATTACACACATTCATCCATATATTATATTACCTCATTTGATCTTCACACCAATCCTTAAGGACAGGGACCATCTCAGCCCAGCACAAAGCATTGTGCCTGAAACAAGGTAGATATGTAATAAACAATTGTTGTTTGTTTGAGAAATCAATCCCGATTTTACACAACCAATGAATGAACGGATGGTAAAACACTTATTACTACTTTATGCTGAGTTTTGGGGTTATAAGTAACAAACTGCAGACAATCCCTACTCTCAAGGATCTCATGTTTTAATGAGGGAGATAACATGTATAGGAGGTGTCAAATGAAAGTGGTGAAAACCCCATGTCGCTGGTGGATAGAGCCCTTGACCCAGAAGCAGGAAGACATGAGCTCAAATCCAGCCTCATTAGCTCACTAGTTGTATGACCCAGATTAAGTCATTTAACTTTGGCTTGCTTCAGTTTCCTCAACTCTAAAATCGAGATGATAACACTTTCTTTGTAGAGTTGTAGTGAGGATCAAATAAGACCCTGCTCCTACAAAATAATTAGCATAGTTCTTATCATATAGTAGGTATTAATGTAAATGCTTATTCCCTTTCCCTTTCCTTCCATGGTCCTTAGATTGCAGTAATAGAGAATATGATAAAATATCTTCAAGTCATTTCCATACACAAAATCATCTTAGTTTCTGATGTTAAACCATTTGCTAGTGCCAAAGACTTTGGGGTAATAGTTTTTTCCCCCCCTGGATCTTCAGTTGCTGTGGCTAAATGCTACAACTCCCCACCCCAAAAAATACATTTACATTGCACTTTAAAGTTTGCACAAATATCATCTCATTTGAGCCTCACAACAACCCTGTGAAATGGTAGTTATTATTTTCCCTATTTCACAAATTGGGAAACTAATGAAAATAGAGCTTAAGTAATTTGCCCAGGATCATATAGCAAGTAAGTACCTGAGGCTGGATTAGAAATCAGGTCTTCCAGTCTCTAAGCCCAGAGCCTTCTTCTCTGTCCCATCTAGCTGTCTAAATACAGTAAAAAAGTTTGAGAAACAAGATTAAAATAATGCTAATATTATTTTCTACTAGTAGCAAATGCAAATCCTTTTGATAATAGCTTCCAGATGAATCACCTCTTTTAACCACATAAGTCATTTTCTTTCTTCTCTAACATGCACAGACATGGGTGCCTCACATAAGCATACACACACACACACACACACACACACACACACACACACACACCCCTTTTTTCTCCTTTGTTCACTGTTCTCAGCCTTCATACTCGTTCCTAACTTTGCCAGTCTATCCTCTATTTCAATGGGGGATTGAATTAACCCCTCTTCCAAGAAGACTTCTCTACTGTATAAGCCTTTAATGACCTTCCTCATCTCTCAGCAAACAGCACTGATAGCTGGATCACAGACTTTAAAAATAAAAGAGACTTTAGAAATCTTAGTCTACTCCAGCCATTTCATGTTATATATGAGGAAACTGGGATCCAGAAAAGGGGAATGCCTTGTCCAAAGAACTCAACCATTAAATGACAAAGCTAAAATTTGGACCCAGGTATTCTGACTCTTGAAGACTCTTTTCAATAAACTTCAGTATGGGCCCTGTGATTTAGGATTAAATGAAACTCTCTTGTGCTCATTTCTATTTTTACCTGTGTATGTTTTTCTCACTAACTAGGATATAAACTCCTTAATGGCGTTGATCTACTTTTCAATTCCCCAGAGTACTTTGTATAGTCCTAATCCCACGGTAGTTTTTCTGTAGATATTTTTGGTTGATCTCCTACTATGTAAGATCAGAGGAATACCTAAAATAGCTTCTTGATGAAATGTTTTTCCTTACTATGATAGTATCTACCATACAAAGAAAAAACAAAGTAAGTTGGGCAGGGGTTAATTTCCAAAACTAACTAAATAGACATGGATATCATTAAACAGTATATGAGTGTATATGCATGCATGTATGTATGTGTACATATGCATACACATATGTATGTGCACATATACACACAGAGACACAAAGTATATCAATCAAATATTAATTATCAATATTAATAATAATCAATAAAAATATCAATATTAATTAAGCACCTATATTGTGATAGGCACTGTGCTAATCTCATACACTCATAAAAACTGTAATGTATATTTACTATGAGAGAGATAGAGGAACAGAGATAGAGATTGAATATGATATGTGAGCAAGAATAATATAAAGAATAACCCTGAAGCCAGGAATGCCTTGTTTCAAGACCTGCTTGTATGTTTATTGTTGTTATGGTTGTTGGTAAGTCTTTTCCAGTTGTGTCTGACTCTCCATGACCCTATTTTGTTTTCTTCACAAAGATACTGTAATCATTTGTCAATTCCTTCTCCAGCTCATTTTACAGATGAGGAACTGAGGCAAACAGTGTTAGGTGTATTTCCGGGGTCACCTAACTAGAAGCTAGTAAGTGTCTGAGACCATATTTGAACTCAGGTAAATGGGTCTTTCTGGTTTCTAGCCCAGTGCTCTATCTACTTACTGCACCACCTAAATGACTGAGTATGTGTATATAATATATGTGTTTGTATATGTGTGTATGTAAACATGGATACATGTATGTGTGTGTATATATGTATTTGTATGTATATGCACATGTATATATGTGTATATTCATGTATATATATGTGCATATAGTGCCTTGTGTGGTACCTGATACCACATAACATTTTAAAAAGTGCTCATTGATTGATAATTGTTTGAGTTTATCTTTTTATGTCAGTGAAGCCCCGTCATTTGGTTCCCTATATCACAATCATGGATACATCACATAAGGATGTACAAAAAGGCATTAAAAAAGGTGGAGAAGAGTAACAGACTTGGGGCAAGTGTACACAGAGGTGGTGCATGAGAGAAGCAACACAATTTTGAAAGCTATAGCCACTGATTCTCAGGCTATAGGAAAATTATGAAGAACTTGAGAGTGGAGAAAAAGAAGAGAAATGTGGATTTTCATTATTATGGAAAAATATATTAAAGAAATATTTATAATGCTGACCATGAAATATCAATAACCACTGATCCATTAGCTTCCTTTTTATTCTCTAAAAAACATCCTTCTGAGAATAAGCTGTATATCTAATAATAACTTTAATGAATTTATCAGAAAGAAATTGATGGGTCTTTCACAACTTTTAAAAACAATAATCTGAAACAAGCCGCTTCTCCACAAACATACAACTGAATAAAGAATATGGAGAATACAAGGTGCCACTTTGCTTACTGTTTGTTGATTATTAAAAATTCAAATTCAACACTTTTAATAAACATATATTAAGCACTTTCTATATGCCAAGCATTATGCTAAGTGCTAGTGATACAAATATAAAAGACAGTCCCTGCCCTCAAGGAGCTTACAATCTAACTAGAGAAGACTCACAAAAATAAAAAAAGCTGGAAAGGAGATTCCAGGGAGTAGACAACTAGACACATCTTGTTTTAAGACCAAGCAGAACAGCAATTGGAAAAAAATAATTAAGTATAATATAATGTCTTCTTCAAAGTTCGTCTCCAACTTTATATATCTCATGCAAATACTTAACATATGTAAGAATCCTCAAAAGATATAGTAGTAAATAACCTTATTCCACAAACATCTCCTTACTAATATCTAGAATAACATTGACAATTGTTTACAAAAACATTTAATTGTAAACTCCTTTAGATTATGGACAATATTATTTTTGCATTTATTTTTATCTCTAAACTTAGCACCATGCCTGATATGTAGTAGGTAATGAATAAATGCTTATTAACTTAGACAAAGAGACTAAAACTTAACTTTATGGGATAAAATTTGCCACTTTATGAGATAAAATGTAAGCCTTTGAAGACATGGATTGTTCATTTCCTTTTTAATGTATTTTTCTTTTGTATTTAGACTGAATTGGAGGTAATGGAGAATGACAGGCCATTCAAGTCTAAGAACCTTTTTTTTGGTGTGGATATCATATATAATTTGGTTACATTTTGGATATTTGGAGAATCTGAGCAGGGATTAGATTATAGATCTATTAAAATATTTAAGAAATCAAAATTCATACTGATGACTCAAATTGATTTTGTAGTACACTAAACACCCTCTGAACTTTTCTCACATCAAATGCTGTGTGCTTACACACCCCTTATCCACAGAGGAAGGTGACTAGAATGTGAGGGAGCTGGAAAATGCTGAAGAAGAGTCACTAAATGAACTGGCAAAAATTAGCCTAAAGAAGTATGACAACTTCTTGCCTCTCTTCCATCCTATAAACCAAGTCATTTGTTGAGAATGGCAGGATGATGTGGCAGACACAGTGAATTGAGAATCTGCAGACATGCATCTAAATACCCAGATATCCTCTTACCCATGTAACATCCAGGAAATCGTGTCATTATACAGGGTTACAATATGTCCATATATGAAATGACAGAACTGTGCTATGTATTAATCACATAAATAATGATTATAGTAATGATGATGATGATTAGTTTTTAAGATTTATAAAATTCTTTAAAAGTTTTCTCATTTTATGCTTACAGTAGCCTTGGGAAGTAGGATTTTTTGTTGTACACATCTATAAGATGAGAAAATTGAGGTAAACAGAAATGAAATTACTTGCTCGGGTTCACAAAGCTTTAAAGTGTCTGATAAGAACAATAAATTTGTCCAATGACTGCTTTATTTAAAGTTCTTTGCTAAATACTGGGAGGTATATAAAATTGGGCCGAGGAATGGTTCTCAATATCAAGGAATCCACAATCCAGCATGGTGATAAGACACCAACCAAACTGACTATATGACAAACTGTTACATAATATACACATACATTAAAAGGGTACAAAACAGAGTGCTCTGAGAGGCCTGAGGAGGAAGGCCTTGGACACCTATAGAGAAGATACAAAATTTCATTTGGCCTTTACATAGTGATTCAATAAATAAACAGGGTGAGTCAAGGGCATTCCAGACATAAAAAACCACAGGTGTCAAGGCAAAGAGATCTAAGGGTTCAGTGTCTCTCAAAAGAAAGACAGTAGTTATATTTCCTAGAGAATAGAGGGCACAAAGGGAAGTAATATGAAATAAAGTTTAAAATTTAGAGGAACATAGATTTAGTACTAGAAAGGACTTTATAGGCCACATATATAAAACTCTATTTTTCTGAAAAGGAAATGAAGGCCAGAGAAATGAAGTGTCTTGCTCATTGTCAAACAGCTAATAAGTTGCCTGAAGCAAGAGTTCAATGCAAGTTTCCCTCATTCTAAGTCTAATACTCGACCCACTATGCTATGCTGATAGATATCATTGCTTGTTTTCTAAGACCTTGTATTCCAGGGACTTTGAATTTTGAACTTTTTTGGGGTGTGTATTATGTAAGTATTGAAAGTCAGTGGGAATACCTAAGCATCCTTCTGGCAAAGAATGAGCACACATTCTAGAATAGTATCAATGGAAATAGAGAATAAGGGAAAGATAAATCTGTAAGAAATGGTGAAGTGTGAAATCGATAAAACTTATTAAATGTTTAAATATGATAGTTGAGAAACTAAGAGTCATTAAAGAGAGCCTAAAGTTAATAATATAGGAAACAGAATGAATTGTGGTATCACAGACAAATATATGAAGTCATAAGGAGAAGGAGATGTAAAGGGAAATATAATGTGGTAACTTGGGCTATATCATCTTTGAGGTATCAGTAGGACCTCTAAATGGACATATCTCATAGCTAGAATTATGGATCAAGAACTCGGGTCATAGGTCTTGTGAAGTGATGCATATATTTGGTAGTCTTTTGCAGAGAGGGAAAAGTTGAAGTCATGGAAGTAAATGTGATTTGCAAGGAAAAGAAAGTAGAGAGTGGAACCAGGAGAGTGTTTCTAAACACGTATGTTAACGTGTTGGGAAGATGAGGAGGAGCCAGAAAGAAGGAAAAGGAGTAGTCAGAGAGGTAAGAAGAGAACCAAGAAAGCAAGACAGTAATTTGGGACATGTTGAGGTTCCAATGGGACATCTATATGGACTTGTATCATAAGTAGCTGGTATTATCGACATGGAGCTCAGATCACAGTTTATGGGGGTCTTCTGCAGAAAGCTGAGGGGAGTGAATGTAATTTTCAAGGGAAAGAATATAGAGAGAACAGATCTAAGGAAAGTTTATAAACATCCATATTTAGACATTGACAAGATGATAAGAAACCAACAAAAGTGGCAAATGAGGAGCAATAAGAAGGTAGAAAGAGAACCAAATAATGCATGATGTGTACAAAGTCGAGAAAGGAGAAAGTATGATGTCTGTGAGTTAAGTAAAAGAGTAGATCAACAGTATCATGATTAGAAGCCATTTGGTGACAATAGAGAGAGCAGTTTAAGTTGGATAGTGAGGGTAAAGTACAATAACAAGAGATAGAGAGGAACACAGAAACTTAAAACATACAAGCATTGGATGTATAAAACTTTTTCAAGAAATTCATTGGATTTGGTGCAGAGAGAATTGGGTTGATCTCTTAAGTCCTTTCCCAGGATTAAATTCTCTGCTTCTATAAACACGGATTTCCAGAGGCTTTTTATTGTCATCTTTTATCTGGACTGAATATTAACATATACCACCTAGTACTGAAAACTGGAAAAAGGAGAAGGCAAACTAAGCAGCCACCATCTATAGGGAGCAACACACAATATGAGGGAATTTAATTATGACTTTTTATATAAAAAATACACTCCACATTCATCTAATCATTCAGGGAGGTTTAAGGCAAAGTTTTGAAATCTCTGATGACCAGTAACCAGAGGGAATAATTTTTAAACATTGCTGAGAATGGGCAAAAATATATCTTATTCTTCTCGTAACACACACATTCTCTCTCTCTCTCTCTCTCTCTCTCTCTCTC
>NW_027187460.1:9972955-10128296 GCF_028583685.1 Petaurus breviceps papuanus | reverse complement strand
TCTCTCTCTCTCTGTCTCTCTGTCTCTCTCTCTGTCTCTCTCTCTCACTTGCTCTCATTTTGCTCTCTCTAAACCATAGCTGCTCTTATTCCCCCTCTGACCACGAAAACCCAGAGAATATTGACCTGGAGTAAAATCCTGAAATAGTGGAACCAGCTGGAGACTTGGTAGTCCTAGAGGAAGGGTGTAACTATGTCTGTACTGAGGCTAATGTGCAGGACAGGAGGTATTGTAGTGTGACATTCTGAACCCCAGTGGGGTAGAGTCAGCAATCACTAACGCCAGAACCCCAGGTGTGCTTTCACACTACCGGGGGAAACTGTACACAACAGCATGGCCTGGCCTGCAGCAGCTGAGCCTGCCTGAGCTCTAGCCTGGAGTCACAGGGGTGGAATCATGAAGTGGCCAGACCACCCCTCCCCCACACTTCACATGGTGAGCTTCAGTGTAACCCCAGGGGAAATGCCAAAAGTCCTGGCCTTGGTCTCAGTCTAGGTATTCAGAGGCCACAGTACACAAAGCCAATAAGTAGGCCCCTAACTCCAAGCACAAGAAGTGTGGGTGAGAAACCTCTGTGCCCCAGAAGCAGAGACCCACTTCAAAAGCCAGGAAATAAGCAATCACGGTAGGCAAAAAACAAATTGGAAAAACAAAACCCTTTAGAACTCTATTATGGTGAAAGGGAAGAGGAAGGCTCACATTCACAAGAGGTCAGCATTGACACTACACCCACATCTGAAGCCTCAAAAGGGAACATGAACTGATCTCAAGTCCAAAAAGCATTCTTTGAAGAGCTCAAGAAGAATTTCAAAAGTCAAACTAAAGAGGTAGAAGAAAAACTGACAAATTATTTTAAAAATACAATTAGAAAAATGGAAAAGAAAATCACTGACGAAAATAGCTCAGGGGCGGCTAGGTGGCGCAGTGAATAGAAAACTGGCCCTAGAGTCAGGAGGACCTGAGTTCAAATATGGCCTCAGACACTTAACACAAAAACTAGCTGTGTGACCTTGGGAAAGTCACTTAACCCCAATTGCCCTCCAAAAAGCAAAAAAAAAGAGAGAGAGAGAGAGAAACTCCTTAAAATTCAGTTACCCAAATGGAGAAGGAGGTTCATAACCTAACTGGAGAAAATAAATCCTTGAAAGAAAAATCTGACCAAATGGAAAAGGAGGTTCAAAAACTAGCTGAGGAAAACAATTCTTTAAAAATTAAAATTATCAAAGAAGGCAGCAGGCATGCAAATTACCCATTCCTGACCCAGGGAGGTAGTGACAAAAAAAAAATACAGAACTCTTTTGCGGCCTTGTAATTGAAATGAGTACACTTTAAATCCTTTAACGAGGATCCATTGGAGGACCTCAAGAGAAAATGACCTCATTTCTAAAACATATAGAGAACTGAGCCAAATTCATATGTATTTGACTCATTTCTCTGTATACTTTAGAAATGTGTTTCCTCATATCTAAAACATCCAAGGAAATGAGTCTAATCCATAAGAATACAAGTCATTTCCCAATTGATAAATAGTCAAAGGATATGAACAGGCAGTTTTCAGAGGAAGAAATTAAAGATATCTATAATCATATGAAAAAATGCTTTAAATCACTATTGAGCAGAGAAATGCAAATCAAAACCCTCTGAGGTACCACATTTCCCTTGTCAGATTGGCTAACATGACAAAACAGGAAAATGATAAATGCTGGAGAAGATGTGGGAAAATTGGAACACTAATGCATTGTTGGTGTAGTTGTGGACTTATCCAACCATTATGGAGAGCAATTTGGAACTATGTACGAAGGGCTATAAAAATGTGCATACCCTTTGACGCAGCAATACCACTTCTAGGGCTGTATCCCAAAGAGATCATATAAGTGGGAAAAAAGACCTGTACGTACAAAAATATTTATAGCACCTCTTTTTATGGTGGTAAAGAACTGGAAATCAAGGGGATGCCCATCAATTGGGGAATGGTTAAACAAGTTGTAGTATACGAATGTAATGGAATACTATTGTGCTATAAGAAATGAGTAACAGACAGACTTCATAATAACATGGAGAGACTTAAATAAACTGATGCCAAGTGAGAGAAGCAGAACCAGGTGAACATTGTACACAATTACAGACATAGCATATCTATGATGACTGACTTTGATAGACTGGGTTCTCCTCAGAAATGCAAGGTTATAAGACAACTCTGTGATAGTAATGGCAATTAAAGATTCCCCTGTATTGGCTTGGTTTTCAAATTGATTGTATTAAAACCCAGAGTTTGTTAATCCCACCTGTGGGATGGGCTTGTTGATGTGAAAAGAAAGTCCTGAAGTGGGAGGAGCTGGTGACGTAGATTTGGAGAGACACGGGAGAGAGGCGGAAGATCTTTTTTTTGGGAGCAGCACCTCGTGGAGAGAGCGAGAGACTAAGAGGATTGCTGGTGGCCGCTTTGAATTGCCCTGGACTTTTGATGCCAAAGGACTCATGATGGAAAAGGCTATCCACATCCAGAGAAAGAACTACAGAGTCTGAATGCAGACTGAAGCCAACTACTTGTTCTCTCTCTTTTTTGTTTTGTTTTGTTTTGTTCCTTCTTTCTCATTCATTCCATTGGTTGTAATCCTTTACAACCTGACCAATGTTTAATGTGAAAGTATATGTAGAACCTATATCAGATTGCATGCCGCCATGGGGAGCAACAGAGCTTCTGTCAGAAGACCTGGGCTTGAGTTCTAACTCTGCCATTCATGTAACATTGACCAAGTCACTTAAAACCTGTAAGTCTCAACTTCCTCATGTATAAAGTGGGTATAATACCTGTACCTTATTATTCCAAGACTAGTATCGTTCCCTTGCAATTGAACATTCAGTAGTTCCCATCATTTGTAAGATAAAATACAAACTCTTCAGTTTGCTTTTAAAGCCTTTGACTCTGATTTCTCCCACCTTTTCAGTCTTGTTTCATATTGCTCCATTTCACACACTCTTATGTTCTAACTAGGCTACTTGCCAAATTCAATATTGCATAGTCTATGACTCGAAAGCAACAATCCTTCTTGTACCTTTGTGCACTGGTCATCTGTCAATTCTGGTATGTACTCCTTTCTTGTCTACCATTTTTAAATCCCTCCCTTCCTTCAAGATCATGGACTGATCAGCCTAGTTTTATGTTCTCCTTCTCAGGAAGGTGTCGACAAGTGTTGATAGTGATTTGACTTGTCTGACACCTGCTCTCTCCTTTTTCACCTTTAAGGAGCCTCCCTACCTTGGCCAAGCTTCTTTGCTTGCCTTTTGTGGAAGCTGGTAGGGAAGGTTGGACCCTTCAACAGGAGTTGTTTCCCTGGATGATGGCTGTGATTTGGAGACTGGAAGCAGAACCATTGGTTCTGGGGAGGGGGTAGCATTAGAGAGTGTTGTCCCTCTTAGAGTTCTTGTACCTATATGTTTTTTTTTGTGGCAGTAGGTCAACAGTTCTTACTGGTGATGGTGAGAAAGGTGGGTTCCCTTTACTACAATAATCTTTCCTTTGTGTAGGGGATTTGTGCTTCAGATAGAGAATAGACTACTTGTATTCTAAGACCCCTGCCAACTCTATGATGCTATGATTCTCCAACATATACAGTGACACAATTCTAAAACTCTTCATAAATTAACATATTAGGGCTAACTCTCACCAGTACAATGAAGAAGACACAACTTTTTGTTAGAAATCCTTCATCTTCTAGATAATATTTTTTGTTGTCCCCTGACTACCTGATGATCCCTACTGTTATATCCCACCAATCCATGCACCTCTGGAAAGTACCCTCTGCTAGCAAAATTTCCTTCATCCCTTGCCCCTATCCAAATATCTCCATTCTACATTTCATCTCTGTTTTGTGTGTGCGGTAGTAATTGTGGCAGTGGGTGCCGCTTCTCATCTACTAATTGATTTGATAAATAAATTCATGCTATATTGGTGAAACATCGCTGGTGAATGTTACTGCATCATTATTGCAGGTAAGACATTTGCATGTTGATATGACATTGAATGTACTTGAGACCATTGGGATTAGAATAAGAAGTCTAAAATATGATTCTGTCATTTGCTAATCATGTAATTTGGACACTTATTTACTTCTCACTCTCTTTACCCCACCAGCATCTATTCAGTGTCCCTGTGTTTTCTGGGCCCTGCTAAGACTTTACCATCTCATCTTAGGAAAATGAGATTTAGGGGAAGTTAAACCACTTGGTCAAAATCACTTAACTAGCAAATGACAGGGTTAGAATGATATCCCCTCTTTGTTACAGGCGGGGAAATTGAGGCCATGGAAAATTAAACAAATTGACCAAAAGCACAGTATTCAATTTAGTTCTCCTAATTCCAAATCCAATACTCTTTGCATCTGACCACCTTGCATCCAATTCCCAGGCAAGTCCCATTTTAACATATCATCCCATCTGTACTGCAAGGGACCTGGGACTTGATTTGCTCTTAAGTCTCCTCTAGCTGTAATATCTAGCCTTCAAATTAGTTTTAATATAATTTAACAAATAATCATTAACAATCATTCATGTGCATTATGGAAAGAAGTTTTCAAACTGAGTTCCTCACATTTACAAACTTATAAACCAATGCCAAAAATAAAAATGAAATGAAAACTCAAAAACCCATTGGTAGGCCATGAAGACACAAAGGCTTAAACAAAGCATTCGGGGGCTTATATTTTAACATTGATGTTCTAACACTAATTTCAATTTTAGTAGTCTAGATTTTATTTTTGACTTCTACCTCTAATATTCTATTATTATGTGCTCTAAAATCACTTCCTGCCCTAACATTCCATACTTCTATAATCATGGAAGCATTAGAAGCAGAATAACTATATCCAAACAAGCCAGAGTTGTTTGTTCAAGGTGAACTGCACATGAGAAGAGACCTTGAGCTCAGTAGAGGGAATATTTGTACTTGTGTTCTCTCTGTCAATATGGCTTTCATGGGGCAATGGAAAGCACGCCCAATGGGCAGGCCTCTGCCACTCCTTCTGCAGTTGGGAAGTGAGTCTCTGTCTCCTCTGGTTGTTGTTTGTTCCAACGATGGAGACTGAGGCATCTGGTAAATCAGAGAAGGCAATATTGGACCATCTTATTTGTTTATTTCATCTGTACTGCTTTCAGCATCATTGATCCCAAGCTTACCACCTGTCTGTATGAAATATCTTCGCTGAGACGCCCATCTGTTGCAAACTCCTTCCAATCTTTCCATGAGCTCTGCTAAATAATATTTACAGTGTTTGGCTATTGTCACCTAAATGAGAGAGGGCAGCTGTGCAGTGGAAAGTATATTTTTCTGATTATCAGGAAGCCTAGGTTCCAAGCCAGAGCCTGTTACTAACTGTCTGGAGACCTCAAAAATTCACTAATTTTCTCTGGATGTCCTCATCTTTTCAAAACAAAAAATATAACTTACCTATCCACATATCAAGGGTGGTTATGAAGATAGTCTGTGGTAATAGCTATTTGAAAAGTTAAAAGCTACACATAGACATTTGTATTCTTATATATTAGCTAATAAAATAGCTAATATATAAGCTAATAAAATTTAAAATTTCACTTACTTTTATGACACTATATATTACATGTGAAAATATTTATTTATTATGTTCTATATATGCATATATTATATTATGCCTGTTTTCTAATAGTAGAATATACCAGATAGATACATATAGAGGATGTCACAGAATACTTTGTAAAGGCTTAAGGTATTAGATTTTGTTAAGTTTTTATAATAATGTTAAGCTCTTAAAGGCTTAAAACTGAGCTAAGACTTTTGTAGCATGCTGTATATGTATATATTTGGTATGACATTATTTTAAAATATTTGTATTATGCTGATAGAGCCTAAAAGAAGATCAAAGATACTTTTTCTTTATTTTTCTTATGTTTTTTGTCTGTGTTTTCTTTCACAGCATGACTTACATGGAAATGTATTTTGCATGTCAATTTACTTACCTTATCAAAGGGTGACAGGAAGGAAGAGAATTTAGAACTCAAAATTTGGAAAAAAAATGGTTAAAGTGTATTTAAAGTGTATTTACATGTAATTGGGAAAAATAAAATATTTTTAAAAATAAAATATATGTAGTAAAACATAGTATAATTTTGTAATATATAAATTTGTAAAATGAAATAAATGGACTAAAGAAACAGGGTATTTTTAGTCTAGTGAAAAGTAAACTCAGATCAGACATGATAGCTATCATCAACTATTTGAAGGTCTGTCATGTTTTGTAGAGGCAAAATTTCATTTATTTTGCTTGGCACCAGAGGGCAAACTAGGAACTACAGGTAGAATTGGGAGGGAGATACATTTTGGCTTGCTATAAAGGAAAAGGTTGTTGTTGTTGTTGTTTTTTTTAATAATCATAACTATCCAAAAGTGTACTGGTTACCACCGGAGGCAGTGGGTTTCACCTCGCTTGAGGTCTTTAAGTAAGACTCTATATTAGTTATTATTTTCTTCCTCCTCTTCTTCCTTACTACTATTTACTAAAGAGGCAGCACAGTAGAACAATGAATAAAGCACTAGATATGAGAGAGAAAGATCTGGGTTCAAATCTGGCCTCAGATATTTAAAAACTCTGTGACCCTGGGCAAGTAACAACCTCTATCTGCCTAAATTTTCTTATCTGTGAAATGTGGGTAACAAATAGCACCTACCTCAATTTATAGGGCTCAAATGAGATACTTTTTGTAAAGATGTGACTGCAGTTCCAAGGTAGAGAGGAGTGCTACATAGACAGTTGCAAGAGAGCAGGAGACCTGGTCACAGTACCAGGGTCAAGATAAGTGCTAGTGCTTTCGGCTACTGATGAACAAAGCCCCTTCCTGTGTAAAGGCCAGAAAGCAGTGCCCAGGAAAGGAGTGACCACACCCATCCTGCATCTTGCCACCTTGAAAGCACTGAAAACTTGCAGACCTCCAGAATTAGCTCTCAAAGCAGTAGCACAAAAAAGACCGACTGTACCTTTCCATCCCCAGGTGAACAGAAACCAACTTAAATACAAAGTTCAAATTAAAGAAATAAATTGGGAATATAAGCCCAAAGAAGAGACAGAGAGAGAGAGAGAGAGAGAGAGAGAGAGAGAGAGAGAGAGAGGGGGACAGAGAGCCAGAGAGAGAGGGGGACGGGAAGAAGGGAGGGAAGGAGGGAGGAAAGAAAGGAAGGAAGGAAGGAAGGAAGGAAGGAAGGAAAAGAAAAAAAGAACTTCACCATAAAAAGGTACTACTATGGTGGCAGGGAAAAGCAAGACACAAAATCACAAGAGGACAACAATGCTAAAACATCTACAAGCAAAGCCTCAAAGAAAAAGGTTAATTGGATTTAAGCCTAACAAAAATTCCTAGAAGAGTTAAAGAAAGAGCTAAGAGTGGTAGAGGAAAAATTGGAAAAGAAAAGAGAGTTATGTTAGAAAATTTTTAAAATACAATTAAGGTTGGTAAAAGAAGTACAAAAATACTATAGAAAATAATACCTTAAAAAAATCAGAATTGGTCTAATTGTAAAAGAGGTACAAAAATTCCCTGGGGAAAAAAAGAATCCCTTAGAAGCAGAATAGACCAAATAGAAAAAAGTTACAAAACTCACTGAAGAAAATCATTCCTTAAAAATTAAAACTGGGCAACCAAAAGCTTATAACTCCATGAAACATAAAGAAATAATAAAGCAGAATCACAAGAAAAAAATAAAATGGAAGAAAATATGAACTATCTCATTGGAAAAACAACTGACCTAGAAAATCAACTGAGGGAAGATAATTTAAAAATTATTGGAATCCCCAAAAGCCATGATAAAAAAAAAGAGCCTAGACACCATATTTCAAGAATTTATAAAAGAAAACTGCCCTTATGCCTTAGGTCCAGAGGGTAAAATAAAAATTGAAAGAATCTACCAATCACCTTCTGAAAGAGATCCCAAAATGTAAACCCCTAGGAATATTATAGCCAATTTCAAGAGCTCCCAGGCTAAGGAAAAAACAATATTGCAAGCAGCCAGAAAGATCACAAGGCCACATCAGAATCACGCAAGATTTTGCAGCTTCCATATTAAATGTGTAGAGGACTTGTAATGTGATATTCTGGTCCTTCTGACTCCAGAGCTGGTGCTCTACACACTGCGCCACCTAGCCACCCAGAATGTGATATTCTGGAAGGCAAAGAAGCTAGGGATAAAACCAAGAATAATCTACCCAGCCAAACTGAATATAATACTTTAGGAGGGAAATGGATATTTAATGAAATACAGGATTATCAAATATGCCTGATGAAAAGACCAGAACCAAATAAAAAATCTGATAGGGAAACAAAAAATTCCAAAGAAGCATATAAAGGTAAACATGAAAGAGAAATCATAAGAGACTTATGTTTAAACTGTTTACATCCCTATATGGGAGTATGATAATTGTATCTCCTAAAAACTTTATCATTATTAAGGGTTTACATAGAGGGAATGAGTGTGAATTGATTATATTGAAATGGTCTTCAAAAATATGAAAGAATGAGAAAGATAAATGCAGCAGGAGAAGGAAGAAACAGAATGGCAATTTTTTTCTCACATTAAAGAGATACACAAGAAAGAAAATTTTACAGTGAGGCAGGCAAGACTTGAGCCTCACTCTCATCAGAATTGTTTCAGAGAAGGAGGAATATTTGCACATGCTCACTTGGGTATAGAAATCTATTTGACTCAATAGGGAAATAGGAGAGGAAGAGGGTTAGAGATATATAGAGTGATGAAAGGAAAGACTGATTAAGGGAGGTAATTGTCATAAGCAAAATGGACTTTTGAGGAAGAACAAAATAGAAAGAGAGAAGGACAAAAGCAAGAAAATAGGATTGAGGGAAATACACAATTAGTAATCATAACTATGTATCTGAATAGGATGAGCTCATCCATAAAATGGTAGCAGAGGGAAGAAAGAATTACAAACAAGAATCCAACAATATGTTGCTTGCAAGAAACATACTTGGAACAGCAAGACATACATTATGTTCAAATAAGGAGATAGAACAGAATCTGTTATGTTTCAGTTGATGTAAAAAACACAGGGGTGGTAGTCATAATCTGAGATGAAGCAAAAGGAGAATTAATTAAAAGAGATAATCAGGGAAATTACATTTTCTAAAAAGTACCATGGACAATGAAGTAATATAATGAGTTATTTTTACAAGTTTCTCTGATAAAAGTCTCAAATATATAAGGAACTGAGTCAAATTCATCAAAATAAGAGCTATTCCCCAATTGACAAATGACCAAAGTATATGAATCAACAGCTTTCAGAAGAAGAAATGTCTTTATAGTCATATAAAAATGCTTTAAATCACTATTTATTAGAAAAATGAAAATTAAAACAGCTCTAAGGTATTACCTCACACTTATCATAAACAACAAATGCCAATGAGATTGAGGGAAAAGTATACCAATGAACTTCATTAGTCCAATCACCCTGAAGAAAAATTTGAAACTGTTCCAAATGGTCTGTAAAATTGTGCGTACCCTTTGATCCAACAATGCAACTACTAGTCCTGTACACCAAAGATATCAATTGTACAAATATATTAACAGTGGCTCTTTTTATTTTGGGAAAGTATTGGACATTGAAGAGATGCTTATTAGTTGGTGATTGGCTGGCTGAACAAATAAATAGTGGCATATGATTGTGATGGAATACTATTGTGCTAAAAGAAATGATGAGGGACAGTAGTTTCAGGTTAAAATAGATCTATATTAACTGATTCAAAGTAGGGAGAACTGGGAGTTTACAGTAATAACAATGTTGTAATGATGATTAACTGAGAAAGACTTGGCTATTTGCAACAGTACAATGATCCAACACAATTCCAAAGAATTCATGATTAAAAAATAATATTCACCTTTAGAGAAAGAACTGATGAGCTCCGAGTGCAAACTAAAGTATAAGTTTCTCACTTTATTTATTTTTTCTTTTTTTGCAATATGGCTATTTGTTTTACATGATTTCACATATATAATTGATTTCACTTTACTTGCCTTCTTGTAGTGTTAACAGGATTTTACTGAGCTAGTCTCTAACAGCAGGCCAAAGTGTTAGTAATCAGGTAGTCTTTTAATTAATTAGTTGCATTATGAGGAAGAGATGTGCAAATCGGGAATTCTCTTGATTTGAATTTCATCTTGCTGAAGTGAAGACAGATTATACACATAAATCACAAGTGGGAAGGGAGGGGAGAAAGTGGATTAAAAATAATTGTTCCCAGGGCCAGAATGGTTTCCTATGTAACCCCACAAGTGGAAGACAATACAGCAATTCTGGCATTCTGTGGGAGCAATATTTCTCAAGTACTTGGTGGTCCTTACTTGGTGGATCACAGGACCAGAATTCTATGATGGGAACAGGTTCTGCAGTCTTTAATTCACTTCACTTCAAATATAAAGGCAGAAGGATGCCAGTGAATGTAAGTTTTGTCAAATTTTGATTGATCGGTTCAAGCTATATTGTGAGTCTGAGTCATAAACTGGAAAAGGCAATTCTGAAAAATCTAACCTATTAGTGTATTCATTACACATATCATATAGATTATTATAAAAATCAGAATTCACTCTACTGTAGTAAAGAAGTATTGAGAGAGAGGGCAAGAATTTGGAACTCAAAATATAAAAAAAAAGTTAAAGATAAATAAATAATAAATTCGTTTATTCATTCATTTATCTTTCTATTTATTTATTTATTCATTTTAAAGAAAGGGCCCAGATCAAACATGTTTATGCCTTCATTCACCTGTGGGAGGGATGTGTGACTCTGTGGATTTCTTTCTTCACCTTACCCTAATGTGGGTACATTTTTAATCCTTAACTTTTTTAGCTTTCATTTATATGTTGTCTTTCCCCATTAAAATGTAAGTTCCTTGAGATTTGTCCTTCTTTTTGCTTCTGATTATATTCCTAATCTGCAGTTACTGGCACATAAAGGTACTTAATAAATGTTTGTTGACTTTTGAGAGATTTGCCAAGGCCAAATCCTTTGGTGTTCTTCCTGCACAAAATCTTGGTTCTCTTACATCTAGTCCTTTTCTTCAAAAATCTCTAATTGTTAGGAAGGTTTTCTTTCCACCAAGCCTAATTCTGCCCCTTCATCTTCTAGCCATTTCTCCTGTGTCTTTTCTCTAAGGTCAAGAAAAACAAGAATAATTCCAATTCCATGTGATCAACATTCAATTATTTGAATAGTTATTATATCCTATAAATGTCTTCTTTTACATAGGCTTCAGCCCTCCAATTACTTCATTCTTCCTTCCTGAACCTCAAAGGCAGGAAAGCAGTCCCTGCACCATTCTAATTGCCCTTTCTGGATGGATGTTCTCTGTTTTATCAATCTACTGGCTAAAATATGGCCATCACAATGAAACATAATATTTACCCTAGGTAGGAGAAGGTTGAGGTTGGCTAATAAACTAGGACCTTATAACAATGATAGCTAGCATTTATATTACTTGAAATTTTGCAAAATGCTTTATGAATATTATTTCATTTTATCCTCAGGGCAATACTAAAAAGAGGATGCTATTATTATTGCCATTTTACAGAAAGAGAACCTGAAGCAGAAAAAAATTAAGTGATTTGTCCAAAGTTACACAGCTAGTAAGTCTCTGATGTTAGTTTCGAACTCTGTTCTTTATGACTCCAAACCCACTTCTCAATCCTAGAACCACTTAGCTGTCTTAGTTCAGGATACTTCTTAGAACAAAGATCCCTTCCAATGCCACCAGTCCATGATGTAAGTTGTGTCTCCCCAGTAGAATGTAAACTCCCTGAGGTGCAGGAACATTCTTTTTTTTGTCCTTATAGTGTACATAGTGCATCCATATACATATACATATACATTGATACATAATAGGTGATTAATTGTTATAACTGACATTTTGTGAACATTCCCCATTCCTCCCCATCTTGGGTAAGTTTACCTAGAAGACTTGCCCGAACGAAGCCTGCCTAGCAGACTTGCCCAAACCCGCCAACAAAGTCCAACCTCCCCAAACCCATCATCTGGAACCAAGCCCCCCACCTCCAGTTCTCGGAATAGACTTGGGGACTTTCCAGTTGGGCAACAAATGGGTCGATAGGTAACAAACTTATTACTATCTTTTGGCTTCTGTATTTTCCCTGCTTGGTCATAACTGTCAAGTTGCGGTTTCCCCTTGGCAACAGTTATGTTGTGGCTTTTGTCCATATGAGCCCAGAGCATATGCATCTCAGGGCTGCTTGATTTGGGTACATGCCCCCTGCAGTCGCCGGCTAAAATAAACTCCACTTCTGAAATTATTAATGGTCTCACTCGCTGATTTCTCGATATAACATCATGAATTCTCATTGATTATCTTAATTGATTCCTGCCATTCTTGTGTGGTAGAGAACCAGATGGCCCCACCTTAAACATGAGGAAACAGAATCAGAGAGTTAAAATTATTAGCCCATGAGAACAAGGTTAATAGGACTAGGGTTAGGATTCCAGTTATGATCTCACCCCAATTCTAATATTCTTTCCATAGGTACTAACAAATGAGGTGAGAACCAACAATTTGAAGCTGTTTATAATACATTAAGTGTAAAAGTGGAGAAAAACAAAGGCAGATCGACATCCTTTTTGCAACTGTGTTCCCACTCCATCCTGACAAGGTATAGAATGTTTTCCCTTCAATAGCAGACATGAGTGGTATAGGACTTAGCTCTACTGCCTACTTAAGATGGATAGAGAATTGGAGACAGTATGACACAATATGAATTATAAGAAATGATTGTGTTTAGACATCTGCAGAACAGAAGACATGTTGGGGGAGGGAAGCTGATGGTTGCCTTCAAATATTTGATGACATGTTATATTGAGAGACTAGATTTATTCTACTTAGCCCCTGAGGGCAGAACAACTGGTGGTAGGTCTAAGGAAGATGACTTAAGTTTAATATGGGGAGTGGAGGTGCGGAGGGAATCTTTGTAACAATGAGGATTAACCAGAAATGACTGTGGAAAGGAGGAGTTTCCCTTTACTAGAGATCTCCACATGAGGCCTTCATGAAGGCTTGTCAGGGATATCAGAGAGGGGATATCTTAAGGGAAGACAGCCAACAAGGAGGTGATACCTGAGGTTCTTTCATTCAGAGAGGCTGTGATTCTGGTTGCCATTACTACTGCCTCCTATTACTGTTCTTCCCCCACCCCTCCCCCTGCTGCTGCCTGCACAGGCAAGCTTTAACAAGCTGCTCCCACCTGTAGGTCCACAGATCATTTCAAATTCCATCATTAAGCAGATGTTGAGTGAGACTTAGAGCCATGTGTCTAGGGAGAGTGGGAGTTCCTGCCACCTTACAGACTAACTACCCCCTCATTTCTTAAGACATTCATCCAGAGTACACAAATTTGGTGAGTGATGCTGGGCTACCAAGTGATATTACGTCTGTTTCCTTGGAAATGAATCTTTAAAAAAGGCTTTAAAAAAAAATTCTGCATAATAACATGTCACTCCTCAGCAATCCACCAAGCTTTATTTTTCCTTGTGCTATCGTTCAGTTCCACAGACGACAAGTGAATAATGGACTTCTTTCTCTAAAAGTTTATTTCTCAATCTCCATTTTTAAAAAGACAAGATGATGAAGGGAGGAGGAGACATTGAACGCTTCATGAAGAATTGAAATATCAGGAAATAAACTTTCCTGTTTTGAAGTCCAAGACATATGCTTACCATCCTTGCCTTCCTTAAAAACTCAACTCTGGGATCACCTCCTCTAGGAAGCCTTCCTTGATTCTCCCCTATTCCTTAACCAGAGTTCTCTCCACCTCTTCAGTTTTCCTTGTACTACACTTACCTATGTACAAGTTATACTCCTCCCCAATTAGAATGTAACCTCTTGGAGGAAAGAATAAAGTGAAAAGCCAGGCCAGGTGGGTATAAGATATCTCTCAGTGGGCCACTACCAGAAAGGGTTGGAAAGTGGGGAAGAAAACCCTTAAAAATTCAGTGGTTTCATGCATATAACGTACATAGTTCTCCAATCCATCTATTGACAAAAATCATGTTGTTGTTTTTTCATCATAGTGATGGGGTATGGGATTTTTGCTGGACCCCTAAAAGGAAAGACCCCAAAACCCCTGAACCCAGATCTCTGACATGTGCCTGAGTGAGGCACCAGGCCTACCCCAGTCAATAATCCTTTTTATTTTTTTTTGCTTTTTGGAGGTAGGAGGGCAGGGCAATTAGGGTTAAGTGACTTGCCCAAGGTCACATGGCTAGGAAGTGTTAATGTCTGAGGCTGGATTTGAACTCAGGTCCTCCTGACTCCAGGGCCAGTGCTCTATTCACTATACACCACCTAGCTACCCCAATAATCCTTTTAACTGCCCTTTCACTGGGGTTCTCCTGCCACTTAATTTTGTCCATTGTTTGCACCTGGCCCCACCCCAGGCTACTTGCCACTCCTAGATCACATTCAGATCTTCTCACAGTCTTTCTGTATAAAATATCAATCTTTTGGCACCAGGGAGTACTGGAGTCAGGAGGATCTGAGTTCAAATTTGACCCCAGACACTTGATACGCTTACTAGCTGTGTAATCTTGGGCAAGCTACTTAACCCCACTTGCCTTGCCTTTCCCCTGCTCTCCTCAAAATATCAGTTTTTGTCCCATTAAATTGCTCAGATTTTAAAAACCTGACCCACTTGTATGGGCGTCACAAATACGGCAGATTCACTAAGGAATCTCAACCCACCCCAACTGGTGTTTTAATAAACTGGACTGAAAGAAGGCTTGAGCAGTCGAATTCTTTTGAGACAGACCCATGCCCTTTACCCTTGCATTTTGGGGTTCCCAAGACCCCTAGATTCATAGTTGGAAGTTCCTTTTAGAGATTATAGGATGCAGTGACTGACAAAATTCACTACCTGATAACCAGTCTTTTAAGAGAAACATTTCTATTGGTCCTCAGAGACTTGACTCCAAGTTCATCACATGAAAGAAGTTTGTAAGCATCTTAGGAGGATTTGTAACACTTTATGCTCTATTGGCCTTGTCTTCAGAGAGTGAGAGTCAATTCATATCATGGTGTGGTTTGGAAAGAAGCTTTCTAAAATGAGTTAGTAAAAAAAAAAACTGAAAGGGAGTCAAAAGAAGAGGAGGAGGAGGAAGAGGTGGAGGAGAAGAAGAAGGTGAGGAGGAAGAAGAAGAAGAATGATAACAACAGCAGCAGTAGCAGCCACAACAACAAGAAATGCCGTTGATTTAATGCTTGGAAATTTTAAACTACACGACACAACTCACATATGTGATTTTCCCTGTCTTCCTCTGATCCTTAGGACTCTCTCTAGTCCACCCACTGATTCTATTAAATGCAGATTAAAAACACCCTCCTGTTATTATCACAATGTTTTAAAGGTATTCCTTTAAAAGTGTCTTATTCTCTCTGTAATTAAAACATTCTATTCCAGAGCTATGTTAGGAATTTTTCTTCCCCCATCCCCCACCCCAGGGAAAATTAAGGGTTGTAAAATGTATCCCTCCCCACCATGCTTCACAATCACTAATAAATGAAAGAAATGAAAGTGTGGGTGGAGATATCCCAGAGAAGAACTATACAGATAACAGACACAATTGTTTCCTGTTCACAAGCATTCACTGCTAAGGCAGACTTGTCAGCCATTGAGTCAGCTGCCAAGGAACTGGGAATGTTATTAATGAAAAAAAAAATGACATTTTCTGGGCTTTCAGAGTCTTAAAAATAAGGTTCCTAAGCTTTGTAGCATTTCTTTGTTATTATGTTCTCTGGTACATTTCCCTGAAATTTATAGCTTGCCCCTTCTCTTTTCTTATACTTACCTGAATAAGATCTATAGGATAATTGATGACAAGAAAGTCTGGCCAGGGTTGCAATGAGCTGACAGGCAGCCTAGCATCCAAGGAAACTGAAGTTTACTTGTACAAAGTATCTTGATCTTCCCAATATTTGTTCATAGCATGTTTTGTTTGAGAAATGATCTTTTTCTGTTCCCTACCTTGGGGAATTGAGAAACAGGACAACACTTGTAATACCCTAGCCTCTTAATTCATTAATCTCTTCAACTCTAATGAACATTGTCATAGTCCTACCTACACATCTTAGACCTTCTCATTGTCTAATTGTTTCCACTTCCAACATCTTGAACCTTGCAATCATGCCCTTATTCATAACCTTCTAACTTTCCATTTTTATTCCATCCTCCTTCCATTTCTTCATTCTCACAGTGGTTCTTCATTCTGTCTTTGTTCTGCCAAGCCATCAATCCTGCTCTGGTCTTACTTCCTACCTTTATATCTTTGGCCTGGCAGTTAACCAGTTCAATAAGGAACCATCTTCTACTCTTGAATTTATATTTATTAACTTTATTTTTGTTCCATGTAATTATTTTGTACATTTTTGTTGTTTTTCCTATTACAACAAAAACACCTTTTTAGTTGGGGTTTTGTTATTCTATGTACTTATCTACCCAATGTCTGGTCCATAATAGGTATTCATTAAATACCTATTGATTAATCAAATTTCTTGCTTTCTAGTCCTTCATCTGTTCACATCCTGTTTTTTTCCCATCTTTTCTCCATACACATATGACTATTCTCCAGGAAAATTCTTCCTGTTACATATTGGAAATTTGACATCTCATAAGTTAAGGATCAATAAAGACTTCAATAATTAAACCAGCCCAGTGGAACTGCTTTCTAAACTTCCTTATTTAAATCTCTCAACTAGGAATTCAAGCAACTAGAACAAAATCAATTGAGCTGAAGTGGTAAGAGTGTGGGAATGAGAAACAGAGATTCCACTGGGCACTGTCATCACTGTTGATTTTGGCAGATGCCTAAATCCTTCGTGGCTCAGATCCATAGGTCAGAGAGTATAACACGCTCCAGTCAGGTGTAGTCCTGGCAATCTGCCATTAAATCAGGACCTAGGAAAGTGATATGTTGATAATAGGACTCCCAAGGGATGGCAATTATGGAACAGCTGCAGGAGGGACCAGGCAATATAGTCAAGTGGAACACTTAGAGATCTAGATGGTGAAGTAGATAGAACGCTATACGTGGAATCTGGAAGACTTAGGTCAAATCTTGTCTCAGGTCCATTCTTAGCTGCGTGACCCTTATCTATGTGACTACTAACATTCTCAGTCTTAATTTCATCCCATGTAAAATGGAGATAATTAAGAATAACTAAACTTGAGTGTTCTCTAGGACTCTTTCCTAGGTCCTCTTCTCTTCTCCTTCTATGCCATTTCACTTGATAATATAATCATTAAACTGAAACTGTTATCTCCAATTACTAATAAATTCTTTCTTTTTGTTTGACAACACATTTTAATTCAACAGACATTTGTTAAATATCCACTGTGTTCCAGTAACGTGCTATCCCAATTATCTGACAAAAGATTGTTTTTTAACATTTCTTACTAATGATCTCTTAATAGTCAAGTCCAACCATATTTTCTTATTCCTCCTTGTTCATGACTTCTCTGACGCCTCCTCTCCTCAGTACCCTGTGTATGTCTCCATGACATTGTTCTATCTTGGTTCTCCTCACATTTCTCTGACCACACCTTCTCAGTTGCCCTTTGAAGATCTTCATCCAGGTCTCTCCCACTGAAGATGGGTGCCCCTGAGGACTCTATACTTGGCCTTTTTCTCTTCTCAATCTACTCTATTATACTTAATGATGTTATAGAGTTTATGTTTTAAATTGTCTTCTCTATGCAAATAATTCTCAGACCCACTTGTCTAGCCCTAACTTCTGTCCCAACTTCCAGACTATTTCCAACTGCCATCTTAATATCTTGAGCTAAATATCACCCACCCCAAATTTTAAACTACATGTTCAAAACTGAGCTTATCACCTTTTCCCCAAAAAATCTCTTCTCCTTCTAACTACCCTATTACTATATACCACCAGTCATCTAGTGACAAAATGTGTCAACCTCAATTCCTCATTCTCTCTCACTCCCGTTTCCCTATTAGTTTATAAGTTGTGTTATTTTTTCCTTGATAACATCTCTCATAAATGTGCCTTTCTTCTCCCTGACAAAGATGCTACCATGATTTAGGTTCTCATCACCTCACACTGGAACTATTATGATAGACTGCTGATTGGTCTCCCTGCCTCAAGTCTCTCTCCACTCCATTCATCCTTCATCCTCCACTCAACTGCTAAAGTGATCTTCTAAAATTGAAGGTCTTACATTGTCACTTCTTCGCCCCTCCCCACCTCCACCCAATAAACTTGAGTGACTGAATATCATCTCCAGGATAAAATATAAAATCCTCTGTTTGTTTTTCAAAGCCCCTCATAACTTGGTCCATCTTTACCTTTACACTCTTCTTATTGCACTCCATTCCATTCGTTGTACTCACCAACTTCACTGACCTACCTGCAGTTCCTCAAAAACGATGTTCCATCTCCTACCATCATGCCTTTACACTGGCTATCTTATATGCTTGGAATCCTATGTGTCTTGACCTCTGCCCCACTTTTTTTTTCCTAACCTCCTTCAAAGAGAAATTCCATAACTGCTGGTGCCTTATTATATTAAATTAACTTCTATCTACTCTGTTTATATTTTGTATACACCTAGTGATTTACATATTATCTCCCCCATAAGAATGTAAACTATTTGAGGGGTAGGGACTATTTTTACCTTTCTTTGTGTCCTGAAGACTTAGCATAGTTCCTGGTATGTAGAAAGTAATTAATAAATGCTTGTTCAGTTACTGGATTACCACCAGAATGGAAGCTCTATGAAGGCAAAAACTAGATTTTACTTTATATTTTTGCTACCCCCCCCCATGCACATAAAACATAGTATGTAATATAATGCAATAAGACAGGACATATATATGTATATGTGTGTGTATTTATGTACATATATTAAATTCAGTTATAGTAAAACAGAATCATAGACATGGTTGGAAGGGTTTTTACCAAAACTAGATAATTCATACTAGCGTGTGAGGTCTATATTTGGGGCATGTTGGAGCAGCCGCAATCCTCCAATAGATTCTATGGGTTGTGAACTTGAGGTGATCAGTTGTGTAGAAAACAGGTATTCATTTAGCCTAAAGATCATTTCACATCAAATATTTATGAAACTGCTAATTTAAATTAAGACGCCATGCTAGGTAACAGGAGAAATAAATATAAATGAGGCACAATCCATATCCCCAAAGAAACAACAGTATAGGAGAAGAGAGAAGATGTGTACATCTATGAATATAACACCAAATGGAATTTGGTAAATGGCAAAGACCCCTGCCAACAATGTGCTATGAGTGATTTACAAAAGGAGAGATCACTTCTAGCTGGGGAAATCAGGGAAGGTTTCCTATAGAAGTTTGTTGGGTTCACTGTCCTCAGAAGACTTTAAGTAGTAGCATTTGCCTGGTATGTTACAGAAACATAGGGGCATAGATTTAGAATGGAAGGGGCTTTAGAGGCCCTAAAGTTCAACCTTCTCAATTTACAAATGGGTAAACTGAGATCTCCAGAGTGTGGATTAGTTTTCCATTTAAGTAATAAGTGGATAAGGGTAAGATTTGAACTGAGGTTTTTCTAATAGCAAATTCAGCACCATATCCAATCTACACCACAACTGTACTGGAGAATCTTTTGTGAGAATGGGTTAAATTACATAGCCACTGAGGTGCCTTCTAATTCTAAAAATTTTTTGATCCTGTGACTTATTAAGTTATTCCTCTTAATAAAAAATAAGCTTCTTTAGGGAAGAGACAGTTACATTTTTGTCTTTATATTCATGCATCCTAGAAGTGTGAAAGAATGACCTATTTTTAATAATTTTTTAGATTTTTAATTTAAAATTTAATTTAAAGATTTTAAATAATTGTTAGAGAGATTTGAATCCAGTATTATTTTAATATATGGAACTCTCAGATGACAAAACTCCCTCTCCTAAGCCAGGTGTGCATCTTGTCTAAAATTTATAATCTTAGAGAGTTAGAGTTTTGGGGAGGGTGAATAAATTTCCCAGGATGACATAGTCAACATATGTCAGGATCATGATTTGAACTCATGTCTTCCTGGCTCTGAAGACAGATATTCTATCAAGTAGACCACAGTTTTTCACAAGGCAGCATAAAGAAGGCAACACCTAATTGGGTTTTGAAGGAAGGGAATGATCTTAATAAAATTCCCAATAAAGTATCCTGGTCTGAACTGGCAGATAGATTCAACCTGTATTTTATTCACAAGTACATGAAAAATATTGTTAACCTCCCTAGAATACCTTAAATCTATCAAAATTAGACTATTCTCTGTATTTTTAGGTTATATCATCAAGGGGAAAATAGTATGGCTTGCCAATCTTAATGACAATAAATAAATACACAGTTTTACTCAAGAAATAGAGTGGTATTTATTGAAAACAAATAATTGGATTATCAATGAATTGCCTATCCATGTACTATAATATTTCATATTGAATTAATGGACAAAAAGGCATTCATTAAATTAAATGATTACTACTTACCAAGTACTATTCTAAGCGCTATGAATTCAAATAGAAAAAAAAAAGCAAGATAGTCCCTGTTCCCAAGAAGCTTCACATTATTGATGCAGGAGATAGCACATAGGGATATTTTAGCTGCAGGGCAGATGAAAAAGCCTAAAAATCCTAGTTCCAATGGTGGGGCAGATAGCACAGTAGAGAGTACTTTAGATTACATAAGAAGAATAGGTGGCAGCTCTGGGAACTCCAGGGTATAGAGTCAGTGAAGATTATAAGACCTGAAGGATGTTTAATTGTAGTGGCTGGGCACAGTAGTCTTCCATGTCACCACAGTTGACTTCCATGCAATCTAAGAAGTGTGAATGAACAGTCAAACAGAAAGGAGAAAGGATTTCTCCTGTGGTGGCAGGTATTTCCACTACCCAGCCATCCCAGAAGGGTTGAACTAGATAGCCTCCAATGTGTCTCCCAGATCCAGGTCTTTGCTCCTAATTATCCCCAAGATCTTTTTGAGTGAGACATTTACATATATCAGCTTCCCATTTTCTGCTAGAAACTGAGCCTTCAGAGAGATTAAGTGACTCTCCAAGGTCACATAGCTTGAAAGTATCATACACAATTCATAGACATATCTCTCCTGAACTGAAACCCAGCATTCTTTCTGTGATGCCACTTTGTCTTTCTGGACCAAGATCTCAAAGCATAATCTCATACTTTAAAAATTATAAACATATAAATTAAGAAATACTGAAATAATCTAATGTGAACAATGATGCATCCTTTGATGATCATGAAATAGGATTTAATTATTGAAGGAATTAAACATTCCATCAAGAACAGAAGAAAAAGTTAAGAAAAAATATACAAGATAGGACAATCAAAATTTTTAAAAAAATATATAGGCAAACAAATAAAAAAATCATAATTTGAACTATTAGTAAATCAATTATATATCCTTCCTAAATATAATGAACACTTGACATTAACTGACAAAGCAAAGGAGAGGATCCTTGTCTTGTACACAAAGGAAGGAAAAAGCGGTAGCAAGAGATCCTTTCACTCTGAAGAATGTCCTCAAACAGATACTTCCAATTTAGCTAAGTCATTTTCCTTTTTGCTGTGCCTATTATCTGTGCTCTGTTTCAACAATTGGAGGCACACTGTGTTCCAAGCTCTTTGTCAAATTTTGGGGTAAATGTATTCTCTTTTTTCCAGGAATGAGTCAGTTTTCAACAAACTTTGTAGTATACTCTAACAACAACAAAATGCCTCAGTCCAATCAATATGATTCATCAGAGTTTACAAATTTCTGGATGCAGCTAAATGGAGAATAGACAAATTATCCATTTACTGCATCCCCACCAAATACACACATACCTGCATAAATAAAAAAAAAAAACAGGCTTTCACGCCACTATCTTCACTTCCATCATCACCAGTACTACTTCCAATTCAACACAGATAGCAAGGAATTAGGAATCAGTCGATAAATTGTTTGTGTCAAGGACGGCTCATAACAGATATGTCAAAGAAGATTAAATCCATGTATCAACTATCTTCATGGAGGATGGAATCATAAGAAGTGAGACTGATCTGAAATCAAAAACTTTAGGAAGAGTGTTTAAATGGCTCTCCACTGTTCATGGAGATTATAATATAAACATTTTGGCCTGAAGATCAAGGCCTTCACCATCTGGCCAATGTTTTAATTTAATCTTCCAGTATTTCCATCTCTAATATTTCCATCAAAAGATCTTCTTTTCCAACTCAACTAGTTTACTCTCTACTTTTCTTTGTTACCTGTAATATTCTCCCTTCCCTTCCACTTCTTTTTATCCTATTTATCCTACAGGGTCCGTCCGACATATCCTTCTTCCTTCATAAAACCTATCACCAACCCAGGTCACAATGAGCTCTCCCTTCTCTTATAATCAGTGTTCATCTGTTCCTCATTATACATGGTTTCTTTTGTGACGTAGACAGCTGTACCTACTTACTTTATCTAGCACGAAAGCAAGAAAACTCCGTATAAGTGACTTCATTTCCTTTTAACCTTTGTATCAACCAACAGGGCTACATCTATGCATTGAACACAGTTGATGATTATCATTTGTTGATTAATTTAGATATAATTATCAAGTTATTTTTAAAACTGCTTTAATTTCATGAGCTCAAATTGCACTGAAGTACTGCTTGACTTTAATTCTAATTTAAGATTGATTATTATGAAAAATATAGAATCAATGACAACAATGATGTATTAAGTGACAACTATAACTCAGAGAATGTGATAGAACCATCACCATCATCATCATCATCTGTTACTGCTATTACTACAAATAGCATTATATAGCATCTTAAGTTTTGTAAATTGTTTACATATGTTTTTTCATTGACGCAAAATTAATCATAGAACATCATAGCTAGTAGGAAAATATTAGAAGATTTTAGTTCTCAGTGCATTTATAGAATCCTAGAGAATCAAATAAAAAATTACTTGAAGTAATAAACAACTTCAGCAAAGTTTCAGGATATTAAATAAACTCACATGAATCACTGGCATATCTATGTATTCCTAAGAAAGCCCAACAGCAAAAAATAGAAAGAGAAATTCCATTTAAAGTTGCTATAAACATTATAAAATATTTGGGAGTCTACTTGTCAAAACAAACCCAGGAATTATATGAACACAATTTCAAAACACTTTTCAGAAAAACTCAGATCTGAACAATTGGAAAAACATCAGTTGCTCATGGGTAGGCTGAGCTAATATAATAAAAATAACAATTCTACCTAAATTAATTTACTTATTCGGTGCCATATCAATCAAGCTACCAAAAATTACTTGCTAGAACTAGAAAAACATAATAACAAAATTCATCTGGAAGAACAAAAGGTCCAGAATATCAAGGGAATTAATGAAAAGAAATGCTAGGGAAGGTGGCCTAGCCATACCAGATCTTAAATTGTGTTATAAAGCAGCAGTCATCAAAACCACTTGGTACTGATTAAGAAATAGAGTGGTAGATCAGTGGAATAGGTTAGGTACACAAGACACAGTAGTCAATGACTATAGCAATCTTCTATTTGATACATCCAAAGACTCCAGCTTCTGGGATAAGAACTCAATTTTTGATAAAAACTGCTAGGAAAACTGGAAATAGTATGGCAGAAAGTAGGCATAGATCAACATTTTACACCATATACCAAGACAAAGTCAAAATGGGTGCATGATTTGGATATAAAGGCTGATACTATAAAGCAAACTAGGAGAGCAAGGAATAGTTTACCTGTTAGATTTATGAAGAACAGAAAAAATTATGACCAAACAAGAGATAGAGAACATTATGAAATGCAAAATGCATAATTTTGAGTACATTAAACTGAAAAGTTTTTGTAAAACAAAGCCAATGCAACCAAGATTAGAAACGAAGCAGAAAACAGGGAAATAATTTTTACAACCAGTGTCTGATAAAGGCCTCATTTCTAAAATATATAGAGAACTGAATCAAATTTATAAGAATACAAGTCATTCCCCAATTGCTAAATGGTCAAGAGATATGAACAGGCCATTTTCAGATGAAGAAATTAAAGCTATCTATAGTCACATGAAAATATACTCTAAATCACTATTGATTAGATAAATGCAAATCAAAACAACTCTGAGGTACCACAGGACACCCATCAGATTGGCTAACATGATAAAACAGGAAAATTACAAATGCTGAAAATGCGGGAAAGTTGGAACACTAATGCATAGTTGGTAGAGTTGTGAACCAATCCAACCATTCTGGAGAGCAATCTGGAATGATGCCCAAAGGGCTATAAAAATCTGCATACTCTTTGACCCAACAATACCACTTCTAGGTCTGTATCCCAAAGAAAGCATACAAATGGGAAAAGGGTCCATATGTACAAAGATATTTAAAGTAGCTCTTTGTGTGGTAGCAAATAATTGGAAATTGAGGGGATGCCCATCAGTTGGGGAATGACTGAATGAATTGTGCTATATGAATGTAATGGAATACTATTGTGCTATAAGAAATGATGAGCAGCCAGATTTCAGAAAAAAAAAAAAAACTGGAAAGACTTAAATGAACTGATACTGAGTAAAGTGAGCAGAACCAAGAGATTGCTGTATGCAGTAACATCCACAATGCGTGATGACTAACTTTGATAGACTTATCTCTTCTTAGCAATGCAGAGATCCAAGATAACTCCAAAGGACTTATAGAAAATGCTGTCTACATACAGAAAAAGAACTGTGGAGTCTCAATGCAGATTGAAGCAAATTATTTGCTCTTTCTCTCTTTTTGTTTTTTTTTCTTTTTCATGGTTTCTCCCATTGCTTCTAATTCTTCTTTATATTATGTCTAAAATGAAAATAGAGTCATTATGAATTTTATGTAGAGCCTATATCAAATTATATGCCATCTTGGGGAGAGGGAATGGGAGAGATGGGGAGAAAATTTGGAACTCAAAATTTTATGAAATTGAATGTTAAAAACTAAAAATAAGCAAATAAATAATTTTAAAAAGAAAGAAAGATAAAAATTAGCTCTAAGGACTTAGAATGTTAAACATAGACTGTAGAACTTTAGAGCTAAAAACTTTAAAACAGGAGTTTTTAACGTGTTTGTGTATGTGAGAGAGAGAGAGAGATATCTTTTGTCAGTCTTGTACAAAACAATGGACTCCTTTTTGGAAGCAAATTATTAAATGAATAAAATAAGATTCCTACGATTAAAAAATCCAATTACAGTGGCATAAAGATGAATTTCTTTCCTATACAATTTCAAAATTCATAGACTCCAGGTTAAGAATTCCAACTCTAGAACTTTTTAGCACAAAAATGGGCATAGCAGGGCACAGCTTGGAGACAAATGTAAACATGATAGATTGACAATACTGGCAAGATGGTGTAGTAGAAAGAGTATTTGACTTGGGAGTTGGGAGACAAAAGGAAGGAAGAATTCCTGCTTTGCTGTCAAACCTTTGTTCAGCCATTTTTCAGTCGTGAATGACTGTTTGTGGCCCCTATTTGGGGTTTTCTTGGATAAAGGTACCGTAGTGGTTTGTCATCTCCTTCTCTAGCTCATTTTACAGATGAGGAAACTGAGGCAAACAGGATTAAGTGATGTACCCAGGATCACACAGCTAGTAATTGTCTGAGGCCAGATTTGAACTCAAGAAGATGAGTCTTCCTGACTCCAGGTCCAGTGCTCTATCCACTCCACCACCTAGCTACCCTGCTATGACCTTGCATAAAACAAGCTACCTAGATTTCAGCTTATTCATCTCCAAAACAAAGGGTTTGAAAATGCTGAATCCTATAACAAAATATTAGAGCATCATACATTAGAATTGGAAGGACTCAGACATCACCATGTCCAAAACTCTTATTTTGCAAATGAGCAAAAAAGCAATAACTCCAGAACAGAGAGTGGAAGTCATAGGTCCAATATTACACAGCAAATTAGTGACAGAGCAAAGACCAAAACTTGGATTCTGAACTGATCATAGTGTGTTTTTCTGGATTCACACTTTATCATTTGCCCCCCTCTCTACACACATAAACTGAACACACAAATGAAAACAAAAGTTAAAAAAACCACAACAGAATGTTATAACTTTTGGCTTTTTCCTTAAGGGATTTTTTTTTCTTTCATCCCCCCCCCCCATAAAAAAAAATATATATATATACATATATATATATATATTCTTAAAGGCAGAAAGAGAAAGTGAGAGCAAAAGTGAGACAGAGAGAGACAGAGACAGAGAAACAGAGAGATAGAGAGACAGAGACAGAGAGGGAGAGGGACAGAGAGAGAGAAAGAGAGAGGGACAGAGAGAGAGACTCCTTGTTTCAGGCTTGATCCATCAGAATTAATAGAAACAACCACAGACATGTCAGAAAGTGAATGTTCCTGTCAATTGGCTGTAATCAGACTAACACAGGTTACAGTTGTAGCAGTAGCAGAGTCAGCAATGTAATAACAGGGTTATTTGTATTCCCAGGGTAAGAAAAGATTTAAAGTGGAGTTAACCCTTCCAAGTGGTAGGGTCAATAGTGATTTATTGCAATGACAGAAAACTCAATACCAGCCCTTTAAACAACTCTTTCATGCCTGAAGGGCTATTGGACTTGGCCTTGTTGTGGTTAATGCTTCAGGAAGATGTTTCCATATATTCCATGTATATGGCTTCCAAAAGAATAAGACATTTTACCTGGAGACAGGAGGTTTCTATGGTCCTTTATAATTTCTAACCACATTCATATACCAGAAAGAGTAAACATACTACAGTAACTATATCAACAGTGCTGTAAAATAAATGAAGAATTTTTAAAATCTTAGATACTTTGAAAAATGTAATGACCACCCATAGAGGACTGAAAATGAAGCATGATACCCACTTCCTGACAGAGAGGTCATAGAATGAATATGTACAATGAGAATTACCATTTTTGGATATAGACTACAGGGGAAATGTTTTGATTGATTATGGATATTTATTACATAGATTTTGTTGGGTTTTTTTTTTGTTGTCCCCCATGGGGAATAGGAAGAAGAGAAAACTATGTGCTCTTTAGTTGAAAAAAAAATATATATATATATATTAAATGGAGCTATTTACTATACTACCCATCTACTAAAGTGGCCTAGTCTATTAGAAACATGACCCATTGATCAGAGAAGGGTTAAACCAGTTGTTGTACATGAATGTAATGTAACATTTCTGCATTTTGTGAAATGATGAAAACAAAAAGCCTTGTGGGAAGACCTATGTGTACTGAAATTAAGAGAAGAAAGCTGAGCCAGGAAAATTATATACACTCTGACCAACCATGAAATAATAAACCTTGAATGTTGTAAAAGTATAATGACCCAGTTTTGGCCCAAAAAGAAATATGAGAGAAGAAACCATCCCCATCTCTTTGTAGAGATGGAACATGAAATGATAGGTGGTTAATTTTGCTAAATGGTTCATTGATTTCCCCTAGGACATGTTGGATGGCCCCTAGCATTGGCCATAATTCATGAAATCAGGGCATGATTGTTGCTTTTAGCCCTGCTAACTTCTGGATGCTTCTTTTCACTGGGCAGAATTGCCCTACTTGGAAGGATACCAACATATACTGGTTGTGTTAGAAGGACTTTCATCTCCTCTGCCTAAAACTAAATCTGGGAATGAATTAGCCAGCTCCACTGGCTCAAATGCTGCCTGATGAACACAGTGTCCCCTAGTGGGCAAATAGCTCTGCTGCAAAATGCCATATCTTTATATTTTTATTTTTTTAGATGGTGGGGGAAGAGTAGGGCTGCAGGGAGAAATAGACAACTCCTTCACCTGGATCACCTTTAACTCTTAAACTCTTCAGTGGTCTCAAGGCCTTAGCAGATTGAATTTTTAAAGCCCTTTATGGACATGATCATTTTTTCTCCTAATGAATGGCCAGCTGCTCTCCCAACTCAATCAGAGAATTCCTTGTTTATACTTCCTCAAAAGAATACATTTACAATTTGTTATCATATTAATACCTTCTTAGCTAGTAAGACATTATAGGAGAGAACAAGTCTTAGCCATCACAACCCCTCCCTGCCTCCAAAAATATGCATATATAAACACACCCAAAGTATACCTAAAGTCAAGTAAAAAATAATTGGAGAGGGGGAGATGGGGAATTAATTAACAACTGAGGGGATTATAAAAGGCCTTCTTTAAAGTAAAGTACTTGAGATGGACCTTAAAAAGAGAGTTAGATGTTCCATAAGATGAAGGTGAGGAAGTAATGCATTCATGGCATGGGGTAGAAGCCTTAAGGAGGCATGGAGTTACATTTGGCCAATTTTCCTGAAAGGAGAGCACATAAAAGAGAATAATAAAAAAAGGGTGACCCTTCCCAAGGGCATTGCATTGGAAAAGAGAATTCTTAACCACCAGAATGTCTGAGATTTGAGAGTGAGTTTAATCTAATTAGAAAGGCACTGAACTTGGTATTAGAAGAGATGGGCTCATGTCCTGTCTCTAATATTTACATACCAGGCAGCAGTAGATAGAGAGCCAATCAACCTCTCTGAGTCTATTTCTTCTTCAGAAAATAACTGAATACATAATAATTAATAGATATCTCCTAAGATGTATCAGGCATTGCACTAATACAAATGGTTGGTTGGTTGTTTGGCTGTTGTCCTTTGTTCTTGAAGAGGACCAAAATGACATCACCATACTAGAGTCAGGTTTCAATGTGTCCAACTGTGGTCAAACCAATGCAAGTGTGGGACTCTCTGCCACAGGTATGATCTCATTTGATCTTCACAGCAATCCTGGGAGGTAGGTACTATCATTATACCCATTTTACAGCTGAGGAAATTGACTTGAAGTAACTGACACAAGGTTGCACAACTAGTAAGTGCCTGAGGCCAGATTTAAGCTCAGGTCTTCCTGATGCCTGGCACATTGCTTTAGACACATTATCAATATCATTATTGTCATTATGAATGCACAAATGACAGATGGGATGAAAGGTATTAGGGTTGATATTTTGAGCTCTTTCCTGGCATCTCCTGAAAGAATCCAGTCTCTTAGACTGTCTCATCTCCCATACTATGTTTTAGATTACAGCTATTATGAGGACACAGCTGGACCCTCTTTTGGATTAAATACTCATGCTACATAGGAGGACTATGTAATAGTACTTGGATGAATCCATGCAAATCCATCCTCACTCCTAGAAACATAAAGCCAAGAAACATTGGTTCAATTTCACTCTACATCAGGAGGCTGGTATATGAAGAAGGGTAACACAGTTTTTTAATACTATTCTAAGCTGGAATCATATACATATATAATGATAATGGATTATTTTTAATAGATTTTACACAGATTATCTCACTTAGGTTCCACTATGATCCTAATAAATATATAAGGGGGAAGATTGGTGAAGGGACCAGACCTGTGATTTCATTTTGTGCCAAGAAGCCATAAAGAATCTCTTTCTCCCAATGCAGATGGACACATGCTATGCAACTTAGCATTTTAGAGAGCTGTTTTGGGCATTGAGAGATCAAATGGATGTGCTCAGGGTCATACAACCAGTATGTGATAATAGACAGAACTTAAACTTACATCATCCTGATTTCTAAGCAAGCTTGCTGTTCTCATCCTATAGGTGCAAAAATTGAAACAGAGAAAAGATAAATTATTTGCCCAATATTTTTAGGAGGTCTGTGTTACATTTGAAAAAGTTGAAAGACCTGGAGTTGAATCACAGGTCTGCTGTTTTACTACCTCTGCTATTGTGGACAAATTAGTTGATCTTACTGAGCCTCAATTTGTTCAATTATTAAACAAAGAAGTTGGAGTTAAAATCTCTAAGATTTCTTCTAGATTTATATCCTGGTATCTGGTATCCAATCTGTGCCCAGGCTAGAACTCAAATAATAATGTCCTGGTGTTACATGCATTTGCCCACAATATACTGTAAAGCCAAGCACAAGCAGCTTTCCAGAGGACTGCTGCTGTGAACGGATTTCAAGATTTTGATTACACAGTATAGTAAATTCTCTATTTATTCAGAAACAAACTAAGACAAGACATTCAAAGAAAATCAAGGTACAGCATTCACAATGTTAAAACTTATCACTAAATTAGTCAAATAGTTTCCACCAAAGTGGTCACATAGTTTTAAGAAAAGCACATTAATTTACACAATCACAAAGTCCTTAATCCAATCACAAAGTACAAAAGTCAAAGTCTTCCACCCATGGAATGCAATTAAGTTATAGTATCATAAGTTATAGTATATAAGATATATAGTATATAAGATACAGTATCATAATTTATAGTATCAGTCACTACTCAGTACCCTCTTAAAGGGTAATGGAAAGTACAAAGGCCATCCACCCATAGGTCACAATTAAGTTACAATTTCATCAGTCATCATTAAATACCAAAGGAGAGGTCTTTTCATCTTAACTTGAGGCAGAATCTCAGTTTCCATGGTTCCTCTTCCATGGTCCCAGCTCCTACCTGAATCCAACCAACTGCCACCTGAGTTCAAAGGTGGAAAGCTCTCAATTCCTTGTCCAGCTGTCTGTGCAGTTCCTGTTCCATATTGAAGCTCACAGTGTCTAGTCCACCTCAAGTCTTTCACAGTTTCTGTTCCTGGGAAGACAAGGCTTAGCAAAGCCACAATAACATCGAACCACATTGCCGTCAGCCTTATCAAAATCACTTTCTGCCTGTGAAATCAACATAGACTCAAAACAGACAGACAAAGTACCAACACCACAGTCATGCTTCCTCTGGCAGCTGTGGTTGGCCCTTGGAAGTCCTGGCAGCTCCAACTGGTTCTCAGAAGAAGTTCTGCCACCACAAGTTCTGTTCACAAAATCAAAATCACTTTCTCCAGCCTGGCCTCTCCTCCACAGCCTCCAGCTGCTTTTTCTAAGAAGTTCTGTTCTCAGTTCTCAGTTCTCATTTCTCTTCTCAATTGTTCTCAATTCTCGGTTCAGTCCTCAGTCCAGCAAAAGCAGCCCAGCCTCCAGATGCTTGTGGAGAGAAGTTCTGACTCTCCAGCTTGTGTTTTTCCTTATATAAGGTATTAGATCCTCCCTGTTCCAGCCTCTCCCTGTAATGGCCGCAATAGGGGTTCATATCTTCTGTTTCTTAACAGGGGCTTGATATAATTAATTTGAAACTAAGAGCTAAGTACCTGTTAGCTTGCCAATACAAGGGGATTTTCAAATTCCATTACTAATACATATATTACATACTTCCTTCATTTGTGCTTGACACAAAATGTTAGACAACAGAATGTTAGAGCTGGAAAGTACCTAGAGGAATATGTTAACACTTAGCCTTTCTAGCTCTTAACAGGATCAATGATGCTCCTGCTCAGCAGAAGAAATTTTATGAAGTGACAGAGTTGTAACAAAGGTTGAAGGATTATGGCTTTCTGCAGGAATATCATTCTTTCGAGCAGGGTAGAGAACATTCCTTCTTTGAAGTAGTTAAAGACTGCCAATCTTGGGCCTTATACCCCAATGGTTTCTACCACACAGTGTTATTCTGTTTCCTTGGATGAACCAATATGGAAGATTGTGTCCCTCTTGTCACCTTTTTTTACTGGTTCCAGCCTCTCTCCCAAGTCCCCATGAAGGTTGAGCTAGTCTTTCTAGAAGACAGGCTTGTTCCTTTCCCTTTCCTGATGTTTACCCTAATGACTATGTGGGCAACCTCACTCCTCGACCAACACTTCCCTCAATCATCTTTTCTCTAGATGAAAGAATTACCAGTTATGATTCAGCAAAAGGGAAGGGAAGATGAATGCATGTATCTCTGACCATAGATATTCATATTCGTGCTTATGTTCAATGCTGTATTCTCTCTGACACTCTTTGTGTCTGTAACTCAGAAACACATATAACAGTGAACAAGAGTATCAGATAATCCAGTTTGGGAGACCATTTTCCTCTTGGTCACAGTTGTGTCTGGATTTCATATTATTGCTGTGCCTGATTCAGTCCAGTCCAACAGAGCCAAGTTTCAGGAAGATTTGCCAGAGAATGTTTTATTTAATTAGGCCTTTTGTACTAATGACATTTTGCCCATTTGTGCTAAAGCTTGCATGAGGTTTAATTAAGTCGGTTTTAATGGTTTACTTTTTCAAACCATTTAATTACTGTTACAGTTAGGGATGGTGCATACTATTTTGAAATAAGATGTCTGGCTGCCAGTGATTTCCAATAAATGCTGCTTTACTTAATGCACATTTGATGAAAAAACAATACAGAAAGCCTAGTTATTTAAATTCCTGCATAAAACTCTTTAAAAAAACAACAGTTGTATTTTTCCCCTAAGAGAGAGGTTTTCAAGATGAAGGACTTTATCCCATCATTCTGTGCATCCACATGGTGCATTATGTTGATGGTGAATGCAAGTGACTATGATGAAAGTAGAGATGATTATGATGATGGTAGAGAAAATGGTCATGACTATGGACAATGTTTGTAATGGTGATAGTGGAGGTAATAATATAACTTGCAATTTGTGGGTTTGTGGCCAACTCTGGGGACTAAGGAAGATGCTGTCATATACATGCATATGTCTATGCATGAATAAAAGTTGAACATCAGGTAAATCACTATTTAGCAATAGAATATGTGTGGTTACATTGTGGAGGGAACAGGCACCATATTGTGGGTTTTAAAACAAAAGTCAGAACATATAACCTCTGCGTAACTTAAAAAAAGATTATGACCTTGGAGGAACAATAATAAGACATTGCCAGCTTTCTCAAAACATAGAGAGGACAGAATTTCATGTACTGTTTCAGAGAAAGTCATGATTTTGAGTTATGTTTGTTAATAGAGAGGATTCAGTCTGAAGGTTAAGGTAGAGGTCTTTGTCCAAAATTCCTATGATAAAAGATAAAAGTTATCTCTCTCTCTCTCTCTCTCTCTGTCTCTCTCTCTCTCTCTCTCTCTCTCTCTCTCTCTCTCTCTCTCTCTCTCTCTCTGTCTCTCTCTCTCATATATAGATATAGATAGATATATGTGTGTATACACACATATGCATGCACATATGTATATGTATGTTTATGATGTATACATGTTTGAATAATTAGGGTATAAGGCTAGACCAGGAAGCAAAAAAGAAGTCAAAACATCAAAATGAAGACAAACTGAGATGAGCTGGAAAGGCTAGCAGATGCTTCCAAATAAAGCTGTATAAAAATGTAATGTTACCTCAGGAGGTAGTAGATTTTGATTTTTAAATCAATTTGCTGAATAGTTGTTGAGCATTGAAGAGAGGGAATTATAGGCTGGGTACAGATCTTCTTTGTCCCTTAATAGGCTTAGGTGAATTTGAGGACCTTTCCTGATTTGAAAATATACTCTGCCCCCTAATAGGCTGAATGTGGTCACATGGAGTCTGTGGTCAGAAGCTTGTTTTTCAGGAAGGCACAACTTTTGTTCCTTTGTAGTCAAGTGGGTCACAGGGTTGTGATGTTATCTGACCCTGGAGGACACACACACACACACACACACACACACACACACACATCCTGACTTTGGGGCTTGCTTTGGGAAGAGTTGTGTCATTTGGCCCGATGAGACTCTGGCCAGCTGTTGAGCCCCCCGGCTTTGACAACCCAACTGTTGGTGCTTCTCTCTCTGGTGATTGACTGTATATATGTGATCTTAATGCCTGGCTACCAAGAGTTAATTAAAATGGCAATCTAGCAAATGGAACAGGTAACCAACTACCATTGATTGGTACTCCCAGGTAAGCCACTACTTTCTTTCTCCCACAAAGATAGACTTTGTACTCTCCCAGAGTCTCTGTTCCTTTCACGACTGAATCTATCTTTAAAAAGTTGATATCAAGGTTCACTTTAATGCTGTATTATGTTATATGATTAGAACTTGCCACAGCAAGAGAAATACTAGTTATAGTTCTTATTGGTCCATATTAAGTTACTCCTAAGTACCTGTAGATTTTGGCCTCAGCATCTCTTTAAGGGTCAATGGAATCAGAGGCTCATACTCAATATTATAGAAACAATGAATAAAAAGAACTGGTCTCTGTTCTTAAAGAACCTATGATACTATAGGAAAACTAAAATATAAGTGAAAGTTACTACAATGTAAACTATAACATGGTGACGAAATAAGAGAGATAACAGCAAAAAAACTACAAGAAAACCAGAGACAGAATTAACAACAGTTGTTGATAGCAGCAATAAAAATAATGTTTACATAGTACTTTAAGGTTTATAAAGTGCCTTACATGTGTTCACTCAAAAGTAGGAGGATCAGGCAAAATATAATTTGAGAAGTATTTAATTTATAGTTTTATGGAGGAAATGGTTTTTGATCTGGGTCTTGATAGATGGATTAAATTCCTTTATATTGGAATGGCAAATGGGAGGGCCTTCCAGGTGCATCAAATAGCAAATCTTTCAGACTGATTGAAACATTATTGGAATGTTATTATAGGAAAGAGAATAATGTGACAGAAAACTGGGAATTAAGTAGGCCCCAAATTTTGAGAAGTCTCAAATGCCACTTTAAAGAGTAGACTAGCAAAGGTCTTTAAACAGTGATAACATGATCAATCAATTAATATTTATAAAGTACCCATAACTCTGTGCTAGATATTAATGCTACAATTGTCAAAGTTATGGATTTATTAGTAAATATAAAAGAAAACATAAACATTTTGAGAAAGGATACATCCTTTATTCCTGAGTGGAGAACTTGTTTTATTTATATTTGTGTCTCTCTCACTATGTTGTATAGTATGTGTATGTATATATGTATGTATACACATATATGTATATGTATATGTATATGTAAACGGTACATACATACTGTGTGTGTATATATGTATTATATGTGCATATACTATATGGTGTGTGTATACATATACACACACTCTATGTAGTATATATGCCTAAGTGCTTGTTGAACTAATGAATGAATAGGCATGCAGTGTCTGGCAGGAAGAAAAGAATGTGATTGATTTCTCTGTCCTGCCAGTCTCCTAAAAAGCAAGAAAAGACAAAAAAATTCCATAGGTCACATCAGAGTAATAAATAAATCTCTTATTCCTTCCTAAGTATAAATGACATTTCATAAAGATTGCCATTTTACGTCACTCTGTTTTTTCTGAAAAGATTTCTCAAAAACAGAGCAATAGAAATCATTCATCCAGACACGCACATACACACTCAAGTGACATCAGGAAGACCCATTAGGATGACTGTCATGTTTCCTGGACTTTTGTTCTACCAGCAATGAACAGTAGCTGTCAGTATGACTCACAGGGCCCTACAACTCTGCAGATGAAACAAAGGTGCCACAAAGACAATAGCTCTCCTAAGAGAGAATGTGTCATCTCCTTTTTCATCTGAAAAGTATTGAATACCAATAACAAAGGGCTCCCTTGACAAATGGCCATATTTCTGAGAATCTGGAATCTTAAAACCACAGAGCTTTGGAATCCAAAGACAACATGTATACCTTCCAGTTCTAACCCTAAGAAAGCAGTATGTGGAAATAATACTGATTCTGCAGTCAGATGACCTGAGTTCAAATTATATGTATTGCCTCTGTGATCTTGGACTGTTCCTTTTACTTCCTTGGACCTCAGTTTCCTTATCTGTATAAAGTATTGACTTACAAAACCTGTAGTCATCAGTTAACAGGCATTTCTTAAGATCCTGCTACATGCCAACAAGTGTGTTAAGTGTTAGTAAAATAAGAACACAAAGGTCCCTTCCCCCAAGAAGCTTGTATTCAAATGAAAGAGATGCATAATTTTTTTGTAAAAAACAACCACACCTAATTACAAAGAAAATATTTATAAAGTGGAGAGAAGATAATCAGTCTTTGAAGGGAAGGCATAGTGAAAACCTGGAAGAGAGAATTTGAGCTGGGAGATGAATAATACCAAGAGAACTCAATGTCAGAGGAGAGAAGACAGAGAGCTCCAAGTACAGGGAATAAACAATGCAAAAGCACAGAGATGGCTTTCGGCTATATATTTTATTGAGTCATTTTCTTCTCTGTTTTGTGTTTTGTATTTCTGTCATCAGAGTAGCTCCTTATGGTCAAGCTCCTTTTTTGTTTGCACATTCTTCTAGTCTCCTTCTTAACTTTGGGACACTGGGCTGTTTATTGACTTTTGGTGGGGATGGTATAGCACCAAAGCAATATTCACAGTGCCAATGACAACTATGAAAATGCTGGCATAGTTCTCAATCACAAAATATGACAGACTCTCCATATAGAAGATAGAAGCAAAACATTTATTCAGAGAGCAGAAAACCAAATTCCAAAACCAGAAAGCCAAATTCATCATAGCAACAAAGAGGTTAATACACCATAGCATAGCAGGGAGCCACATTACCCTTTAGACTTTCCACAAACACTCACAAGCCTAGCTGTCACAGCAGGTAACAAACACTTACAAGTCGAGATGTCTCCTTGGATGAGTCCTCTTTTCCCTCCAGTACTAACTGCTCTGACTCCTACCTTCTGGTGGGCTCTGCTCCACCTTTCAGCAAATTCCTCCCACCATAGGCTCCATGTGATTACATTCTGTCTATTAGGGAGCAGGAAAGATCTTCAAATGAGGGAAGATCCTCCAATTCCCTTAGGCTTATTATGGTGCAGGGAAGATCTTCAAATTACCATTACCACTGCAGATGGGAAGAGTGTGATTGGGGAATGTCTTGCCTGACTTATCATTTTATATCATTTTGCTGTTTTCACAACACCAGGACCTGGAAACCTTTTAGGGCTCCTTAAGAGATACAATCCAGGGATAAGTCTGTTCACTGCCCTGCTGCTCTGAATTCTGCAAGTTCCTGACAAAGGTTCAGGTCTATCAAATTGTTTGATTGGGAATTTTGGTAGAATGCTACTTAATTCAGTCACACTGACCTGATGAAAGGCTCTTCTTCAGAGCATCTTAACTTTCAACTTTCTTTTAGCCTTGGAATCTATGATCTACTGCAGGGATTAGAAATACCCTGCTACCATTTGCTTCCTATAACTTATTCCCTAGGGTCAATACTTATGACCACTGTTATGTGTCCTGGATTTGTGATCCAGTACTGAGTGGTAGGTGACAGAGACACCATAGGGTGCCCATTCCTTCACTCAGCACTTGCTCAGGGATCCCTGGGGATCCTTCTCTGTGTGCCCTATCTCAGTTCTCTCAATGCTTAGGCAATAGAATGCCCCTCACCTCATCTACCACTATTTGGAGTTCAAAGCTAGATTTCCCCTCCCCAGTGTAAACAGACCTCTCCATTATCTTTATAAGCTTCCCTAGACTGGAAAAATTACTAACTCTGACTTATTCTTAGATTTCTCCATCAGACTTCAGCAAAGGAGGTGTGTGTGTGTGTGTGTGTGTCTGTGTGTGTGTGTGTGTGTGTGTGTGTGATTGGGGGGTGAAGATCTGGGAGAGAGGGAGAGATACTTAGACTCTACAGCTTCATCTCATTACTAGATGTTGATTCTACTCATCACATATTTTCTAAAGAATCCTCCTTTATCTCCCTTCCATCACCCTCTGCCTCTCTTTCTATGTTATAATTCTTGTAAATACTTATGATTAGACAATCTTATAGTTGGACTAGACATCTCAAATTGCTAAGTTCAACATGTACCTGAACAGGTATCTCCTCTGCAACAATATACTTGGCAAGGAAGGCTCTCCAGTCTCTACTAGAAGATCCCCAGTGACAGAAATCTCCCTACCTCCTGAGGAAATCAACTCATGCCTCTTTTCAACAACTCTATTGGTTAAGCTGGTTTGGTTTAATATTTATATCAAGTCAAAATCTGTACCCTAACATTTCTAAATATTGCTCCCATTTCCAATCTTTAAAAAATTTCCTATCTTCCAATTTCCAACCTTATTTCTAACCAGAAAAAGCTAAATTCCTTTTTTACACCACACATAGGCATAAATTGCTTGAACTAGTCTAGTCTGGATCAGGATAATTCCACATTTCTTTTCGAAGTTGTCACACACCCCCCATCTCATTTTTGCATTTCTCAGTCAATAAAAATGCCTTAAGTAACTGTTAAGTTCTAGGCACTGTGCTGAGCAGTGGGAGTACAGAAACAAAAACAAAACAAAATATAGTCCTGACCTCAAGTAGCTCAGTCAAATAAGGAGACGATATACAAGCAATTATGTACAAAGAAGCTACATACAAGATAAATTAGAAATAATTAGTGAATAGAAGGCACTAGAATTTTCCACCATCACTTTGCCCCCCACACCCAAGAAGATAGAATTTTAAATATGACTTCAAGGAAGCTAGAGAAGTTAGAAGGCTTTCTTAAAGGCAAAAGCATATAGAACCTGCTGAGGTTTTCCATCATAAGGGTTCTTATGAGCATTTCCATTATAAAAGGTCTCTCTGAGTTTTTCCCTCATAATGATCCCTCTCCCTAGTGTTTGTCTGCCTCTTCATCTACCCTTCACAGTCATTTGACCAGGGCGTGGAGATGACATTTTCAAAGAGTTCAAAAACACCTCTAAGAATCAAATGAAATACAAATATTGTCCAATGCTACCCAACCTCATCTGCAGTAATATGCTCAAGTCTTATTACCTCACCTCATTACCATTTAATTGAATTAAAGGTAAATTTGTTTTTATGTTGTATAATTAGAAATTACAGGTAAGGGACAACAGCAATCTCATTAGTGGCCATCTGTTTATAAAGAAACAACTGTCTCAGAGTCACCAGGAATCTTTGAAATGAGTGTACATATTCATAGACTTTGAAAGCAGAAACAGGATTTAAGAATCACATAACCTAGCCTCTTCTTTCCACAAATGAAGAAACAGATTTTTAGATGAAGGGTGACTTACTCAAGGTCACATAGTTAGTGAATTCCAGAGATGGAAGTAAATACACATGCTAGTACATGTGCATAAATGTGTATGCATACATACACTAATTCAACTATGAATATTTGGAAAATAATAACACATAACTGCCTTTTCAATAGGCCCATAAGTCATGTCATTCTAAAACTTCAAGGAGGATATTTGCATAAGGTCACAGGATCATAATCTGATAAAAAGACAAAAAGCAAATCACAACTGCCCTCACAGAGCTTACTCTGTAGCTCCTTAGTGAGTACTACAAGACCAGCTTCTTCTCCCCCAGATTCAAAATGCAACTAAGATCTGTTAATGATGAGTGATTATGTTGCTTTATTTTTGACAATGGCTTTTAAAATTTTGGTCTGCAAAGCTTACGCCCATGTCTATGCCCTCAGGAATTGTCTTATGGTTCTTCAATGTGTCACAAATATTGTTAACATGAATACTCATATAATTGGTGGAATTCACATACTATTCATGCCTTCTATTCATGTGTTATTTTTTATCTGTATGCTTTCCTGAATCCTTTCAGAAGATCTATCTAATATCTAGGAAAGTTTAACCTAGGGCATTTAAAAGTATATGCACATCAAGGTAGCACATGGACCATCCATTACCTTTTGTTTTGGATACATGAGACTCTCAGTTTATGTGCTATAGAATAATTGTATTAATAATAATAACAAAAATGAAAATGAGATTACTAGATATGAATGAGCTATATTGCAGGAAATGGAAATAGCATGAAGATATATTCATTGAGCTAATATCATTGATTTTTTAATTATTATGGCAAATAGGAAAACTATCATTTGGGGCCTCAGAAAAAGAACTTCTGGTAAAGAAGTTGAAAAACTCTTTCATAAGTGCCCATAACACATTAGCTGCATCTAGATGACCTGAAAATAATGATACAATAGACTCATGGCAATTCCCTAATGAATATTGAAGGTAAACTTAAAGCCCAGAGTTCCCAATCAAAGATAAATTTGTCTTCTGGCTATATGTCTTTACAAGGCATTTAAAATCAATTCTTAGGGGAAGAACCTAGAAGATAGAATAGAGGCAAAAAACCCAGCAGAATTCTCCCAATTTTCCCCTCTATATAACTTAAACATAATATATCAAATTGAATTTTGGAGTGACACAGTCAGTTTAAAGGTAGGAATGCAACATTTTTTCCAGCCCAAGAGGAAGTCAGAATTAGAGGTGTATGTATGACACCTGTGTGGGGGAAGTCATCCCAGAGTGCATATGGCAATAACAACAACAGTGGGCTTTAGAGGTGCATCATCAGCTTCAGGAATTTTCACTCCAGAGACAATAACAGGGTTGCATAATTGGTAAGAAGGAAATTACAAAGGACCCATTACTGACACTGGATTCAGAACCTAGAGCTGTCTGATAATCCCATTTCCCATTCACATTTCTGTTTTGCAGGTAAGGTTAAAGAGAAGCATTTGTGGTTGGTCACAAGGGAGTAGGGACCTTGAATGCAGTTAAAGCACAGAGAGAAGCATTTGAAATTGTGGCTACAAGGGAGCAGGCGTGCTTCCTGAGTAAAGACTAAAATGGAGCCCAAGAAGAACAGTGACCATGTCCAGATCACACCAACTTGGAAGGACCAAAAACTTACATACCCTCAAAATTATCTCTGAAAAAAAAAAGTGGTACAAATAATCCTGAAGCTTGGGGTAGTGCTTCCCCACTCCTTATTGAGTGGAGCCCAATTTTAGCATAAAGTTCAAAGCCAATAAATAGGCTAGAAAAAAGGACAAACAATAAAAAGGAAACTGACCATAAAAGGTTACAAGGTGACAGCAAAGATTAAGACATCAATTTGGGAGAAGACAAGAACACAAAAACAGCCGCAAAAAAAAAAAGACAAAGAAAAAATGCAAATTGGACACACAACCAACAAAAATCCTGGAAAGAGCTAAAGAAAAAAATACAAGTAGTAGAGGAAAATTTGGGGAAAGAAATGAGAGTGATGCAAGAATAGTATGAAAAGATAATAAACATCTGGGAAAAAGAGAAACAAAAATACTGAGAAAAAAAACCTTTAAAACAGAATAGGCCAAATGGTAAAAGAGGCACAGGAATTCACTGAAGAAAGAACTACATAAAAAGCAGAAATGGCCAAATAAAGAAAAGATGTTCAAAAGTTTCCTGAAGAAAATAATCCTTTAACAATAAAAATTTGGGCAATATGGCGGAGTAGAAGCACAACCTCTGAGCGGCTCCAGTTTCACCTTCTCCAATCAATGTATAAAGGGGACTCTGAACGAACTTTGGAGCTGCACAACCCACAGAATGACACAAAGAAGCTAACCTCCTGATGAGGACAGTACGGCAGGCCAGCAGGAATCGGCCAGCACAGCACTCTGGGAGCCAAGCCAGGGCCGCTTGAGCCAGAGGTTTTAGCCCCAGGGTGGGCCTCATCAGATGCCAGTTGGAGAAACTCCAGATGAGCAGCAGCTGTGGACATTTACAGATTTATCAACACATAGATGCGAAAAACAAAGTGAGAGGTCAATGCAGTCTGGACTCTGGGACCAAGTAAGTGGGAGTGCATTGGCTTTTGGCCCCAGAGAGAGAAGTTCCTGAGATGCCAGCACAGCCAGCCAGCACCATGTGGCAGCTTCAGCTCCTGGCCTGCAAAGTGTAGGGGGATCAAGCAACCAGTCTGAGGGGTAATCACTCTTGTTTTAACCTGCTTGGATCTGGATTGCAGTCTAGGGTGCAGGTCCTGGGGTGTGTGTCCAGCTTTCCAGAGTGTGTGGAGGCCTCAGAGAGGGCACCCATCTAATAACTTCAGCAGTTGAGAAAACCCCAGCGTTTGGGACAAAAGCCCCTCTGTCTGGTGGCAGAGTCCTACTGTGGTAAAAAGCCCAGTGGTAAAGTGACTGAGGGGCAACATGACCAAGCAAAGGAAACAAAGCAGACAGAAGATTCCAACATTACATTCCTAATTTGGGGACAAAAAGGAGTAAAGCATGGAACAGGAGGAAAACAGTGAAGTCAGAACTCCTGCACCAAAAGCTTCAAAGGAAAATATGAGCTGGTTACAGGCCATAGAGGACCTTAAGAAGCAGATAAGAGAAGTGGAGGAAAAATCAGGAAGACAAATGAGAACAATGCAAGAAAATTATGAAATGAGAGTCAATAGCCTGACTGAGGAAAATAACACCTTAAAAAACAGACTCACTCAAATGGCAAAAGAGCCTCAAAAAGGCAATGAGAAGAAGAATGCCTTAAAAAGCCGAATTTGCCAGATGTAAAAAGAATCCCAAAAGCTCAATGAGGAGAATCATTGCTTCAGAACTAGATTGGAGCAAATGGAAGCAAATGACTTTATGAGAAATCTAGATGCTGTTAAACAGATCCAAACAAATGAAAGAATAGAAGGCCATGTGAAATATCTCATGGGAAAAAAACACTGACCTGGAAAATACATCCAGGAGAGGTAATTTAAAAATTATTGGACTACCTGAAAGCCATGATCAAAGTAAGAACCTAGAAATCATCCTCCAGGAAGTTCTCAAAGAAAACTGTCCTGATGTTTTAGAACCAGAGGGCAAAACAGAGGCTGAAAGAATCCACCAATCACCTCCTGAAAAAGATCCCAAAAAGAAAACTCCTAGTAATATTATAGCCAGGTTCTGGAATTTCCAGATTAAGGAGAGAATATTACAAGCAGACAGGAAGAAACAATTTGAATATTGTGGAAACATAATCAGGATAACCCAGCATCTGGCAGCTTCTACACTGAGGGATCGCAGGGCTTGGAATATGATATTCTGGAGGCCAAAGGAACTGAGATTAAAACCAAGAATCACCTACCCAGCAAAACTGAGTATCATGTTTCAGGGAAAAATATGGTCATTCAGTGGAATAGAGGACTTTCAAGCATTCTTGATGAAAAAACCAGAGTTGAATTTTGACATCCAGATACAAGAAGCAAGAGAAGCATGAGAAGGTAAACAGGGAAAAGAAATTATAAGGAACTTATCAAAGTTGAACTGTTAACATTCCTACATGGAAAAATAATAATTGTAACTGATGAAACTTTTGTCAGTATGAAAATAGTTGAAGGGAATAGAAATATATATATGTTTCTGTGTGTGTGTCTATATATGAGGGTATATGGGCATAAGAATACATACATGAATGTGTGTATATATGTTTACAGGTATACATAGATAGAGGGCACAGCACTAATTTAACAGGAAGGGATGATACTTAAAAGGTGAAATTAAGAGGTGAGAGAGGAATATAATGAGAGGAGATGGGGAGAGACAGAATGGGGTAAACTATCTCATAAAGAAGAGGCAAGGGAAAATGGTTACAATGGAGGGGAAGAATAGGAAGGCAAAAGGGAATGGGTCAACCTTATTCTCATTGAATTTGGCTTGGGGAGGGAGTGAAATACACACTAAATGGGGTATCTCACCCTACAGGAGAGTAGGCGGGAAGGGGATGAGAGGGGGGATGATGGAAGGGAGAGCAGGCTGGGTGGGGGGGGGGGGAGGGAAGTTGGAATCATCCACTTTTGAAAAGGGACGGGATCAAAGTAAAGAATAGAACAAGTGGGAGGGTGGGATAGGAGGGAGGGAAATATAGTCAGTCTTTTACAATATATCTACTATATTATTGTTTTACATTAGCTACACATGTACAACCTGTACTGAACTGCTTATCTTTCCAGTAAGGGTGGGTGACAAGGAAGGAAGGGAATGAATCTTTAATTCAAAGTTTTAAAATCAAATGTTTAAATGTACATATATATATATATATAAATACATATATATACTATTATTAATGCTATTTTACATGTAATTGGGAAATAAGATATACAGGAACTGGGGCATAGAGATCCACCATGCCCTACTGGAAAAGTCTAAAGGGGTATGGGCGAAAATATGGGAGAGAGCAGATTGGAGGAGGAGAATATCCTGTGGGACTGCTATTTTGGGGCAGTGGGTAGGGGAAAAATGGGGAGAATATTTGTAACTCAAAATCTGACAGAAATGAATGATGTAAATCAGAAGTTATTAAAGCATTTGGAAAATGGAAACATAAACAATAAAAATTTGGCAGTTAAAAGGTACTGACTCCATGAGACATCTAGAAACAACTATACAAAGTCAAAGAAAAAAAAAAGAAGAAAATGTGAAATACCTCACCAGAAAAACAAGTAACCTGGGCTAATGATTTGAGGGGAAATAACTTAAGTATTATATTAGCAGAAATCTGAGAGACAGACAGACAGACAGACCAAGAGAGGGAGAAAGAAACAGAGACAAAAAGAGAGAGAGAGAGAGAGAGAGAGAGAGAGAGAGAGAAGGAGAGAGAGAGGGAGGAAGAGATATCACATTAGATATCATATTTTAATAAATTATAAATCAAAATAGCCCAAATCTTTGAAATAGAGGGAAAATAGAAATTAAAGATTCAACCAATCACCTGAAAGTGATACCAAAACAAAAACTCCAAGGAATATTATAGTCAAATTCCAGAATTCCTGGGTCAAAGAGAAAACAATAAAAGCTGCCAGAAAGAAGCAATTAAAATATTTTGGATGCATAGTCAGGATCACATAAGAGTTAGTAGCTTACATGTTAAAGAATAGAGGGTTCAGAATGTGATATTCTGAAAGGAAAAGGATATCATATTAAAACACAAAATAATCTATCTAGCAAAATCCAATTCTATTCATCAGGAGAAAATGGATTTTTAATAAAATGGAGGACTTTCAAGAATTCCTGATTAAAAACAAAGCAAAACAAAACAAAACAGAAATGACCTTCCAGTACAGTAATAAAGAGAAACATAAAAAGTTAAAAGTGAAGAGAAATCATAAGAGACTTAATAAAGTTAAACTCTTAACATCTTTACATGGGAAAATGATACATGTAACTTCTAAGAATTTGATCTTTACCAGGTTGTTTAGAAGGAGGCTATATAGAAAGAGGGCACAAGTGTTAGTTCATTGTATTGGGATGCTCTCAAAAATATGTAGTGAGAAAAAAAAAGATTCACTGGGAGAAGGAGAAAGGAGAGGAAAATGGGAGGAATCATCTTACATAAAAGAGACATGTAAAGAAAAGTTTTTATAATAGAGAGAAAAATGAAAGAAGTGGTGGTTGATGCTTATACCTCACTCTCATCAAAATTGGTTCAAAGAGGGAAGAACACACACACACACATATATATATGTTGGGGGGGGAGGCAGGGCATTTAGGATTAAGTGACTTGCCCAAGGTCACACAGCTAGTAAGTGTTAAGTATCTGGGGCTAGATTGGAACTCAGGTCCTTCTCACTCCAGGGCCAATTCTCTATTCACTGCACCATGTAGGAGCCCCAGGGAGGATATTTATAGACACTTAATTGGATATGGAAATCTAGCTTACTTAAAAGGGTAGTACAAGTAGAAGATAAGAGAAGGGGGTGGGGAGGAGAGATATAAAGGAGGGCAGGTTAAGGGTGGCAATTGTTCAAAGTGAAACAGACTTTTGAGTATAGACAGAGTAAAATTATAAAGAGAAGGATGAACAGAAGAAAATAAAATGGAAAGAAATACGCATTAATCATAACCATTATTATGAATGAGGTGAATTCATTCATAAAATGGAATTGTGTAACAGAATGGATTGGAAACCAAAATCTAACAATGCAATGTTTATAAGAAACAGAGTCGACACATGAAGAAACACAAAGACTTAAAATAAGGAGCAGGGACAGAATCAATTATGCTTCAATCAAAATTTTAAAAAGACAGGGAGGGGAAAAAATTATGATCTCAGACAAAGCAAAAATGAAAATAGACATAATTTAAAGAGATAAAGAGGGAATCTATGTAGTACTAAAAGTTTACCACCAACAATAATGTCAATGCTAAACATATATTCATAAAAAGGAAGAACATCTAAATTATTAAATAAAAAGTTAAAGGGAATAAAGGAGGAAATAAACAGTAAAATATAATAGTGAGGGTCTTAATTTTCCCTTCAAGAGGTAGATACATCTAGTCATAAAATAAAGAAGAATAATTTAATGAGATGACTAGAATTTTAGAAAAGCTAAATGTGACAGACCTCTCAAGAAAATTGAATGGGAATAGAAAGGAATATATCCTTTTTTTTTGGCTATATATGGCACCATTACAAAATTTGACCATATATTATGGGATAAAACTTCAGAAAAAAATGCAGAAAAGCAGAAACACTAAATTCACCCTTTTCAGACAATAATGTGATAAAAATTACATTAAATAAAAAGCTGTGAAAGCATAGTTTAAAAATTAACTGGGAAGTTAATTGTTTCTTTTCAAGAATGAGTGGATCAAAGAACAAATCATAGAAACAATAAATAATTTTAGTAAATATAATCATAACAATAAGCCGATATGCCACAATTTGGGACATATAGTCAAAGAAAAGGGGGAAATTTATATCTCTAAATGCACTAATCAATATAAAGGAGAGAAAGCAGATAAATTCATTGTGGATGCAATTAAAAAAAATAGAAAAAGACCAAATCAAAAATAACCAAACACTAAACTGGTGATCCTAAAAATCGAAGGAGAGAATAAAAGTAAAATGAAAGTAAAAACATAAACATTGAACTAATTAATAAGTAAAACTAGAAGCTGGTTTGAGGGGGGAAAAAGAAATACAATAAAATGGAAATCACTGATAAATTTTATTTTAAAAGTAAACAAGAAAAAAAAACCACCAGTATCTGAAAAGAAAAGGATGCATATACCACCAATGAAGATGAAATTTCATCAAATATTAGGAGCTAGTTTGTCCAATTTTATTCCAACAAAACTGAGAATCAAAGTTAAATCTATTCATATTTACAAAAAAAAATTCCCAGATTTACAGAAAATGAAAGACTACTTAAATCTTGGAAAAATAACTTGAAAAAACTATAAATGAAATGCCAATAAAAAAAAATCCCAGTAGCAGATGGAGTTACAAATTAATTCTACTAGATCATTAAGAAACAATTAATTCTAACACTATATAAAGTATTTACTAAAATATATTTGAGAGTCCTACAAAATTCTTTCTATGAAGCAAATATGCATATGATACCTAAACCAAGTAGAGCAAAAAACAAAGAAAAAAAATATAGACCTATTTCCCTAATGAATATTGATATAAACTTTTTTTTTCAAATTTATTTATTTATTTTTAGTTTACAGCATTCAGTCCCACGATCTCTTGAGGTCCAAAATTTATCCCTCTCCCTTTCCTCCTCCTTCTCCCCCATGGTGGTATGAAATCAAATATAGCATCTATAAATAACTTCACATAAAATATTAGTCAAGTTGTAAAGAAGGATTATAACCAATTGAATGAAAAATGAGAAAGAAGAAACAAAACAGAACAAAAAAAAAAAAAGAGAGAGCAAGTAGTTTGCTTCAGTTTGCATTCAGACTCTGCAGTTCTTTCTTTGGATGTGGATATGCCTTTCCATCATGAGTCTTTTGGAGTTGTCTTCTAACCTTACATTACTGAGAGGTGCCCAGTCTATCCAAGTTAGTCATCACACATACGAGTCTGTAATTGTGTACAAAGTTCTCCTCGTTCTGCTCGCCTCACTCAGCATCAGTTTATATAAGCCTCTTCAAGTTATTATGAAATACGTCTGCTCCTCCTTTCTTATAGCACAATAGTATTCCATTACATTCATATACCAAAATTTGTTTAGCCATTCCCCAATTGATGGGTATCCCCTTGAATTCCAATTGTTTGTCACCATAAATAGAGCTACTATAAATATTTTTGTATATACAGGTCCTTTTTCCACTTGCATGATCTCTTTGAGATACAGCCCTAAAAGTGATATTACTGAGTCAAAGGTCACTTTTTTTATAACCGTTTGAGCATAGTTCCAGATTGCTCTCCAGAATGGTTCAATCAGTTCACAGATCCATCAACAATGCATTATTGTTCCAATTTTTCAACATCCTCTCCTGCATTTATCATTTTTCTATTTTTTTCATCTTAGTCAATCTTACTGGTGAGGTGTGGTACCTCAGAGTTGTTTTGATTTACATTTCTCTAATCAATAGTGATATAGAGCATTTTTTCATATGCTTATAGATACATTTAATTCCTTTCTCTGAAAACTGCCTGTTCATATCCTTTGACTATTTATCAATTGGGGAATGACTTCTTATAGATTTGACTCAGTTCCCTATATATTTTAGAAATGAGGCCTTTATCAGACACACTGGTTGTAAAAATTCTTTCCCAATTTTCCACTTCCCTCCTAATCATGGTTACATTGGCTTTATTTGTATAAAATCTTTTCAATGTAATCAAAATTTGATATGAACATTTTAAAGAAAATACTAATAAGGAAATTATAGCAATATGTCATACAGATTATACATTGTGACAAAGTGGGACTTTCACAAGGAATGAAAAGTTTGCTTAATATTAGGAAAACTATCAGCATATTATTCATATCAATAACAAAAATAAAAAGAATCATATGATTATAAAAAATAGGTGCAGAAAAAGCTTTTGACAAAATACAACATCCATTCCTATTAAAAATGGTAGAAATATAGTAATAAAGGGAGTTTTGCAAAAAGTGATAAATATCTATCTAAAGTCAACAGCAAATATTATTTGTAATGTCGATAAACTAGAAGAATTCTCAATAATAAGGGGTGAGGCAAAGGTGTCCATTATCACCACTATTATTCAACATTGTACTAGAAATGCTAGCTATAGCAATAAGACAAGAAAAAGAAATTGAAAGAATAATAATAGGCAATGAGGAAATCACTTTTTTTCAGATGATATGACAGTATACTTAGAGAACCCCAGAGAATAAGCTAAAGAAATAGTTGAAATAATTAACAACATTAGCAAAATTGAACCATATAAAATAAACCCACATAAATCATCAGCATTTCTATATATTATTTAAAAAACAGCTACAAGAGATAGAGAAATTCCACTTAAAATAGTTACAATTTAAATTACCTGAGAGTCTACCTTCTAAGGCAAACCCAGGAATTCTATGAGCACAATGACAAAACACATTTCACATGAATAGAGATCTGAACAACTGGAGAAATATTAATTGCTCATGTGTTAATTGAGCCAGTATCATACATATGAGAATTCTACCTAAATTAGTTTACACAGTTGGTGTCAAATTAATCAAATTGCCAAAGAAGTATGAAAATCTAACTTACCCAAAAGGGTAGTACAAGTAGAAGATAAGAGAAGAGAGTGGGGAGGAGAGATATAAAGGAAGGCAGGTTAAGGGTGACAATTGTTCAAAGTGAAACAGACTTCTGAGGATAGACAGAGTAAAATTATAGAGAGAAGGATGAATAGAAGAAAATAAAATGGAAGGAAATACACATTAATTATAACCATGAATATGAATGGGGTGAATTCATTCATAAATGAGATAGCCTTTTTACTCAAGGAGATTGTATATTCCTGGACAGAGATTCCTTGTTGACCATGGAGACAATTTTTTTTAAGTTTTGGTAAACTTCCTCTTTAGCTTCCTCAGTCCTATTTAGGGGAAATGATAATAAGTTTAAGTTAGACAGAACAAACATAAATTACCTTCTGAAAAAATGAGCACTTAATGTGAATTATTCTTGACGTGATTGTGTTATAATATTTTAAGTGGAATTTTTTTTCCCCATGGGAAAAACTTCTGGTATTCCCTCTGTGCTTTCAGCATGTGAACAAGCCAAGAACATGTAATAGAATCAGAAACTTTGAGGTAATCTACAGATATAATATTAATGCTACAAAGTTTTGGGGTATCTTATTTAATAATTACTGAATCAGCTTTACACTGTTTATTGTATCCCTCAGACTTATTGGCACACTCTTTTTGCTCCTCATCCAATATATTATTTTCTTATTAGCATTTGTGTATTTACACACACACACGCACACACACATATAATACTATATGTAATAAATTGTATATTGCTGCTGTTTAATTTTTTTTAGTCATGTATAACTCATTATGACCTCTTTTGGGTGTTTTGTGGACAAAGATACAGGACTAGTTTGCAACTTCCTTCTCGAGCTCATTTTACAGATGAGGAAACTGAGGCAAACAGGATTAAATTATTTGCCCAAGGTGACACAACCAATAAGTCTCTGAGGCCAGATTTAAGCTCAAGAAGAAGAATCTTCCTGACTATAGGCCTGTGTGACAACCAGTTGCCCAGAAATATATATAAAATTTGTCAAAATTTCTATTCATCTTTGTTTTTTTTAATCAAGAATGCTTGAAAGGCCTCTATTTCATGAAATATTCAAAAATTCAATACATTTTTACCCTGAAATATTATACTCAGTTTTGCTCTTTATGTTACTCTTGGTTATAATCTTATTTTCTTTGCCTTCTGGAATAGTATAATCCATATCAAACATGGTAGCTGCTATATCTTGTTTGATCCTGACTATGGATCCATAATATTTTAATTGTTTCTTTCTGAAAATTTTTAGTATTTTCTCTTTAACCCAGAAACTCTTAGGAATTTGACTAACATATTTCTCAGAGTTTTTATTTTGGAATGTTTTCCAGGAGGTGACTGCTGGATTCTTCCAATTTATAATTTAGCCTCTATTTCTAACATTTGGGGGCTGTTTTCCTTTATAATTTCTTGAAATTTGATGTCTAGGCTCTTTTTTTGATCATGGTTTTAATTTAATTCTTAAATTTTCTTTCTTCAATCTATTTCCAGATAAGTTGTTTTTCTAATGAGATATTTCACATTTTCTTTTATTATTTTTTTTTATTTCATACTTTGTTTTCTTATTTCTTCATGTCTCACAGAGGTATTAGCTTCCTCTTGATCAGTTCTACTTTTTAAGGAATTTTTTTTCAGTGATATTTCCTACCTCTTTTTCTATTTAGCATTTAGGGTTCTACTTTTTAAGGAGTTTTTTTTTTCTTCAGTGAATTTTTGTGCCTCTTTTAACATTTAGCCAAATTTTGTTTTGTTTTGTTTTGTTTTGTTTTAAGGCATTATATTCTTCAGGCTTTTTGTGTCTATTTTACCAAGTTAATTCTCTTTTTATAGTTTTATTTCATTATCCTCATTTTTTATCCTAAAATTTCCTTCATGTTCAGCTTGTGTCCAGTTTGCATTTTTCTGTGAGGCTTCTATCTTAGCTGTTTTGACACTTTTGTCTCCTAAATTTGCATCTTTATCTTCCCTTACACCATAATAGTTTTTATGGTCATGTTCTTTTTTTGTTGTTTACTCACTTTTCCAGCCCATTTCTTATTTTGAATTTTATGTTAAATTTGGGTTCTTCTCACATTGGAGGGAGACCAGCATTGTCCCAAACTTCAGCTTTTCAGAGCTAGTTCTTGGTGTTTTTTTTTTTGTTGTTGTTGTTGTCCTCTGTTTTTGTTATCTTAATTTTTGCTGCTACCAAAGTGGTGTGAACTGAGGAAAGGTGTGGTCACTATTCTCCTGGTCTGCACTCTGTTCCATATAAAGGAAGGACCCTTGCTTGCTGGGAAGCACTATTATTGCTTTTCAGTGCTACCACTACCTTGTGACTGAAAGCACTCTTCTCTGCTCAAGAACGTCAACTTATAAGTGGGTATGAGCAATGGAATTTCCAAAAAGCTCCTACTGGTAGCAAAAAGGTCCCCTGTAATCTCTTTTTGACCAGTTGCCCAATCCCCTTACTGTCTCTGGAATGAAAAATCTTGAAGCTTCAGCTACTGCTGTAACTGTTACTAAATCTGACAGCTTCCATTGCTGCCACATCCACTCTGAGTTGTCTCCTACCTACCCTGATGTCACAGACCTCTCCTTGTGACCTCCTAAGTTGTTTCAGGCTTTTTTGTCTCTGCTGCTCCTGAATTTGATTTGAGACTTTATCTTAAAGTTATTTGGAAAGGAATATTGGGAGAGTTCTTCTGTAATGCTTCCTTTCCTACCCCATCTGCTTTTTTCTCCCCTTGCTTCTGTTATGTTTCCATTTAATTATCTTATTTAAAAGATGTGCTGTTAATTTTTTTCTAATTCATGTACCAAACACATAAGATTGATTTTCCAATACTTTTCCACATCTCAAATAAATCTCCTAGATCACTTTTCTATGTTAGTTTTCATGACAGATCTTTAAGGTTATTCCTTGTTAGCTTGACTTATCCTTCTATTTATCCTTTTTGCCATGGTGAGAATTAGACATGTATTTTTGTGTATAGGTCCTTAAATGTGGTTTATACTTTCTGTCAAATACTGTAGCAAAATCAAATTGCTTATTATGGTCATACAAAATGCAAGCTTTTTGAAACTTACTATAATTCAATATGAGTCTTCTTTTTGTATCCATGCAATAAAACTCTAAACAGAATGGAAGACTAAAAGCAAGATTTGCATGAGCTTTCCCCCAAACTCCTCAAAATAGCTATAAAAATGACTAAACAAATTCTAGAGCAGCAGAACCCCCAAGAAGACAGACTGAAACAAATTTCCAGCCCAAAACAATTAAGGTCAACAGGAAAGGTCCATTGCACAAGCCTGAGAAAAGAACTCAGTCTAGCTTTGGCCAAGCCAGGACAGAATGGGCCCACAGAAAAACTCGAACTGGGCTTGGTGCACTTAATCACTGGCAGCTGTGATGGTGTCTAGACTTCTCAGCCCCCAAATGCCAGGAACCTTAGAAGGTTAATAGTGGTAAGAGAGGAGTGAGGTCTGGTGCCAGTTGTTGCCAGAGCTCTTGGCCCACAGATGGTGGGGGGATTGAGCAGCTGATTACAGGGATGTCTTTGCTGGCACTTAGGCAGGATTCTCTTGCTGTGCCCTACTTGGATCTGAGTCACAGTCCTTGATAGTGGACCTGGGGTGAGGATCAGTGCTTGTGTGGTGGAGCTTGTGGTGCAGTGGAGACCAAATCTTTCTCACAGTTCCAAGGCAGGAAAGTGTGCTTATGGTCACTCACAGATTGGAGCACAGGCCAGGAAAGGAGTAAACACCTCTCCTTTGATCATACCACCTTGGAAGAACTGAAAATTTGCAGTTCCCTGGAAGTATCTCTGAAAAAAGATACACAAAATCCCTGAAGTTTGGGACAGAAGAACCTACACATTTGAAGCAGAGTCATACCTTAACAAAGAGTTATAAAGTCAAGTATTTGACTGGGAAAATGAGAAAAAAAGAGGGAAAAAATACTCTAGAATTTTACTTTGGTGACAAAAAAGGTCAAAACATGCAACCAGAAGAAGACAACAAAGTCAAAGCTCCTAGAAAAAAATCCAAAACCTCCAAGAAAAATATGAGTTGGTCATAGGTCATGGAAGAATGAATAAAGAATTTTGAAAATCAAGCAAGAGAGGGGTGGCTAAGAGGTGCAGTGAATAGAGCACCTGCCCTGGAGTCAGGAGGACCTGAGTTCAAATCTGGCCTCAGACACTTAACACAAAAACTACCCATGTGACCTTGGGCAAGTCACTCAACCCCAATTTCCCTCCAAAAAAGCAAAAAAAAAAATCAAGTAAGAGAAGCAGAGAAAAAATTGGGAAATGAGAGTGATGCAAGAAAATCATGAAAAATGCAGTAGCAACTTGCTAAATGAGACCCAAGGAAAAAAATATGCTGAAGAAAATAACAGCTTAAAAAATAGACTAATGGGGTGGCTAGGTGGCACAATGAATAGAGCACCTGCCCTGGAGTCAGGAGGACCTGAATTCAAATCTGACCTCAGACACTTAAAACAAAAACATAGCCATGTGACCTTGGGCAATTCACTTTACACCAATTGCCCTACCTTCCCCCTCCAAAAAAAATAGACTAACCCAAATAGCAAAAGAGATCCAAAAATTCAATGAGGAGAATGCCTTAAAAAGCAGATTTGGCCAAATTGAAAAGGAAATCCAAAAGCTCACTAAAGAAAATAATTCCTTAAAAATTAGAATGGGGAGCAGGGGGCTATGTGGAGCAGTGAGTAAAGCACTGGCCCCAGAGTCAGGAGGACCCAAGTTCAGTTCCAGCCTCAGTCACTTAACACCCCCCCCCCACACACACACACAACTAGTCATGTAACCTTGGGCAAGTTACTTAACCCCAATTGCCCTCCAAAAGGCAAAAAAAAATTACAATGGAGCAAATAGAAGCTAATGACTTTATGAGAAATCAAGAAATTATAAAACAAAACCAAAAGAATGAAAAAAAATAAAAGACAATGTGAATTACCTCATTGGAAAAAAAAGAAAATAACCAACAACTGATCTGAAAAATAGATCTAAGAGAAATAATTTTAAAATTATTGGACTACCTGAAAGCCACGATAAAAAAAGAGCCTGGGCATCATCTTTCAAGAAATTATCAAGGAAAATTGTCCTGATGTTCTAGAACTGGAGGATAACATAGAAATCAAAAGAATCCACCAAGTATTTCCTAAAAGAGATTCCCAAAAGGAAAACTCCTAAGAATATTGTATCCAAATTCCAGAGTCCCCATGTCAAGGAGAAAATATTGCAAGCAGCCAGAAAGAAACAATTCAAGTATTGTGGAAACACAATCATTATAACACAAGATTTAGCAGCTTCTATATTAAGGAATCAGAGGACTTGTAATATGATATTCTGGATGCCAAAGGAGTTGGGCTTAAAACCAAGAATCATCTATCCAACAAAACTGAGTATAATCCTTCTGGAGAAAAAATAGAAATTTAATGAAATAGAGGACTTTCAAGCATTCTTGATGAAAAGACAAGAGCTGAGTAGAAAATTTGACTTTCAAATACAAGAATCAAGAGAAACATGAAAAGTAAACAGGAAAGAGAAATCATAATGGACTCATTAATCTTAAACTGTTAATATTCCTACATGGAAAGATGATATTTGTAATTCATGAGACCTATCTCTGTATTAGAGTAGTTGGAAGGAATATATCTATAGAACTAGATCTATATCAATGAACATATATATATATATATGATAGATATGGAAATATAAACAGAGGGCACAGGGTGAGGTGAATATGAAGGGATGCTATCTAAAAAGTAAAATTACGGGGTGAGAGTGATCTATTTGGAGAAGGAAAAAGGGAGAGGTAGAATTCAGTAAATCATCTCTCACAAAAGAGGCAAGAAGGAGCTTTTACAATGGAAGGGAAGAGGGGGGAGGTGAGTGCAAATTAGTGAACTTTAACTCTCATTGGATTTGGCTTAAAGAGGGAATAACATACACAGTCAATTTGGTATAGAAATCTATCTTGCCCTACAGGAAAGTATTTGGGAAGGATATAAGAGAGGGAGGATGATAGACAAGGAGGGCATATTGGGGGAAGGGATAATCAGAAGCAAACATATTTGAGGAGTGACAGGTCAAGGGAGAGAATATAATAAATGGAGGGCAGAACAAAAAGGAAGGAAATACAGTTAGTCTTTCACAACATGACTGCTATGGTAGAGTTTTTCATGACTACACATGTATAACCCTATATCAAAATCTTGCCTTCTCAATGAGGGTGGGTGGGGAGAGATGATGTGAAAGAATTTGGAACTCAAAATTTTTAAAAATGAATATTACAAATTATTTTTACATGTAACTGGGAAATAAGACATATAGGCAATGGGGTTTAGAAATCTGTCTTACCCTACATGAAAGTAGAAGGGAAGGGGATAAGAAAAGGGGGGTAGTGATAAAAGGGAGGGCAGATTGGGGTAAGGGGTAATCAAAATGCATGTTGTCTTGGGTTGGGGGGAGGGAAGATATGGGGAGAAAATTTGGAACTCAAAATTTTGTGGAAGTGAATAAATGTTGAAAACTAAAAACAAATTAATTAATAAAAATATTCTCCAAAAAATAAAGCTCTAAACAGCTTTTTTTTTTAAAAATGCATTCCAAGTACATCCTTATCTTAAAAATTATTTAAGAAATTGTTATTCTGTTATCATCTATTTTATTATTAGGAAAATTTTCTGGAATTAAGTCAAGAAAACTTTAACAATCTATGACTTTTCAACTTTTCACTTTTAATAATTTAGTAGCCCTTTAATTTAAGTCCAATTTTATCTAATCAAGGTATAATAATAGAATTATTTCTTTTGCTTGGCCTGTACTGTCTGTGATACATTATTATATCACTTGGACAATTTTGACAAGAAAAACACACATAGCAATTGTAATATAAAATCTTTATTTCTAATTTTATAATATTTATTCATAATAGAAATTTTTATTTTCAGTTCATTTCAAAAACATTGGTGTTTTGCTCACTTTAGTGATCAGTACCATCTACCTTGAAGGAACTCCAGTAGCTGGATTGTTGGGATTTCTGGTATTTTCCTTTGTACCTTTCCTTCTAATATTGCCAGATCAAAGAGGAGTTCCTCAAGCTTTTGTGTCCAGCTGAGTATCAGAATGATTTCTAATTTGATTGGCCTTAAACCTTTACCCCTGCATCTACTGGATTCTGAGTAAGAGTTACATCACACTGTTCAGGCTGCTAACCAAGTTGGGAAATTGATAGGTCTGCAGTAGGGAGCTCTAGATCTTTTTACCATCCACCCGTTGAATCATCACAGCTAGGTGACACAGTGGATAGAATACTGAAACTGGACTCAAGAAGATATGAGTTCAAATCCAGCCCCAGAGTCTTACTAGCTATATGACCATGGGCATGTCAGTTAACCTCTGTATGTCTAAGTTTATTCATGTACAAAATGGACATAATACTAGCACCTAGACTCCCAGGGTTGTTGTGAGGACAAAATGAAATATTTGTAAAACTCTTTGAAAACCTATGCAAAAATCATTTTTATGACATAGAAGAATTTCTTGACAATTAGAGTTAACTATGAACATAGTAGACTGCCTGCAACAATTGGGAGTGCCATGTCACTGGAAGTATATAAGCAAAAACTATCTAACTCTTATCAGGGAAACCGTATATACTGAGATGCTTTCAATTACAATGAAACCATGACATTTGCACTCAAATGTCACAGTTATCTATGATTCTATAGGAAGAAGTAGAATGAGCACTTCAGGAATTGAACTCTAGAGGGAAAATCTAAATAGGAGCAATTACACCTGGAGAAAATCCTTGCTGAAAGCAACACAAACTTGAAAGCATTGGACAATCATTTTACAAGATATCAATAGCAGTGAAAATTTCAGAAGAATGGGGAAATTATGGATGACTTATTATCTAAAATAAATTATATCAAGGACCTCAGTATGGATCTATATGACTACTTTCTCATTTTTATGAATTCTTTATGGGAAGGGTGAATATATATATGTACATATATAGGAAAGGAAAAGGAAGACATTCATAAATAATTTTCTAGATTCAATCACATCTTTATTGTCAAGCAAGTGAATGAATTATGCATAAATCACTTTTTAAAGTTAAATTATTTCTTTGGTAATACTGAGCACAAAAAAGATTTTGAATTAATAAAGAAAAAATAGTCTGAAAGCATTTTTTTTCAACATGGAATCTCTCATTTTCTTGCTCAGATACAGAAAGATTAAATAACTAACTCAACTCAATGAACTTCTGATGATTAGAATCGAGAAAGAAATAAAAATGAACGATTGATTTTAGCCAAAGGTTCTTGCCAATGTCATGTAGGATCCCTTGTATAGAGTAAAATTGGAAGCCAATAAATGATGACATCCTCCAGATATTCTTGTTTGTGGATGATAGATACAGTGTGTTTCATATCCTAGAATACTACAGAGATTATTCCATCGAATTTTTGTCACCTAGAAGATTTGTGTCACCATTGTGACACCAAAGATATCACCATCAAAAGATTTGAATTCATAAGCTTTTACTCTGTCATATCATTTATTTTTAAAAGATATAAACCTAGTAATCCAAATAAGAAAATCTAAATGGTTGAAAAGTACCTATTATCCAGAGCAGATTCCCCCACCCCTAAGCTAGACTATTCACTAGGATGCCCATTTTATTAAATTATCACATCAGTACATGTATCTGTGATTGTCATAACTGACAGAAAATAAGTGGAATTCAGAATTAAATTAAAAGAAAAGAATGAAATAGATTACGTGTAGAAAATTGTGCAATTTTTTCAGTAGTCAACACATCTTTTTCACAAAACTCTTCCTTCTAGACAATTCTGTCAATAATGCTATAGAGTGGTAAATCTTCAAACTGGTTGTTGTCCATCATTATCACAGAGGACTAAAATGAGATCACTATGTTACAGTCAAGTCACAGGGTGTCTGACTACAACTAATCAGACCAATACTAGCTAGGAATCATCTACCACAGGTTGGGAACAAATAGTTCATACTAACAATTGGGGTGAATTCTCTCAATTTGCACATCTCACATTTCTTTTGAGCTATATCAATTCTGTTTTGTTCATAGAGCACAGCATTTTTTTTTCTGATGAGGGCAGCATGCCATGTTACAAGGTCCTGTGCTAGGGTCTCCTATGTCACACAATCAATTACAAAGTTCTTAAGAGAGATCTTGAGAATGTTCTTTTATCACCTTTTTTTTTTCTTTTTGGAGGGGAAAGGCAGGGCAATTGAGCTTAAGTGACTTGCCCAAGGTCATATGGCTAGTAAGCATTAAGTGTCTGGATTTGAACTCAGGTCCTCCTGACTCCAGGGCTGTTGTTCTATTCACTGTACCATCTAGGCACCCATTGTATCACTTTTTCTGACCACCATGTGAGTGGTTCTCCATAAAAGTAAGTTCTCTACAAAAGTCTTTTTGACAAATGTACATGTAGCTTTGAACAATGTGGCCAACCCATCAGAGTTGCCCTCTGAAGTAGAGTTTGAGTGCTTGGCAGTTCAGTTTAAGAAAAGACCTCAGTGTCTGGTGTTTTTTCCTGCCAGGTAATCTTTAGAATCTTCCTAAGACAACTCAAATGGAAATGATTCAGCTTCTTGGCATGGTGCTGTTAGTTCAGATTTCACAGTCATATAACAATGAGGTCAGCACAATGGCTCTATATGGCTTCAGTGCGGTAGTCAGTCTAATACTTCTCTCCCACGCTTTCCTTTGGAGCTTCCCAAACAGTGAGATAACTCTAACAATGTGTTTGTCAACCTAATTATCAATGTGTATGTCCCTAGAAAGTATACTGCCAAGGTAAGTGAACTCCACAGCATTCAAAACTTCTCCATTTGCTGTAATCACTGGTTCCACATATGGATGGTGTGATGGTGGCTGATGGAGCACCTGTGCTTTCTTGATGTTAATTGTTAAGCCCAAATTAACACAAGCAGTAGAAAAATCAGATGGGGAAAGTATGAGAATATTCTCCATTATCCAGAACTCAGGTAAGCATGCCATTGGGAAATTCATGCATAGTACTGATTGACTTCCCTGGGCAACCAGGTGGAGATGAGGAGGGAAAGCATTCCAGACATGAGGGATAGCCAATGAAAATGTAGAGATAGGAGATGGAGTATCCCTAGTGAGGCCAGTATCTCAAGACAATGTAAAGTTTGAAAAAAGGGAAAGTTATCAAGGGACTGGGTTCTTAAGTCACATACCTTTGAGAGATGCACTCTTATCGATTAAGTTGCATTTCTTCTTAAATAAGTATACACACACATATATACATATGCGTGTGCATATGAGTATGCTTATATGTATGCAAACATATGTATGATATTTAATATTGTCAATCATTAAGTATTTAATGGACTACTCTGGACTGAGGATTATGTTAAGCATTGACTGGGCATACGAAGAAAGGTAAAACATAGACATTGTCCACAAGTAACTCATTATTTACATGGGGAGACAACAAGAAAACAACTATATACATAAATGATAGAGAAAAGAAAATGTCAACTGTGGGTACTTCCACTTGTGGACCCTGGCTAGGAGAATGCAAATGAGAAAGTAATGTCTAGGTAGGATTCCGCCATTAGCCTAACTGAATATTTTAATTTCTGAGCAAAACTTCAGAATGTTTGTGATATGCATTAAGGATAAAAGAAAATCGTAGTTTTCCATAACCTATATAATGGAGCCATTGACTTTGAGTAAGGATTAAGAAAATGGAGGGTAAAAAATTTCAATATGCAATTCAATCCAGGTATTAGGAATAGTGTGAACAAAATTGCAGGGTCTGACAAGTGAGAGGAATGACTTTTAGGCAGTGAGTCATATATTTTGGCTATGGATATGAAAGTGGTAAAGGGCAATGTGTGGTGATGGGATAGTAAGCAGAACAATCTGTCTGCGTAACCCAGGGTACTTCGGGGAGTATGAACAGAACTGGATAGATAGTTTGTGGTCACATTGTAGAAGATCTTGAAGAAAGATATATTTCAAGTATTAGGCGACCCTTCTCTAGTAGAGTATTTGGGATGTACAATTGAGCAAAGTATAAGCATCCTCCAATTAAGTAAGCACATCTTCCAGACCTCCCTCAATGAGACAAACTGTCAGTTGGACAAGACATGTTTCCCTTCCCCTTGCCCCTACCTCTCCCTCCTCCCAAATGGCAGCTGGTTTGAGGTAAATTGCATCTGAGACCTGCCTCTCGTTTCTATGATTTATTAGCTTAGGCTTTCAGCAGGGTAAGGATGCCAAGTTTATTGGATAGCACACACTCTGGGAATTTATGTTGCATAGCTAAACATCATGTCTGTCTATCTCCTCTCAGTAATCTCTGATAATACCCAAATGGGCCTTTTATTTTAAACATCTGGACAGCCTTATGGTGGGTTGGAATTAAGGTGCTGCGTGAAGACAACAGCACAGCCGTAAAGACTGTCGGATAAACAAAGATTTCTCTGGAACATTAACTTCTTCACCAAGAAATCTTCCCGGTTCCTAAAAATGCACTTAGTAACTTTACGTCTTAATCTCCAGGTATCGCTTTTCTCCTACAAATACTCTCATGGCAGTTAATGGGGCCATTACTGAAGGAAACTGTGAGATATTAGCATAAAAGGAACATTGCAGTAAGAATCCTGCAACAGACCATCTTTTTCTCTGTCTTTATTTAATTTCATTTTATTTTTATTTTTTGTCTTTTCTGGCTTTTACTTTTGTTTTGTAACAGTTTAAATCTCTGTTGACTGTGTGAGAGCGGGGTGTTACTCATTTTCACTTACTAATAAATATTAATGTTTTTGTTAAATTTATTAATAGTCATGGAATGTTATTTTTCTTTAAGGTGGGATAGTAGAAGGAGAGGATAATCAAGAACTACTATTTTTTGTCTGTTTGTTTGCTTTTTAAAGTAGGAAAACAAGGAAAGTGGATCTCTATCCCTGGTGTTTATTTGTGATATTTCTTGTTTTAATTTCTATTTCATCTTTGATTGCCAATGTTACACATCGTGTTATTTTTTCTCACACATAAGTCTCCCAGAAATCTTCTCCAATTTTGAGATACATTGAAGATTAGTCCCCATGTAAAACTTAGCAAATGAGTCCCCAGCAGTGTGTTCACTTTTATTAACCAACCAGCAAGGGGAGATAATTTTAAAACAGAAGACAAATTTAACAAGACCAAGATAATATTCATGCATTTTCTTTTCACCTAAACTAAACTCATATCTAAGCACCCTTATATCAAAGACATCATCATTGCTTGAGTCTTCCAGGTTCGCAGTCTCAGTATCATCTTGGATTACTAATTTTTCCTCACCCCATACTTCCAATCAGTTGCCACATCTTATAGGTTCTGATTCCACGACATCTCTGGTATTTCCTCAATAATCTAGCGGTTCCTCATTATCTCTAGTATCAAATATTTCCTACTTTGCCACATAAATCTATTGCCATGTGGTGGCAAATTTATCTTTCCAGTTTTATTATATATTACTCCCGTTTCGCTTGAATCAAACTGATCTTCTTACTGTTCATCATAAACTTGTTCCTGTTCTTCATACTGTTCCTCATGTCTTAATAATTTTGCATTAATATTTCTCTATACCTGGAATATATTAATCATTCCTTTTTAGAATTATGTATGTCCTTAAAAACTCAGCTTGAGCTGTACATTTTACATGCAAATTCTCCATCCCCCTACAACAGCTATTTCTTTCCTTTCAAAATCATCTTGTAGTTATCTTCTATTTATTTTGTACATTTGCATCTAAGTATGCATTTTTGTACTAACATTTGTCTATATGCAAACATACACACCTCTTGTTTTCCCAGTTGGGATACATGATGTTTGAGGACATGAATTGATTCACATCTTTTTGAGTGCCCAGTGCTTAGCAAAAAGCATGGCACAAAGAAGGCAGTTCATTAAATACATGCCAATTGATTGATTAATTAATGAGTTAGAGAAATCAGAGATTATGTCAGGAACACAGCAGGTCTTGAAACTCAGTTTGATTTTTTACTTTATTCAGTGAAGGGAGATAGAGGAGTGTAAAAGTGGCATAAGTAGCTCAAACATCCAGGACTGTGGAAGACTGAAGCACAAATAATGGAATAAAGAGAGAATGCTCAGTTAGCTTATGTAGGTTACTTATGCAGGTATTTCTTAGAATAGTGTACATAGATAGAGTAGTGAATCAGATGACAGTGACATCATGGAATTAGATTTCTAAATTGTCCTTTATTTCTTTTCTTTTTTTACAAAAAATATTTATTTATTGCTTTTATTTGGAGGGGGTAGACCAGTGCATTTGGGGTTAACTTGTCCAAGGTCACACAGCTAGTAAGTGTTAACTGTCTGAGGCCAGATTTGAACTCAGGTCCTCCTGACTCCAGGGCCGGTGCTCCATTCATTGTGCCACCTAGCCGGCCTGTCCTTTATTTCTAAGAGGACCAACGACATCATAGGGTGAACACTTAATTCACACGTAAATGAGGCAGAATTTCACAAATTTGTCAGTCTTACTCTATCTTCTGGAATCATCAGAGTCGAGTGACAAGACAAAAGTCAGGATGACAGGCAAAAGCTCGGGATGCAGTGGCATGACCTTGCCATCTTCAATGTCTGACCAAGCTCTCAGTGTTCCACAGTGCCTACTTCAGCTGCCTTCATGCCAGTTGGAACAAATTGTACTTATCTACCCATTCTGCTGGAGGAGATCTTTACATGTTTGGGGTAGACATCTCCCTGACTCACCTATAGGTTTGAGGTCTTTTCAGTCTTGTTCTTAATTACCTTCAGGAGCAAAAAAGAAAAATTAAAAACAAAAACATATCATCCAGGAACATCATATTTACTTGTCTTTTTATTATTGTCCTTAATAGAAATATTTGAAAGACAATCACACATATATACACACATATACATGTATATATATATATATACATGCACATACATATATGCATACACACAGAAAGAATCCATTAAGACCAATTCAAAAGCATATATTTAATGAATACTATTCCAGGTATACGATTGAATGATTTTCATAATCAGTGGCCAAACAACCTATCAATAAAAATCCCTCAAGTGTATTTTGCATTAATATCTGATTAAGTTATAGAGAATCAAACATTATAATTATCCTAATAGGAGAACACATCTCACTTCAAATGAGAGCACATTATAATTTAGTTTTAGGATAAACCTAATCAAAGTCAATCAGAATTTACAACTACAATGTTTGTTGTTTGTGGTGTTCATTTGTTTCAGTCATGTCTGAATCTTTGTGATACAAATCTTGAGGTTTCCTTGGCAAAGATAATGGAGTGGTTTGCCATGTACTTTTCCAGCTCATTTTCCAGATTAGAAAACTAAGGCAAAAAGGGTTAAGTGACTTGTCCAGGATCACACAATTTGTAAATGTCTGTGGCCAGATTTGAACCAGGAAAATGAGTATTCCTGACTCCAGACTTGGTACTCTATTCACTATGCTACTTAACTGCCCTATAATTACAAATGGCATCATTCAAAATTCCCATTTTCCTTAGGGCCATTAGCTGCCATTACTCTCAGCTACAGAGCTGATTGTTTAGAGTTAGCTTATTTCCAAAGATATATAGTGACAGTCTTGCATTCTCACCTCACTCTTTTTGGTCCTATAAGGCTCCCCTAAAATATGGAAACTGTAAAAATAATGACAGTATATACCCCACATAAAGATTGGAATATGCTCTTCTAATTGCCTTTCAGGGATGGAATTTTAGTGTTATACTCAAGTAATTCCATGCTGATACTTATTTATAAAGTTTCCATTTCACAAATGTTATAACTTTATAGAATATTGTTCATTTAAATTGCTAATGAATTTATTGATTAATTTAAATTGCTAGTAGGCATTTCTCCACCTGTGTCCATACATATAAAATGTTTCCCATATGTTTCTTATCTGACTGGAATGAAAAATCTCCTCAAATATCTCTTTTTATAATTCCAAACACTTTACTTTCAAATCCTCTATTCACACTGTCAGTACAAGTGGACTTCAACTTTCCTTAGATTTCCATTCATTTTCTTATCTTTATTTGCTTAAATCTTCTCTCTCTTTTCTCTTCCACTGGACTTTAATTAAAGCCCTACACATTTCAGAACTATATCTTTCTGGTTACACTGCAATTCAATCCTTCCCTTATCTTCATTACTTTCATGCCTACTTAGCTTTATTTCCCAATCAGGTGCTTGTCCAACACTTTGAATGTCTCCTGTACAAATTTCTTTTTACTGTACTAGCTAATTACAAAATGTTTACACTCTGAGTTTCATAGTCTACTTCTATTTCTTTTAGACAACCTTGCTTCTCATTTATCTAAATAATTATGTTCTGTTAAATCAAACATAGAGTAAAATAACTTGGCAAGGCAAAACAAAGATTATATTTTCACCTGATAAGTATTAAAGTCTACAAACTACAAATTTTTTTTTGATTTATGGTTTTATTAGCATTCTCTGGGTGGTGACATCACCTTTTACTAAAACAATGAATCTATAACCCTCCAAGAGAAAGAATAACAAGGAATAAAGTAAGTCTTAAGTCCTGTTTACATATAATATTAGTCCCACAGGGCTACAAACTTCCTCCAAAATCCATTAAGATATGTCAGAATTTATAAAAAAAATATTCAAACCATAAATTAGAAATTTACAGTAAAGATATTACATTCCAGTTACTAATTTAGCCTCTAGTTTATGATGCCATAAATTTCTCCGTTTTTTCTTGTGTCTTTATATCTCCTACCTCAACCTGTCCAGAGTTGAAAAAACTGAGAAGAGACTATGTTATAGTTTTTTCTTGCCTGTTCTATAACCTTTTCTCACAGTGTCATATTGAGGGAAAGTAAGAAATCATATTGGAATCTCATTCTTTCCATTTACTTTCTCAATTACTATTTTTTTTTTACATTGTAGGTGCCACCACTGTCAACAGAGCTTTGGACTGACATTAAAAACATATTTTGAAAGGCTTACTGAATTTAGCTTCAGCTAATTTGGTTCTTTCAATTAGTTTCAGTAAATTTGTCTCAGTGAATTGGTTTTAAGGGTTCTGATTTAGTAGAAATACATGGTTCCAAAAAAATTCTTAATTTGCGTTCCTCAAATTTTGGTTCCTGGTTTTTGTTTTTGTTTATTTTTTTTACTCTAACACATGGTATCTAGTCAGCCCATTTCTTCTAATGACAATCCTTTTGTTTGCCTCCTGACTCATTGGGGGGAAAATCCTTTTAAGGAATCCATATAATCTAAACCTCACTAAATATCTTTGTGAAAATGTTAGCTTCAGGGATTAGATATATTTGGTCTCAAGAAATATCCTTCAATTTTAACACCTGAGTGAACTTAGATGAACCAAAGAAAATCAATGTTTATCAAATAGCTTATTGATATATTATCTAAGATCCTGAAAATTAAAAATATATTTGAGAATTATCTTTATAAAGGATAAAAGTCCTTTACATAGAACTTGCTGTAAAATTTACCCCCAGTTTCCAACTTTCCTTCCAAATTTGTCTGCATTTATTTTCACTATATGTGCTACACATGCACTACATGATGTAGTGCAAACCTGTTGTAATTTCATGCAAATGAAATCATTCATTTTATTTTCCATGAGTCTATCTCTTGTTTAGTAATGAAATATTTATTTTTCATTTTTCAAATGCTTTATTAACTTCTGATTTACATCATTCATTTCCTCCAGATTTTGAGTTACACATTTTCTCCCCATTTTTCCCATACCCACCGCCCCAAAATAGCAGTCCCACAGGATATCCCCTCCTCCAATCTGTTCTCTCCCATATCTTTTCTCATACCCCCTTTGACTTTTCACATAGGGCATGGTGGATCTCTAGGCCCCAGTGCCTATATATCTTATTTCCCAATTACATGTAAAATAGTATTATTAATAGTATATATATATATATATATACATATATATGTATATATATATATACATTTAAACATTTTATTTTAAAACTTTGAATTCCAGATTTATTCCCTTCTTCCCTTGTCACCCACCCTTACTAGGAAGATAAGCACTTCAGCATAGGTTGTATATGTGTGGCTAATGCAAAACATTAACATAGTTGATATATTGTAAAAAACTGACTATATTTCCCTCCCTCCTATCCCACCTCCCACTAGTTCTATTCTCTACTTTGATCCCATCCCTTTTCAAAAGTGGGTGCTTCCAACGTCCCTCCCCCCAAGCCTGCCCTCCCTTCCATCATCCCCCCTCTTATCCCCTTCCCTCCTACTCTCCTGTAGGGTGAGATACCCTTATTAGTGTGTATTTCATTCCCTTCCCAATCCAAATTCAATGAGAATAAAGTTGACCCATTCCCTTTTGCCTTCCTATTCTTCCCCTCTATTGTAACCCTTTTCCCTTGCCTCTTCTGTATGAGATAGTTTACCCCATTCTGTCTCTCCCCATCTCCTCTCATTATATTCCTCTCTCATCTCTTAATTTCACCTTTTAAATATCATCCCTTCCTATTAAATTGGTCCTGTGCCCTCTATCTATGTCTACCTGTAAACGTATATACACACATTCACATATGTATTCATACGTCCGTATACCCTCCTATATAGACATATATATTCCCTTCAATTATTTTCATACTGAGAAAAGTTTTATCAATTACAATTATCATTTTTCCATGTACAAATGTTAATAGCTTCACTTTGATAAGTTCCTTATGATTTCTTTTCCCTGTTTACCTTCTCATGCTTTCCTCGCTTCTTGTATCTGGATGTCAAATTTTCTATTCAACTTTGGCTTTTTCATCAAGAATTCTTGAAAGTCCTCTATTCCACTGAATGAACATATTTTCCCTTGAAACATGATACTCAGTTTTGCTGGGTAGGTGATTCTTGGTTTTAATCCCAGATCCTTTGACCTCCAGAATATCATATTCCAAGCCCTTTGATCCCTCATTGTAGAAGCTGCCAGATGCTGGGTTATCCTGATTGTGTTTCCACAATATTCAAATTGTTTCTTCCTGGCTGCTTGTAATATTCTCTCCTTGATCTTGGAATTTCGGGAGGTGGCTCTAATATTCCTAGGAGATTTCATTTTGGGATCTTTTTCAGGAGGTGATCGGTGGATTCTTTCAACCTCTATTTTGCCTCTGGTTCTAAAACATCAGGGCAGTTTACCTTAAGGATTTCTTGGAGGATGATGTCTAGGTTCTTTCTTTGATCATGGCTTTCAGGTAGTCCAATAATTTTTAAATTATCTCTCCTGGATCTATTTTCCAAGTCAGTGGTTTTTCCAATGAGATGTTTCACAAATGCATTCTATTCTTTCATTTGTCTGGATCTGTTTAACAGCATCTTGATTTCTCATAAAGTCATTAGCTTCCATTTGCTCCAGTCTAATTCTGAAGGAATGATTCTCCTCATTGAGCTTTGGAAATTCTTTTTCCATCTGGCAAATTCAGCTTTTTAAGGCATTCTTCTTCTCATTGCCTTTTTGCGCCTCTTTTGCCATTTGAGTTAGTCTGTTTTTTCAGGTGTTATTTTCCTCAGTCAGGCTGTTGACTCTTATTTTGTAATTTTCTTGCATTGTTCTCATTTCCTAATTTTTCCTCCACTTCTCTTATTTGCTTCTTAAGGTCTTCTACGAACTGTAACCAGCTCATATTTTCCTTTGAAGCTTTTGGTGCAGGAGTTCTGACTTCACTGTCTTCCTCCTGTTCCATACTTTGATCCTTTTTGTCCCCAAAATAGGAGTTTAATGTTGGGTCCTTCTGTTTGCTTTGTTTCCTTTGCCTAGGCATGTTGCCACTCATTTTTCCACAGTAGGACTCTATTACCAGACAGGGGAGTTTCCGTCCCAAATGCTGGGTTTTTCTCAGCTGCTGGAGGTATTAATTGGGAGCCCTTGCTGAAGCCTCCACATGCTCTGGCAAGTTGGACACACACCCCAAGGCCTCCACCCTAGACCACAATCCAGATCCAAGCAGGTTAAAGCAAGAACGATTACCCCTCAGACTGGTGCTGGGTCCCCCTACACTCTGCAGGCCAAGATCTGAAGCTGCCATGTGGCAGCACTGGCTGCACCGCAGGGGACAAAAGTCGAGGCACTCCCAACTACTGGTTCCCAAAGTCCATACTGCACTGACCTCTCACTTTGTCCTTCGCATGTATGTGTTGATAAATCTGGAAACTACCACAGTTGCTGGTGATCTGGAGTCCTTCCAGCAGGTGGTTAGTCAGGCCCTCCCTGGGGCTAAAACCTCGGTGTGAAGGGGGCCTTGGCTCCCAGAGCACTGCACTGGACGATTCCTGCCAGCCTGTCAGCTGTCCTCAGCAGGAGGTTAGCTTCTCTGTGTCATTTTGTGGGTTCTGTAGCTCCAAAGTTAGTTCAGAGTCCCCTTTTACATGAATTGGGGAAGGTGGTAGCTGGGAGCCCTGCGGAGGACCTACTTCTACTCTACCATCTTGACTCTGCCCCCTCCCCCTTACTATATGAAATATTTATTAACTCATATATCTGACAAGTGATTTTTCCCTGCTCCCTGATTTTGCTTATACTATTACCTTTTATGTCTAAATCATATGCCCATTTTGACCTTCTCTTGGTATAGGGTGTAAGATGTCGGTCTATGCCTAGTTTCTGCCGGATTGCTTTCCAATTTTTCCAGCAGTTTTGGTTGAAAAATAACTTTTTGCCCCGCCTCCCCCAGTTCAGATATTTGGGTTATCAAACTCCAGATTACTATGGCCATTTACTACCGTGTATTGTGTGCCTAATCTATTCTAATCATCTATAGCTCAGTTTCTCAGCCAGTACTAGGTTGTCTTGATGATTACTATTTTGTATTATAGTATGAAATATGGTATTGCTAATATGGTACTGCTATGGTACACCTTCTTTCACATGTTTTTGCACTGATTCCCTCAATATGCTTAACACTTTGTTCTGCCAGATGAATTTTATTATCATTTTTTCTAGCTCTATAAAATAATTCTTAGATAGCTTGATTGCTATGGCATTGAGTGAATAAATTTACTTAGAATTTTCATTTGTATTATATTGGCTGAGAATTGTGTATGAACAATTATTTCTCTGATTGTTTATTTCTGTCTTTTATTTGTGTTAAAAGTGTTCTGTAATTGTGTTCATACAGTTCTTTGGTTTGTCTTAGCAGATAGACTCCCATGTATTTTATATTGCCTATAATTATTTTAAATATTATTTTAAAAGTTACTCAAAATCTCTTTCCCTTCCTTCTGGGTTTCATTGGAAATGTATAGAAATTCTGACTCTTAATGTGGATATGTATTGTATCCTGAAACTCTACCAAAGTTGATTATTATTTCAACTATTTTTAATTGATTCTCCAGGGTTGTCTAAGTATGCCATCATATCAGCTACAAAGAGTGATTGTTTTGTTTCTTCATTGTCTGTTCTTGTACTTCAACTTCTTTTTCTTTTCTTTTTTGTAATAGATAGCATTTCTAGTATAATATTAAATAATAATGGTAGAATTGTATATCCTTGATTCATCTCTTATCTTATTTGAAAGACTTTTAGTTCATTTCCTTTATAGGTGATGCTTGCTCTTGATTTTAGATGGATGCTATTTATCATGTTAAGAAAATCTTCATTTATTCCTATAGTTTCCAATTTCTTTTATTAAAAAGGGATGGGTACTGTATTTTGTTAAAAGCTCAACAATTGATGTAGTCATGTGATTTTTGTGGTTTTATAATTGATATGGTCAATTATACCTGTAGTTTTATTAATACTGAACCAGTCCTGCATTCCTGGTAGAAATTTCATCTAGTCAGATTGTATGACAATTTGGTATATATCTGTATTCTCCTTGCTTAGTATGTTATTTAATTGGTCTATAACATTATTTTCTTCTGCTTTTGTTCTCGTTTTAGGTATATACATCATGTTAGGTCATAGAAATTTGATACGGATCCCTATTTTTTTCAAGTCCCTTATATAATATTGGAGTTAATTGTTGGGTACAATTTACTTCTAAATCCATATGGTCCTTGGGATTTTTTTTTCCTTAAAAAGTTCATGTATTGCCTGTTCAATTTATTTGTCTAAAGGTTATTTAATTATTCTATTTCTTCTGTTAATCTATGGAATTTATATTTTGGTAAATATTCATCCATTTCACTTAGATAATCAATTTTATTTATTTATTTTTTGTTGATAGCACTTATTTTTTACTTTATTTATTTATTTTTTTGGTTTACAACATTCAGTTCTACAGTCCCTTGTGTTTCAAATTTTCTCCCCACCCCCACCTCCACCCTCACCATGGCAGCATACAATCGACAATCTATACCTTCACATTAAATATTAGTCAAGTTGTAAAGAAGGATTATAACCAGTGGAGTAAACAATGAAAAGAACAAAACAAAATAAAAAAGAAAAAATGAACAAGCAGTCTGTTTCAATCTGCATTCAGACTCCATAGTTCTTTCCCTGGATGAGGATATCCCTTTCCATCATGAGTCTTGTGGAGTTATTTTATAAACTTGCATTGCTGAGAGGAACCCAGCATATCCAAGTTAGTTGTCACACATATGATGTTTCTGTAATAGTGTACAAAGTTCTCCTGGTTCTGCTCTCCTCACTCAGCATCAGTTTATGTAAGTCTCTCCAGGTTATTATGAAGTCCGTTTGCTCCTCATTTCTTATAGCACAATAATATTCCATTACATACAACTTGTTCAGCCATTCCCAAATGATGGACATCTCCCTGATTTAACATAGCAATCTAGTGTATGGCAAACCCAAACATTCAAACTATTGGAGAAAGAACTCACCATTTTGAAAAGTTACTTGGAAAATTAGAAAAAAGTTTGTCAGAAATTCAGCAAAGCTGAATACCTAACAACATATACCTAAGGCAAAACAGATATATGATTTAGCCATAAAGGATGATATCACAATAAAATTAGGGGAGTGTTTAAAAATTTACCTGTAAGATCTATAGATAAGGGAATCATTTATGAATGAAGAGATGATAAAAGGATAATAAGAAATACAATGGATAATTTTGATTACATAAAATTAAAAGATTTTGTGCAAACAAAGCTAATACAGTCAAAATTAGAAGAAAAGCGGGCAATTAGCCAAAACTTATAGTGAATTTCAATGATAAAGGCCTTATTTTTCAAATATGTTAATAGTTGATCAAAATTAATAAAAATACTAGCCATTCCCCAAATGATAAATGATCAAATAATGTGAACAGAAAATTTTCACAAGAAGAAAACAAAGCTATCAATACTCACCTTAAAAATGATCTAAATCACTATTGATTAGAAAAATGTAAATTAAAACACCTTTGAGATACCAACTCACACCCATCAGATTGGCTAACAATAGGAAAGGAAAATGATAAATTAGGTTTGGTTATGGAAAACAGGGACACTAATACATTCTGTGGAATTCAGAACTGGTTCAGCTATTCCAGAGAACAACCTGGAACCAGCCTAAAGGACTATCAGGGAAGTTAGGTAACACAGTAGTTAAAGTACCAGACCTGTAGTTAGGAAAATTCATCTTCCTGAATTCAAATCTGGTCTCAGATATTTACTTACTAGTAGTGTGACCCTGGGCAAATTGCTTAAACCTGTTTGCCCTATTCTACATATATAAAATAACCTGGAGAAGGAAACAGCAAACCATTCCAATATCTTTGCCAAGAAAAGTCCAAAAGGGGTTATGAAAAGTCTGATGTGACTGAAAGACAATTAAACAACAAAAAGCTATAAAACTGCATAACCTTCAACTCAGTAATACCACAACTAAGTCTGTATTCCAAAGAATTCAAAGAAAAGGTAAAAGGACCTATATTTGTAAATATATACATATATTTGTATGTTGTATATATATATAGTAAATATATACCTATATTTTAAATATATACATACATACATACATGTGTGTTTGTGTGTGTGTGTGTGTGTATCAGCTCTTTTTTGGTGGTAAAGAATTGGCAATTGAAGGGATATACATCCATTGGGAAATGGCTGAAAAAGTTTTGGTATATGATTGTGATGGAATACTATCATGCTATACTCAGTGATGAGCTGAATGGTTTCAGAATAAGTCAGGAAGTCTTATGTGAACTGATACAAAGTTAAGTGAACAGATCCAGGACAACATTATACACAATTACAGCAATATTATAATGATTATCAACTGTGAAATACTTAACTGCTCTCTTCATGACAGTGATCCAAGACAATTCCAAAAACTTCATGATTAAAATGTTATCCATTCCCTGGGGCAGCCAGGTAGCACAGCGAGTAAGAGCACCAGCTCCAGTACCAGGAGGACCTGAGGATCGAATCTGGCCTCAGAGACTTAGCACCACACCCAGAAATAACTGGCCGTGTAACCTTGAGCAAGTTACTTAACCCCGATTGCTTAAAAAAAAAATGTTATCCACTCTCTGTAAGAGAATTTATGAACACTTAGTGAAGATTGAAGCACATTTTTTACTTTATTTTTCTTGTTTTTTTTTTTGTTTTCTTTTGCAACATGGCTAATGTGGAAATATGTTTTACATGATTTCACATGTATAATTGATATCATATTTACCAAAATTAAATAAAATGTATTTTAAAAATAATAGTGAAATCAGATGGTTGGACATGTACTTTAGGAAGATCACTTTAGCAACTTAATGGAGTATTGACCTACTAGAGAGAACTTTTCAGCAAGGAAACCAACCAGCAAGCTATTTCAATAGTCACTTCTCCATTCAGATTCAATCAAAATGTTTCAAAAAAAAAGAGTGGTCAAGAATAAATTATATGATTGGATTGCAAAGTTGGCTTTATGTTGCTAACAGGATTGAATCTCCTTGATTAAAACTGGATCTGTGTAAAAATAGAGGTGACAATTTCCCTGGTCATCAAATATTAACTAAAATTGGAATAGTCAAATTTTGCTTACAACCCTTGGGAGAAATTCTACAGGGTACATTGAATCGGCAGAGAAATGTGTGAAGAGGGACGCTAGAAGCAGGAACTGACATAGATTGATATCAGGAAGCACAGCCTCAACTACAAGTCTGCCAACTCTAATGGCCAATCATGTTATTTAAATATCTAAATAATCATTTTTTTAATTGAAATTGATATACTATCTGACTGTGGCAAGATGGCTAATATGCAAATAGTCTAGGTTAATATTCTGTAACCCTGACTTTGGGACACTGCAGAGAATTTTCATTTATAAATAGGGGAGTCTTCAAGTTATGACAGTTTACCACTCCAAAAACAAATCAGTAGATTATTTTTGGTGGTAGGAGTTTTTCCCAAATGTAAAGGCCATGAAATGACTTTGAAAATGCCTGCGCACCATACAGATATAGAAGATTGTTTTAATTTAAAAGATACATTTGGAGTCAGGACACTTGGTTTGGAATCCTGGATCCTAAAATACTGTAGTTGTGCTATATGACTCTAGGCAAATCACATTCTCTTTCTAAGCCTCAATTTGGTCTTCATAGGGATGGGGCAGCCAGGTAGCACAGCGAGTAAGAGCACCGGCCCCAGAGTCGGGATGACCTGGGATCTAATCTGGACTCAGACACTTAGTATCCACCCAGAAACATCTGGCTCTGTAGCCTTGAGCAATTACCTAACCCCAATTGCTTAGGGGCAGACAGGTGCCGTAGTGAGTAAGAGCATCGGCCCCAGAGTTGGGATGACCTGGGATCGAATCTAGGCTCTGATACTTAGCACCACACCCAGAAATAACTGGCCGTGTAACCTTGAGCAAGCTACTTAACCCCAGTTGCTTAAAAAAAAAAGATAGGGATAAGAATAACTACATTGCCCTATCTTATAGAGTAGTTGTGGGAATAATAAACCTTAAGGTGTAATAATAATGTCAATCAGTTTTAGTGAATATGTTTTTCCAAGAGGCAAAATTTAGTAAAATTTGGAAGGTAGTTTTGAAACCCAATATTGCCATTTTATAACTCTCCTCCCCCATGTGGTTCTCCTTGATATTCTTCTTTAATCATATTCATGGTCCCTCTATCTCTACTTTTCCTAAAGCAAGCAGATATCTTAGATGATCTTTAAAATACCTTCTAGTCCCTAGCTCTTTTGATATCCTAACTTTCGCTATATAAAATCTTTCATGTAAATTTATGTGGACTTTGGTGTAAATGTGCAAGTACATATTGACATTCTCTAGGGTATTTGCACTTAGGAATTTATGCTTTGTTGTGGGATTAAAGTAAAATCATATACAGTCATTTTCTATTAAGTGGGACCTCAGACATAATCAGAAGGCATATATGAATATAGAGAGAAGAGACCACTACTAGTTACTCTGTCTTCTTTTGCTCACTGATTAGTTCATCTGTGATTAAGATCAGGATAGACAAAAATAGTTTAAATTGACTGTTTTGATGTTGATTGATGTCTTAGTCGTTAGTGACATGGATACTACATAGTATCTTAGATCTAACAGAGACCTTTAGAGGTCATCTCATACGAAACAAGAGGTTGGAATCCTGGGAAACAGAAGGAAATATCTGGAACATAATCAGCAAGGTGAAATGAGGTGGAAAGATTTAATTAGATAATTAGAGTTTGTTTTGCGTCATGTGTGCTTGCATCTTGCTTGCTTCTGCCTGCTACATAAATTAAGATTCAAGCACAAACTCCTCATCCTTAATGGGGACAGAGATGCCAGCATACGAAGGATGAGAGGGAGATTTCTGGAGATCAATAGCAAGTGGAATGAAATGTGTAAATGTTTTAGATAAATGGATTTCCCCCTATGTCCTTGTGTATTGTGGTGGTGATTTAACTATGCCTGCATGCTAAATAAATATGTCCACTCCCAATATCTGCTCCCATTGTTGAGACAAAGAGTCTAGGTAACTGGAAATCATCAGCAATGTGAAATGGGGGTAGATCTCAAGGCATTTATACCTAGCATCTTGCATCTCACAGATAGACAGCTTGCCACAGCAGTTAGCCTTATGGATTAGCCAAAAAACAAACAAACAAACAAAAAAACTTTGAAAAAAAGACGACAAATGACTGCAGATCTTGCTTCCAACAAAAAGGGATGGCACGGAGAAATTTTCCCTGTACTGTACAAAAGGTTTTGCTGTTGTTGTTTTCTTCCTATAACAACTACAATGATCAAAGTGCAAGTTATTCTCCATCTTAAATAGGGGAAAACAAACAAAAAGTTTTGGAGAAAATGTACCTCCTGTACTCTCCAGGTTACCAAGGAAAATTAAGTGTTTCTTCAAAAGATGGGGGGAAGAAGCACTTCAAGGAAGAAATTAAGAAATAGAGTGAATGAAGAGGTAGACAGGAATTTTGATCTTCAATAGGTAGAAAGACATGAAAACTTCAATGATTAATCTCTGAAGCAGAATGTACTCCAAAACATAACCAACGGGTTATGTTTATAATATATTATATTATATTACCTTTCAAAGTATCCCATTCCACTTTTGGACAACTCTAAGGAAGGTTTTTCCCTCACTCCCATCCACTACCCCAATCAAGCTGAAATCCACTTATTTGCATATTTTACACTTTACTCCTAGGTCTGCCTCCTAAAAGCAAATAGAACCAATCTAACCCATCTCCTATTTAAAAGCTCTTCAAATATACGAAAACATTTTCATACCTCTCACTATGCTTTTTCTTCTTTATGCTAAACATAGTTTCATTAGGTAATATTCATGTAGCAAAATCTTGAGTCTTTTTGTCACACATGTGTGTATGTACACACATATACATATCTACATTTGTGTATCTACACACATGTGTATGTATATGTTCATACATGTATTCCTATGCTGGGTACTCTCTAGCTTAGGGGGTGGGGAGGAGGGAAGGTTCACTTGTAGTGGAGAGAGATCTGTTTTTGAGTAAAACAGTTGCTGATTTGAATGTCTTGAATATTCACTTGTCTGTGTCATAGATCTACTCAAAAAATTTATGAGAAACAGCAAAGTTAAAGTTGACTCAGATTTCTCTGATGGTATTTATTCATTTTGAATGTGACAAGCTGTAGAACACTTAGGTAAAGAAAGATCACAATATGCCTCACTCATTTGTACAAGAAAAATTGAAGAGTTGTGGAACTTTTAAGGTAATAACTGGTGAAATATGGATACCAAAACCGTTCCATGATTTAGGGGATATATAAGTACCTGGTCATAAACAGGAAATGAGAATTCAGTTTCTACAAATAGCTAATGTGGAATTATTCACAGGAAGAACCCATAGTCTTGACTCAGAGAAATGAGAGATGAAAATAGACATACTTCAAAATTGCATCAGCCAAGCCTAAAACAAAACAATTATCAATACTAAAGTTGCTATTGAGGAGTAAGTTTAACTCAGCTGAACAGATGAACAACTTGAAAGCAGAAAATCATAGAAGTCACCAATAAGTTCAAATAGTTTGTGTGAGAAATCATGTCTACTAAGATGTTAGTGAAGTACAGCATTGGTCAGATGGCTTTACCAGTGAAAGCTTCCATTCAAAACAAAAGCTACATTTGTCAAGGAAATGCACGGTTTTCTAGACAGACAGCAAACAATGAAATATATAGTTTCCAAGTTCTGAGTTACCATTTCACATGACTTATCTTTGCTCATTCTCTTTTTCAGGTTTCTGCAAGTAAGTGAACACTAACCCCAATAGATGTTGTGTACATTGGTAGACAAGGGTGACCTAGGTTTATCTATGATTTTGATGGTTTTTTTATTTTCTCATTTGCTTTAGTACATGAGTAGCTGTGATATACAATTACTCCAATTGTTTTATTGTTAAGTAAACAATAATGTTCAAGATATAAATGTGTTGTTATTACTATGAGTGACAGGGATGCTGTAAATGGAAAGACATTGATGGGGAATTTGAGACCTAAAGTGTAGAATTTGAGGAGACTACTTTCCCCACAACAGGGTTACCTATGGTAACCTAAGTATTGCTCTAATTTTGTGATTCTTCTTTGGTAAGCTAAGCCTGAGTATGTAAGGGCAAATGGGAGTGAGCATGACATTTAAGAGCATGAGTAGATGTCTAATTACCTGTGTGAAAAGAGAAGTATGAAGTACTGCATAGTGACTGGATAATCCTCTTGCACACATACACACACACACACACACACACACAATTTACACTAAAACAGGGAAACTAGCACTGAATATAATGTTCCAGCTATAACCACTCCAGTTCCTAGCTATGGCTAGGGTAGAAGTGACCAGGTGTAAAGCCAAGCAGGAGCAGCTTTCCAGAAGAATGCTGCTGTGATCAGCTTCCATGGTTCTGATAACATAGTATAGTGAATACTCTATTTATTCAATAAAAAATGAGAGCAAAACATTCACAGAAAATCAAGATATAGTATTCACAATGTCACAACTTATCACAGAAAAACAAAATACAGCACTCAAAGACATCACTAAAATGGTCAAATAGTTTTCACCAAAGTGGTTACAATAGTTTTCAACAAAATACAATCATTTAGTAACTCAATCATTCAATCATCCCCTCCTTAAGGGTCACAAAAATACAAAAGTCAAAAGTACTCCACCCCTGGGTAGCACATTCATTTAGTCAATCACAGAGTCCTTAATTCAATCACAAAATACAATCATAAATAAAAATTACAATTCCATCAGTTACTACTCAACAGAAAATAGCACAATTAAGCAGACAGGGCTTCCAGCTGTCTGACTATTACATCCATACCTAGTTAGTTACCAGAGAGGGAAGCACCAACATTTCCAAGCTGGGATGCTCAATGGCTGCCCAGAGTCTCATCTGGCTAAATCACACAACTCTTCCCAAAGTAAGTCCCCAAGCAAAACCTCACAGCAGGGTCAATCATTACTCAGCATTCAAGGAGAGGTCTTTTCATGTTGACTCGAGGAAGGCTTTCAGCTTTCCTGGATCACCTCCCATGGTCCAGCTCCTACCCAAATTCACTAAACTGTTACCTGGGTTCAAAGGTAGACAACTCCCAGCTCCTTGTCCAGCTCTCTGTGCAGTCCCTGTTCCACACCAAAGCTCACAGTGTTCAGTCCACCTTAAATTCTTCACAGTCTCTATTTCTGGAAAGTCAAGGCTTAACAAAGCCACAAACGAAGTACCAATACCACAGTCATGCTTCCTCTGGGAGCTCCTTAGCAGCTCCAGCTGACCCTTGGAAGTCTTCAGCAGAAGTTTCAGTTTCAGTTGGTTCCCAGAATCAAAATCCCTTCCTCCAGGTTCTCAAAATAAAAATCATTCTCTCCAACCTGGGCTTGCTTCTCTTCCTCAGCCTCCAGAACCTGGCTCCAAGAAAATCTGAAATTCCAGCTAGGGCTTCTCTTTCTATACCTATTAGCTCCTCCCTGTTCTGCCCCTTCCTGTTACATCAGCAACATCCTGTTACATCAGCAACAGGGGTTCATACCTTTTGTTTCTTAATGGAGGCTTGATCTAATTAATTTCAAACTAGGTGCTAAGTACCTGTTAACTTTGGCAATACAAAGAGGACAGATTACATTACTATTACACCAGGTTAAAGTATAATGGGAATGCCTGCTACTTAAAACTAATCCAATTCCCAATACAACCTGGGGCAGGGGTGGGAACCTGCAGCTTTGAGGCCAAATGTGGCCCTCTAGGTTCTCAAGTGCAGCCCTTTGACCAAATCCATGATTTCTTACACAAACTATTTGAACTTATTGGTGGCTTTCATGTTTTTCTACTTTCAAGCTGTTCATTTGTCCAGCTGAGCTCAACTTACTCCTTCATAGTAACTTCAGTATCCATCAAAATTTGTTTCAGCCTTAAGACATAGAGGAACACATGTGGCCTCAAGGCAACTGTTTCTCCATCCCTGACCAAAGGGGAACCTTATTTTCACTTTTTTTCCTGCGTTTTGGAGGGTAATTGGGGTTAAGTAACTTGCCCAAGGTCACACGACTAGGTTTTGTGCGCTTGTGTTAAGCATCTAAGGCCGGATCTGAATTCAGGTCCTCCTGACTCTGAGGCCAGCACTCTACTCACTGCACCACCTAGCCGCCCCCTTATTTTAACTTTTAATTGACTATTAGCTTGTCAAGGTTGACTATCTTCAGTGCTCTGCCAATGCTATGGTCTGAGCTTGGTGGGACCAAATTTTCTAATTAGTGTTTCTGATTTCTTTTACTTGCCTTGAATATAGCTTTATCAAAACTTACAAAAGAAATATCTCATGCTTAATGTGATTCTCACCAAAAAAAAATGAGGAATTGTACTTGGGTGAATGTAATGAGACCTTTGTTGTGAAGTAACTGATATATACTAGGATTTGTGCTAAAGAAGAATCACAGGCTCATTCTGTTAATGTACCTGTGTTTTAGATGGAGCAAAGAGAAAGTAGAAGCCAAAAGGGATTTTGTGATGTACCCACAATCAAAACCAAATATGGATAGTGAATAGAAGATAACTTCTATAATCTCAAAAAGAAGAGGGACAAAAAAGAAATAAAAATGGCACATAAGAGATAGATTGAAATAGTTGAAAAAATGGAAGAGTTGGTCTCAACCCAACAGAGTAAGGACGTCTCTATAGAATTTGCCTGGAGGAAGAAATATATCTTTAATGGGAGATGATAAGCTCACAACAGATGGAATTGGGTAGGAGGGTAGTTGGTGTGAAAGTCACTATTTTCTCGAGAGGATGCTGTACCTACTTGGACAACATCTGATCTTGGGAGAAGGGAAATCACTGCTCGTGAATAAAGCCAGCTCTCTGAAGGCTAGAGAATGTGGACCCAAAGATGATATTGCTTTGCAAAAAGGGAAGGATAAATGTTCTGGGGAAATAATGGGTAGAGTTAACGTGATTTGGAGCAGTGGGTAACTTCTTTCATGAGACAATACTTGTATCTTTATAAATTACTTCATGAATGATACTTTTGAGTGTGAGGCAAAGCAAGAAAACAAGGACAACGGGGCAAGAACCATATAGGAAACAACATGGAAATTGGCTAGAAGAGGGAGCTCAGATCTGGTACTTTTTAAGCTTCAATCCTATGAGGAACACAAAACAATTAAAGAATAAATAAATAGAGGGGGCAGAGCCAAGATGGTGGAACAAACAAGAACTTGCTGGAGCTCCCAGTCCAATCACCTCCAATACCTATAAAAAGTGACACTAAAAAAACTTTAGTGCTACTGAACCCACAAAGTGACAAAGAGAAACAAATCTCTAAAGGCAGCCTGACAGGCCGACAGGAAGGGTCTATCACACTGACCTGGGAGAAGAACACAATCCCACATGAGCTACACCAGCTCAGACCCTGACTGAGGCAGAGACTGGCTAGAGCAGACCTCAGGAGAGTGAATCACTGGCAGCTGGGGTGGTTTCCAGATTTCTCAACTCATAAACCCCAGAGAGAAAGTAAACGGTCAGTGGGGCACTCTGATGGAACTGTGGGAGAGAAGAGCACAGTCCAGCCCCTACCCCCAGAGCAGTGGAGGCAGTGGCGGCTGCTGCTGCTGCTGCTCCTTCTGGCTCCAGGCCTACAGACTCTATGGGGACAAAATGGATGATCAAAGGGTATTTGCAATAATCTCTTTACTGGTGCTGAGGCAGGATTATCTTGCTTTGCCTAGCTTGGATCTAGGTCACAGTCTTGGGGGATGGTACTGATGTGAGGAAAGCTAGCGTGGCAGAACTTGTTGAGACTATGGAGAGGCATTCATTATCACAGTTCTGAGGCATGTTCCTGGAAAAAGGCTCTGACAACAGTTGTACAAAACCCCGAAATTTGGGACACAGCACTTTCCACTCTGGAAGCAGAGTTCTACTGTGGCAAAAAACTCAAAAGTCAAGTAATTTGCTGACAAGATGAGCAAACAGAGGAAGCTCAATCAAACTAGAGAAGCCTTTTGGGGGAACAAAGAGGATCAAAACGTAGAACTAGAAGAAGACAACAAAGTCAAAACTCCTGCATCAAAAACCTCCAAGAAAAATATGAACAGTTCACAAGCCATGGAGGAGCTCAAAAAGGAATCTGAAAATCAAGTAAGAGAAGTAGAGGAAAAATTGAGAAGAGAAATGAGAATGATGCAAGAAAATAAGGAAAAACTAGTCAACAGCCTGACTGAAGAAAAATGCCTTAAAAATAGACTAACCCAAATGACAAAAGAGGTCCTAAAAGCCAATGATGAAAAGAATGCCTTGAAAAATAGAATTGGTCAGATGAAAAAGGAATTTCAAAAGCTCAATGAAGAAAATAATTCCTTCAAAATTAGGTTGGAGCAAATGGAAGCTAATGATTTTTATGAGAAATCAAGATGCTAAAAACAAATGCAAATGAATGAAAAAATAGAAGGCAATAAGGAATACAGTGTTGAAAAATCACTGCCCTGGCAAATAGATCTAAGAGAGATAATTTAAAAATTATTGGACCACCTGAAAGCTATGATCAAGAGAAGAGCCTAGACATCATCTTTCAAGAAACTATCGAGGAAAATTGCCTTGCTATTCTAGAACCAGAGAGCAAAACAGAAATTGAAAGAATTCAATGAACACCTCTTTAAAAAGATCCCAAAAATTCCTGGGAATATTATAGCCAAATTCCAGAGTTCCCAGGTCAAGGAGAAAATATTACACACAGTCAGGAAGAAACAATTTGAGCATCATTCCAACATAATCAGGACACACAAGATCTAACAGCTTCTACATTAAAGGAATTGAAGGGCTTGGAGTATGATATTCTGGAGGTCAAAGGAGCTAGGATTAAAACCAAGAATCACCTACCTGGCAAAACTGAGTATAATACTTCAGGAGAAAATAATGATATTCAATGAAATAGAGGACTTTCAAGCATTCTTGATGAAAAAAACAGAGCTGAACAGAAAATTTGTCTTTCAAATACAAGAATCAAGAGAAGCATGAAAAGGCAAACAGGAAAGAGAAATCATAAGGAATTTATTAAAATTGAACTATTTATATTTCTCCATGGAAAGATGATATTTGTAATGCATGAGACTTTCCTCACTATATATATATATATATACATATATATACACATACACACATACATACATATATATGTATAGGTGGATGTATGTGTGTATCTATATTTGTCTGTACATGTATACATAGACAGAGGACACAAGATAACTTGAATGTGAAGGGATGATATAAAAAAATTAAGAGGTGAGAGAGGAATATATTGGGAGAAGGAAAGGAGAAGAGATAGAATGTGGTGGATTACTCAAATAAAGGAGGCTGTTACATGGGAGGGGAAGAGCAGGAAGGTGAAAGGGAAAGAGTCAATCTTAACTCACATTGGATTTGGCTTCAGGAGAGAATAACATACACACTCAGTTGGGTATCTTACCCTACAGGAAAGTCAGGGGAATGATAGAAGAGAGGGCAAATTGGAGGAGAGGGTAGTTAGAAGCAAACACTTTTGCAAAGGGACAGGGTCAAAGGAGAAAATAGAGTAAATTGGGGGTGGGATGGGATGGAGGGAAATATAGTTAGTCTTTCACAATATAATTACTATGGAAATGTTTTGCATTACTGCACATGTATAACCTATATTGAATTGCTTGTTTTGACAGTGGGTGTGGGTGAGGAGAGGAAAAGGGAGAGAATCTGGTACTCAAAGTTTTAAAAACAATTGTTTAAAAAAATTGTTTTTTTACATGCAACTGGGAAATAAGATTTATAGGCAATAGGGTATAGAAATCCATCTTACCCTACAAGAAAGTAAAGGGTGGTTAGGGCAGATATAAGAGAGGACAGATTGGGGGAAGGGGTATTCAGTTTGCTTGCCATCTTGGGGTTGGATGTAAGGGAGAGATGGGAAGAAAGTCTGTAACTCAATATCTTTGGTAAATGAATGCCAAAAACTAAAAATAAATTTAAAAAAAGAAACACCCTTGAGATAGAAAGATATATACAAAGATAAAATAAGGGACTAGAGCAGGGTCTATCACACTTTGGCTGAAGTAAGAAGTGATTGGATTGCTTCCTGTATTCTTAGCACAGCACTAGCTAATATAGGGGAGGAAATTTAAGACACCATGCCTTTCTTGTTCTTTCTGCCAGTAGACCTGCTAACTCATTTTACCCAAGTACTTAGATTGTTTTTCTTTTTCTTAACCCTTCTTCGATGAGTTAGTACAGCTAAATCAAAACAATTAGGCCAAGTACAGAAGCTTTGACACAGGGCAACTCTTGTTATTTGTCTATGGACATTAGCTACAATGGAAACCGATCACTAGGATTGAGTTATATATGGGAAATAATCATTTGAATAATACTGAATGTATACTTCTACAGAGATTACCAGACTTATTTGGCTTACCACCCCCTTTTCATAAAAAAAAAAACAATTACTCAGTGTCCCCTTGGATATCTACTTTCTTTTACCCTTTAATGTTTTGCGGGGTTTGTTTGTTTGTTTGTTTTTTGAAATTTGCATCATTTCAAAAAATATAAAATTTATATTTTTTTTAAATAATGCATCTTAAATTTAATATTTATTATAAATTTCTGGGATTCTTTCCTTCATTGAAATTTTGATGATCCAATATTGCATAATATAACCACATAGTACTGTATTGTAAACAAGTCATTGAACACACATATTTCTACCCATACATACTGGACTTCCCAACAATATATGACAAGCTTACCTATCAACAATTTGCTTGTTAAGACCACCTGTCTGTAGGTGGACTGGACCACTGATTGGTTATGATTTGTACTTTGTATGTTTATTTGGAAAATAATGTGATCACTATGACTTGAGTTCTATTATACAAAAGATGAAACATGTAAAACTGGTTTAAAAAATGATGAATAAATAAGTATATAGACCATGAATCAAAGAATGACAGAAAGGCAAAAGAAAGATATTCCTAGGAAAAAGGTGCAAAAAAAAGAAAAAGAAAACAAAACAATCCCACAACTTTAAAATTTGAAAGGGAGGAACAGAGTGTCAATTTCTAAATAATTCATTCATAGAGAAGAGAAATAAAGAGGAAAAGAGAGAGGCATGATTAGGTAAGTACATAAAAACAAGAAAAATTAATTAACAAGTTAATTGAAAAGATAGAATTGACAAATTTGGGAGGGACAAGAGGGGGATGGAAAGAAAATAGAACCCCTGGGGATATGGTTGAATCAAGGTAGATTAAGTGAAACTAATTGTATGTCAAAGTATTGACTCAAAACATGAAGAGGAACAAACCACAAGCCCACTTAAAAATGTTAGAAGCACAAATTGAAGTAAAACATTAATTAAATGTATTTCTAATTAGAAACATTACTAAAAAGCAAAGCTACACAGAAGAAAAAAATGAAAGAATGGAAGAAAACATACTGATCATCAGGTGAATTAAAAATCAGCAGGAGCTTCAATAATGCTATCACAAATATTTTAAAATTCACAACATAAAGAGTCATAAACAAGGAAATTACATCATACTTAAGGAATTGTAAATAACCAACTACGTTAATGTTATTGACAGCCCACATTTATATAGCACTTTAATATTTTTAAAATTCTTTTCAAGTGTTATGTAATTTTTTGTTTGGTTGTTTTGTTTTTTGGAAGGGCAATTGGAGTTAAGTGACTTGCCCAAAGTCACACAGCTAGTTAAGTGTTAAGTGTCTGAGGCCGGATTTGAACTCAGGTGCTCCTGACTCCAGGGCTGGTGCTCTATTCACTGTGTCACCTAGCCGCCCCAAATATTATCTTATTTGGTTCTCACATTTGATCCTCACATAAACTTTTTTTTTTTTTGCAGATGAGGAACATGAGATTCTGAGAGATTAAGTCATTTGTCCAGGGTCACAAAGCAAGTCAGTATGTGAGGCAAGATTTGAACTCAGGTCTTCCTGTCTCTAAATTTTGCTTTATATCCTTTATTCTGCAAACTGATCATTACCAACATCAATATAGAACTTTTATGTCTAACCTAAATATTAAACGTATGTGCTGTACATAGTATAGCATCTAAATTAATGAAGGAATAATTGAAGGAATTTGAAAAAGACATTGATGGTAACACAATAACATTAAGAGACTAATTTTCCTCTCCCATATAAGAAAAATATAAAAAAAGAGAATATATACAGAAAAATAGTGCTAGGAACTTTAGTTTCTCATTGGGACCACTAAATAATATCAATATGCATCATCACCACATGATGTTTTTACATGTATCATAGAAAATAAATATACAAAGGAAGAAATAATATACAAATCCCTTTCAGATGATAAGGCTATAGAAATAGTAATCAATTTATGTATCCTACTATTGAACCTTCCTGCCTCAAGTCTCTCACCAGTCCAATCCATCCTTCATTTGGCCACTAATGTGATTTTCCTAAACCACAAGTCTGAACATGTCAACCCATCTACTCAATAAAGTCCAGTGGCTTCCTATTGCCTTCAAGATTAAATATAACATTTTCTACTTGGAAATAACCCAATTCTCTCCTACCTATCCAGTCTTCTTAAATCAAGACTTCCTATAACAACCAGGGACATTGATGTCCTTTCTGTTCCATGAACAAGACATTCTCTCTCTCAACGTTTGACATTTTCTGCATCTGTCCCTAATGCCTTGAATGTTCATCCTCTCATTCTCTACCTATTGTCTTCCCTAAGTTCCTTTATGTCCCAACTAACATCCCATCTTCTTTAAGAAGTCTTTCCTATATATTCATATGCAAAATTCTTTAAATAATTATTGATTAGAGAAATACAAATGAAGACATCTTTGAAATTTCTTCTTATACTTATCAGGTTGGATAAAATAATATATGCCCTTCACCTGGGGAATGGTTAAACAAGTTATGGTATATGATTGTGATGGAATACTACTGTTATATAAGAAATGATGATTTGGTTAACAGAAAAAAACATGGAAAGGCTCAGACCTATGAAGGAAGAGGTTATCTACCTCCAGAGAAAGAACTGACAAATAAAAATATGCATAGTGTGGTCTTACATATATGTATATGTGTTTATTTTTATGTATGTTTATAGATTTATATGTTTATATTATACATATCTACATATGTGTACTGTGTGTATATACATATTTATATGTGTGTCTGTGTGTATGTGTGTATATTCATATTTAATCATAGCCTTCTCTAGGTTAAAGTGAGGAGGTAATGTGAAAAAAATAAACAATCTTTCTCAAACCTCCTAATTCTAGCTAAGTATTCCCTCTGCTTTACTCTGCTAATTATTTCCTGTTTATTCTGCATATAACCTGTTTGTATAGTTTTGCTTTTCTGTTGCTTGCTTTCCCTATTAAATTGTGAGCTCCTTGAGGAAACTAACTGTTTTTTGCCTTTTCTTTTTGTAGCCCCAACACTCAGCATAGTGTCTGGCACATAATAAATGTTTATTGATTGACTGATTGATTGATTGATGGAGCACATACAAAAGATACAAGCCTAAGTGGAGACTAGAGAGAGAAGAAAAAATTTATTATATGTCTTTTTCTCTCTGTCTTTTTTTTACCTTTCCCATTCACACCAAGACCCATAGACTTACACACACTCACACTTCACACCCACACCCACACACCCACACTTTTTATATCTCCCAAACAGAATGAAGAGAAGGATCTTGAGGTTGAAAAAAAATGTCTAATAGGGAATTAAAGTCCCCAGATATACTGGGAGTTAATAAGAAAGCATTTACGTGCCCCCGATGAGTTGGATGACCTGGCTCAGCTCAGTTAAATCTTTAGTTACTAAACAGAATTCACAGATGTGAACCACTATCAATTTTACAGATTCACAGATTTTCAGAGTTGAACAATACTTCAGTGACCTTCTAGTTCAATGCTTATCTGAAAATAAAAAGTGATATTTGACAGACCTTGGAAAATGGAAAAAGTATGAGAGGAATATGAAAGGGCAAATGATTCATTAATCTCAAAGGTGAAGAAAAGAAAGGTTATAAAATGCAAGTTAATTAGTTTTATTTGTATGGTTTTAGGCAAAATGCCTATATGTAATAATAATTAAAAAGTTAAAATTTCTGTAATGTTGGCAAAATATAACATATTATTTCAATTGATATGCAAACCCTGTGGAGGCATTACTTTTTGTCCTATTTTGCAGATGGATAAACTGAGTCTGAGAGAAGTTAAGTGACTTTTTCAGCATCACACAGGTAGTAAATATCTAGAACCATCTGAACCCAAGACTGACCATCTGTCAACTTATAGTTTTAATATTAATAATAATGGTATAATACAATTATATAGTATATACAATATACTATATATAAAATTATAATGTATAATTACAATTTATATAGTATTTAAATGTTTTCAATAATTTTATCCTCACAACAACCTGTGATATAGGTACTAATATTATCATTTTATCAGTGAGGAAGCTGAGTCTGAGTAAAATCAAATGACTTGTCCACTTTGGCATGAATAAGTGTCCAAGGTCAAATTTAAACTCAGGACTTCACTATCTCTCTGTTCAGCACTCTTTCTACTGCTTTGCTTGGCCAAAAAAGGTGTTTTTTTTTCTTAAAGCAAAACTTCACCTAGTATATATCATGACAGATAAATATAATTTCCCTTTCTGGTCAGGATTACTATACTGCTACATTATGGGCATAATAATAGCCAACATTTACATAGCACATCAAGATTTCCAAAATGCTTTACAAATGTCATCTCATTTGATTCTCACAACAACTATGTAAGGTAAATACTATTATTCACATTTACAGAGGAGGAAACTGAGGCTAAGAGTCTTATCCAGGATAATACAGATATTAAGCATTAGATAGGATTTGAACTTAAGACTTCCTGACTCCCACTCCATTAGTCTACTATTTGCTTTGCTACCTTGTAACCTTAATGTTAAAGATATAATTTAATAAGATTTTTATGGAAGCAATTGACAAAGAAACTTACATAATTCACATTGAAATCATGCAGAACTTTGGGCACCATTAAGTGTGTTGAGAATTGGTTGAAGAGCTGGACCAAAAATGTAGGCAGTTTTCTTCCTGCTCTAATTTTCTCCACCTATAGTTCAGTGTCAGCTTGGAAGGCCGTTTTTAGTAGACTACTTCTTCAACATTATTGCTCAGTGACTCAGATAATGCCTTGGGGAGGAGGCTTATCAAATTTACAGATGACACAAAGCTAAAAGGATTTTAGCTAAAACATTGTCATGGTTCAAAAATATTCTGACAGAATAGAACAGTAGACTGAATCTAATGAGATAAAACATAATAGGGACAAATATAAAGTTTCACATTAGGGTTCTAAGATGGGGAACATAAAATTAGACAGTTATTCATCTGGGGGGAAAACAACAGGAATTTTAATGGCCTTCCAAGCCAAAATACATTAACAAAACAACATGATTTTTTTTTCTTTTAAAAAGACAGTGTAATCTTAGGTTACAGGAACTAAGATACAACATCCATGAATAAGACAATTTTTCTGCCAAACTCCATCCCGTTTAGACAACTTTTGTTGTATGGTGTTCAAATCTTGGCCCAAATTTTTAGGAAGGGCATTGACAAGAAAGCAGAGGAAAAGAAACCAAAATGATGCATGCTAGAAGATTATTCTATGTGAGGCTTTATTGAAAAGCCTTCAGATTGGTAGCCTAGAGAAGAGATGTAGAAAGGGCCTAGTAGTTTTTAAGAAGTAGTTGAAGGTCTATAACATGGAAGCAATGATAGATTTAAGTTAACCCTTAAGGAAAAGTAGGATCAATGTGTGGAAGTTGACAAGAGGCAAAATTAGGATTGATAGGAAGAAACAACTTTCTGCCAGTTCAAATTGATCAAAAGTATAATGGGGCTACCACAGGAGGATATGAGTACTTGCTGACTGGAAATTTTCAAGCAAAGGCTGTTTAATTACTTGCTGTGTTGTAGAGGTAAGTTCATGTTCGGGCTCAGATTCACTAGCTGGAATATTTTAGTCCTTTTATGACAACAAACACTCTAGCATACCCAGGATGGCTGCTAGCACAGGTTCTTTGATCTGCTTTTCTAAAGGAAAGCAACTCAAAAAAGGAGTTAACCATCTTACTTTAATCAAACATGTATCATTTACCTAGTTCAGGGGAAAAAGTCAGCACCATGAACTTCAGAGTACAAACAGAAGTTACAAGCAGACAAAAAACTCAGCAGAGAAAATAATACAATTCAGCAAACCAACAAACAGAGCTTCCAGCTGTCTGACCATTACATCCAAACCTAGTTAGTTATCAAAGAGAGAAGCACCAAAATATGGGTTTTCAAAGCTGGGGGTCTCAATGGCTGCCCAGAGTATCATCTAGTCAAATCACACAACTCTTCCCAAAGTGAGCCACAAAGCAAAAACTCACCTCAGAGGTATATATACCCTTCTCCAGGGTCAGAGAACATCACAACCCTCCTGAACAAAGTAACAAAAGGTGTGCCTTCCTGAAAAACAAGCCTCCCACCATGGACTCCATGTGACCACATGCAACCTATTAGAGGGCAGAGCTTATTTTCAAATCAGCAAAGGTCTTCAAGGCCTATTAAAGGGTTGGGAAGATCTTCATAGTCCCATTACCATTATACCTTTCCAACTCTAACCTTTTCTAAATGGCAAAAAAAAAAAATCCAACAAACTAACAAAACAAAACATAAACTATACTGAGATAATGGGGAAGAAAAACCAAAGTATATATGAAGAATAAAGAAATAATTTTACCATAAAAAATGATAGATGTAGTCTGTCAAGTAAAGTCAGGTTAAGTCAAGGTCAACAGGGTCAGGGTAAGACTAATGTTGGCAGAATTTTCCGTAAGCAGATGCGCCTGAGGCATATGAGTTGTGCAAGGATCAGTGAGTCAGGCAACAACTCTTTAAATGCTTGCTATGTGCCAGGAAGAGTTCAAGGCACCAGGGATACAAAAAAAAGGCCAAAGTCCCTGTTTTCAAGAAGTTCACTGATTATCGAGAGAGAGAACTTGCAAATTACTAAGAGCAAACAATGCATGCATAGTCTAAACTGGGTAGGGAAGGTACTAGCATTATGCAGGACTGGGGAAGCCTTGTTGAAAATGATAAAATTTTATCTGAGACTCAGAAGAAGCCAGAGAACAGAGAAAAGGAGGAAGAGAATTCCAGGCACCACAGATAACCAGTGAAAATTAATGGAATCTGAAGATGGGATGGTTCATGTGAAGAACAGCAAGGAGGTCAGTGATACTTTATTATAGGGTAAAAGGAGGGGAATGAGATGTAAGAAGACTGGAAATGCACTGTTTTGAATGTCAAACAGAGGACTTTATATATATATAGGGGGGAAACCAACCAGGAGGATATGGTAATATAGGTGTGAGGTGGGGAAGTCCTACAGAATGGTGGTAGAAATGTCAGAGGAAAGAAGGGGATGTATATAAAGATATTATGAAGGTAGAATCAACAGGACTTGGTATCTCGTAGTATATGAGGGGAGGAGAAGAAAGAGAGAGTGAAGAGTCAAGGATGATCTTTACCTTAGGTTGTAATTAGAAAAATGGCAATGCAATTTGTATGGATGTCTAAATGCATAGATTACACTTCCAACTTAAATTCACGTCATATACCATAAACCCCTATCTTTCCTTCGGAAGTCTATTCAGCATGAAAACTACTCATTCCTCCAACTTCTGCTACTGCTTTCCTCCCTCCCCCCAAGGGCTTGCATTTATTTTGTATTTTCTTACTTTTAAAAATGTTATCTTCTTTTAAATGTGTGGGAAAGAGACTACTACCAGATCTTCAAAATCCAAGTCTGAGTCAGAGATCAGAAAGGGTCTTTATTCTTTCTCATGAGAAAGGGAACAGCCCTTGTCACTCAAGTGGTGTCTGCCAGGGAGAGCAAATTGCAGAAGCTCACAGGCTTCTTTTATCTTAATCCTAACCTGGCCCATTCCCCTGACCTGTCTCACCACTGGTCCATGAGGTGGGCTCACAATCTCAAGCTAATCAATGCAAAGCAATCTCAACCCTTCATTACCATAATTATTCTTGAATTAGAATCTTATCAGAGGACAATGTTTTCCAAAACCTCATTATGTATCAAATTAGGAGACAGCCAATGAGCTTTACAATTGTCAGTGGAAACTTAACCCTTTGTTATCTCTCACAGAAAGAAAGAAACCTCTTTAAGGGCAGAGACAATTTCATTTTTGGTCTTGTATACTTACCATCTTGCACTCTGATACATAGTAGGTCTTAATAAATGTTTATTTCATTCATTAATTGATTAGATGATATAATGTTAGAAGTAGAAGAGATATTAAAGATCATAAAGTTCAATTTCCCCATCCTTCATTCTTATTGTTTATTTTTCAATGAATAAAAATTTATTTTCTCTCTCTCCTATCCACTCTTCCACTGGAAAAACAGAAAAGAAAAACAAAATCTTGATAATAAATATTCAGATAAAGCCAAACAAAATCACTCATTTGCTATGGTCTCTATACTGAATCTATTACCTCTCTGTTAGGAAATGGGAAGCATGTTCCATTGTGAGTCCTCTGGAATCATGGTTCTTCATTGCATTGATCAAAATTCTTAAATATTTCAAAGCTAATTATCCTTTATAATATCTTTATTATTGAATAAATTGTTCCCCCTTCTTCTGCCTTACTTCATTTTTTTTTATCAGTTGACATGTGCCTTCTGGGTTTCTTTGAAACTCTCCTTTTTATCATAGTTCTTTTTCTTTTCTTTTTAATATTTTTTAATTATTTGATTTTAGTTTTCAACATTTATTTCCACAAGATTTTGAGTTACACATTTTTTCCCCCTGTCTTTCCCCTACCAGAAACCCAAAATAGCAAGCCTATTGAATACCCCTTCACCCAATCAGTTCTCTCTTATATACTCTCCAATCACACCCCTAACTCCCTAACTTTCTAGCAGGGCAAGATGGGTTTCTATATACCAGTACCTGTATATCTTATTTCCCAATTTCATGTAAAAATAAATTTTTAAACATGTGTTTTTAAAACTTTGAGTTCCAGATTTTTTCCCTTCTTCCCTCCTTACCCACTCCCACTGGGAAGCTAAGCAATTCAATACGGGTTGTACATGTGTAGTTAGCCAAAACATTTCCATAGTAGTTATATTGTGAAAGGCTAATTATATTTCTCATCCTCATATTCCACCCCCCCATTCTAATTTTTCCTTTGACCCTATCCCTTTTCAAAAATGTTTGCTTCTAATGAACCTCTCCCCCAACCTGCCCTCTCTTCTATCCTCCCACTCTTATCCACTACCCCCCTGTAGGGTAAGATACCCAATTGAGTATGTATGTTATTCCCTCCTTAATCCAAATTCAATGAAAATCAGCTTGTCCCCTTCCCTTTCACCTTCCTGATCTTCCCATCCATTGTAACAGTTTTCTCTTGCCTCTTTTATATGATATAATTTACCCTAATCTATCTCTCCCTTTCTCTTTCTCCCAATAAATTCCTCTCTCCCCTCTTAATTTTATTTTTTAGATATCATCCCTTTATATTCAACTCATCCTGTGCCCTCTGTCTATGCATACATAAACATGCATATGCCCACAGTCAATACATATTTATATATACATATATACATGTATGTATACATATATTTACACACACACACATATATATATATATTCCTTTCCACTATTCTCATACTGAGAAAAGTCTTATGAGTTACAATTATTATTTTTCCATGTAGTAATGTAAATAGTTCAACTTTAATAATTTCCTTATGATTTCTTTTTCCTGTTTACCTTCTCATGCTTCTCTTGCTTCTTGTATTTGAAAGTCAAATTTTCTACTCAGTTCAGGTTTTTTCATCAAGAATGCTTGAAAATCCTCTATTTCATTGAATGACCATATTTTCCCCTGTAGCATTATACTCAGGTTTTCTGTGTAGGTGATTCTTACTTTTAGTCCTAACTCCTTTGACCTCCAGAATATCATATTCTAATCCCTTCGATCCCCTAATGTGGAAGCTGCTAGGTTTTGTGTTATCCTAATTGTGTTTCCACAGTACTCAAATTGTTTCTTCCTGACTGCTTGCAATATTTCCTCCTTGATCTGGGAACTCTGGGATTTGGCCATAATATTATAGGAGTTTTCTTTTGGGACCTTTTTCAAGAAGGTGATAAGTGAATTATTTCCATTTCTATGTTGCCCTCTGGTTCTAGAATGTAAGGTAATTTTGCTTGATAATTTCTTGTAAGATGGTTTCTAGACTCTTTTTTTGATCGTGGCTTTCAGGTAGTCCAATAATTTTTAAATTATCTCTCCTGAATCTATTTTCCAGGTCACTGGTTTTTCCAATAAGATATTTCACATTTCTTCTATTTTTTTATTTGTTTGGATCTGTTTTATAATATCTTGATTTGTCATAAAGTCATTAGTCTATTTTTTAAAGTGTTATTTCTTCAGTGTATTTTTGGGTCTCTTTTAGCAGGCAGTTGACACGTTTCATGACTACCCTTTTTACAGTTTTTTAAGGATATGCAGAACAAAGAACTTCAAAGGTGGGAGAAAAGTTATGATTGGTAAGAGAGCTGAGGCATGTAGGGACAATATGATTGTTGGAACTCAGGAATAATAGACTGGCAACAACATCCTCCTCCCTTCCTGTGACTATTATATCTTTGTTGCCTGAATAAAGGATACCCTCAGTTAATGGCTCACTTATGTTAATGTTGGAGTGACTCAGGGATCAAGGTAGAAGGATTTCAAAGATTATCTATATCTATATACTTTTTCTGAGGAATGCCAATAATTTTACAGAGTCAAAAGGACTATGACATATACATCCCTTCTACAACTGGATTGCTTTTGAGGTGCAAGCATCATTTTCTCTAAAAAATTTTATATTCCTGAAATATCTTTGATTCTGTATCTTTTAAAAAATATATATCCTATTTATAGTTAATTGATTTTTTCCTATAGCTGAGTCATGATTCTTTGCCACTGAACTTAGTTCAGAAATTCACTTAACATTCCCTTTCAAACAACATTAAAATAATTATTTAAATCAAATCCCAGAGTAGCAGAGACAAAAAAATTGAATTTATAAAACAATAATAATTTATAAAATTCATAAAAATAAGAGCCATTCCCCAATTGATAACTGTTTAAAGGATATATATAGTTAGCAGAAGAAATCAGTTACATATAATCACATTAAAAAACACTTTGAATCACTATTGATTAGAGAAATGCAAATTAAAACAACTCTTAAGGTACCACCTTATGACTGTTTATAAGATTGACTTATAGAACAGAAAAGAAAAATGACAAATGTTGGAAAGGATGTGAAAAATTGGGATGCTACTTCATTGTTGATGGAGTTGTGAAATGATCCAACCATTCTAGAGCTTTTCACTATGCCCAAAGGACAACAAATCTGTGCACCCTTTGACCTAGCAATTCCACTACAAGGTCTGTATCCCAAAGAGGTAAAAAAGAAAAAAAAAGGACTTATATGTACAAAAATATTTATAGCAGCTCTTTTTGTGGTGGCAAAGAATTGGAAAGTTAAGGGATATCTATACATTCTGAAATGGTTGAACAAGTTGTGGTATATAATTGTGATAGAATACTAATGTGACAAAAGAAATTATGAACTAAATGGTTTCAGAAAAATCGGGGATGACTCATATGAACTGAGACTAAATGAAGTGAACAGAACTAGAAGAATATTATAGACCATGACAGCGATAGTATATGATGATCAACTGCGAATGACTTGGTTATTCTTAGCAATCCAAAACGATTCCAAAGCACTGCTGATGAAAAATATTATCCACTTCCACGAGAAAGAACTGATGAAATCTGAATACAGATTGAAGTATGCTTTTTTAACTTTATTTTTCTTGGGGTTTTTGTTTGTTTGCTTGTTTAGTTCATTTTTATTTTGCAATATGGCTAATAAGGAAACATGTTTTACATGATTTCACATGTATAATCTATGTCAAATTGTTTTCTTAAGGAAAGGCAGGGAGAGAGGGAAATATGAAGGAAGGGAGAATGTTCAGAACTCAAATTTTTTACAGAGTGAAATACGTTTGCATTTAATTGAGAAATTTTATGAAATGGAAAATATATTGAAGTAAAAAATAATATAATAGAATCTGTTGTCTGTGGACAAGTGGGGTGGCGAATTTTAATGGGGTTAATTTGGTTATGGGGAATAGTGGTTTTTGTGGGGGGTAATCTGTACTTTCTTTACAATACCTCAATCATGCTCTGGACTGCTTTTCATCTTTAATGGGAGTAAGGATTATCAGATTGTAGATTCATATCTAAAAGGGCCTTAGAAAGAAATCAAGTCCAAACACTTCATTTTATATGTGAAGAAACTGAGTCACAAGGAGGTCAAGCAACTTGTTCAGTGTCACACAGATAATTAAGTACCTGAAGTGGGATTTCAATTCAGCTTTTCTAAATTTAAATATAGTGTTCTAACTCCTTCTCTATATTGTGGTGGCAGGGGCAAATTGGGAGGTATTCTGAGATTAGCTTCTATTTAAACTCTATGTACTTTATATGTACTTTTTTTTGCATATTTCTAACTGAATTAGAATGTTAACTCCTTGCAGGCAGAAACATGTTTTTAAGCTTTCTTTATATCATCAGCAGGTAGTATACACACAGTGTCTGGAGCATATTAAACACTTAAGACATGCTCATTGATGTGTACATCTATTAAATAGATATAATGATACTTTTGCTAATTATTTTATAAGATAATTATTAGGAAAATGTTTTGCTAAACTAAAATGATTATAGGAATCTGATATAGTTCTACTTTCTCTCCCCACTCGTTACTGGCTTAGACCAGTAACTGGCTTAGACCTCTGAGGAAGCTATCTGTGGAACTATGGGAATCATACAGTCACAAAAAGAGAATGAAAAACATGACTATGACATGCAGGTGGATGGACAGCCTGCCAAATCATATCATTAATATGCATGTTCTGGACAACAACTTCAGATAAATAATAAAATGGATCTAGAATTAAAGAAGAAGGAGAGAGGAGAATGGTATGGATGTATTTGGGAAACAGAATAGTATATTCAATGATCCCCAGAGACCAATTGCCCAAAATAACAGACGCATTTATACAGACACACACAAACATACACACATAATATACACATACAGATACACATTGAGTCTGAGGTCTTTTATAGTGATATTCTTTAGTGAAGGCCTACTATACAAAGGGTTAATCATTTCAGATGCATTTATTTGTAAATGTGAAAAAAGAGTAGCTTTGGGACAACTAGTTGACCCAGTGGATAGAGCACCAGCCCTGGAGTCAGGAAGATGTGAGTTCAAATCTGACCTCAGACACATACTAGCTGTGTGACCCTGAGCAAATCACTTCACTCTGATTGCCCCACCACCACCAAAATAAGGAAGGAAGGAAAGAAAGAAGAAAGGAACGAAGGAACGAAGGAACAAAGGAAGGAATGAAGGAACAAAGGAAGAAACAAAGGAACGAAGGAATGAAGGAACAAAGGGAGGAAGGAACAAAGAAAGGAAGGAACGAAGGAAGGAAGGAACGAAGGAAGAAAAGAGTAGCATGAGAGTTTTTGGAATCTTCATTGAGAAAGGGAGGGGTCATGTCAATGAAAAACTGGATCTAAGCAGTTAGTTACATTCTATAGAGACAAATATTAGGAAAGTTTAGAGGGAAGGGGGCAGTTTCCTTGTTGCTACCAAGGGACAAGTTCAACACACATCTTTACTTGTATGAATATGTACATGCTCAGATGAGTCACTTAATGCCTTAGTGTCTCAATTTCCCCATCTATAAAGTGACAAACATTACAAAGAATGATCTCTAAAGTGCTTTCCAGTTCAAAATTCTCTGTCTGTGCTCTGTAATCAATAATTTGTTTTAAAAATTTCAGGGAGACTATCTGGATTACTTCTTCCATAAGAAAAAGGGTGAGTTTCTCTTGAGAGATATTCACTTCTGCCTGGGCCTGGAACCTGTCATTTGTCAGAATATTTCATAACAAAAATATTAGCGATATATAAATCAGAAAATTCTTATTAGAATTACAACTCTAAATGTGTTAACCAACCACTCTCCTATGTCCTTCCTCTACCAATCTGCAAAATTGGTATAACTCAGTTGAAAGCTTCCTTTCTAGGCCTAAAATCTTCCTCAAATACAGGTCCCTGGGGCCTAAATTTCAGGCTCAACTCTCTCTTGAAAGGCCACGAGTCCCCTTAGCTTTGGAAAATCCTTCAAATTTAGTGAATTATAAGTGACTAGGTTATCAGCCAGAGAAATGACCTGGGGAAACTTAGTAATACTAAGGACTTTGTCTTGTCTTTGTTATTTGCTTTACCATTTTAAATGGTTATAATTTTTTATGGTAATGCACAAAAATTTCCTCTGAATCATACTTTGGTTCATTCGGTCATTTATTTATTCAGCTGTGTCATTGTTGAATAGAAGGCAAGTGCAGATAAAAATCAAAACAAAGCAAAATTGATGATCCAAAACTTAATATTTCCAGTCCCTGCCTAACAGCCAAGGCACTGGCTCATCCCACTGAGTTTATAGCTTCCTGATCAGGCCATTTGTGCTACTGTGGGACCAGACTATGAAAATTCAGATCTGAACAGACAGGATTCTTGACAGGAATTAAAGGGAAAAAAAAGATGTGTATACAATTATATTATTACTATATTTATTCACAAATGTATAAACAGCTGCCTACAATTTAAGCAGTGAATGGTGCTATGAAGAAATCAAAATGGAAGTCAAGATTACTGTCGCCAAGGAATTTACAATAAATATGGGGTGAAAAGACCTACTTGAGGGGGGGAAATTTTATATAGAAACACAATTCACAATACAAGATAGTCCTCTAGGGACAAAATGAAAAATGTCTCTATGGAGCATACCATATGTGTGATGTAGTTAGAGGAAAGGGAAGGGATGGGTTTGTACTGGGGGACGAAGAAGGATTCATGGAAAAATCAGGACTTTGAATGGAGTTTTGGATGGATATTATATGAATGGAGATTATAATTTAGATGGATGATATTGTGAATAAAGCTAAAAACTGATTCACCTGCACACACATACACACAAACACACACACACACACTCACAGAGGCTTATGGAAACATATGCATCCAGAGGGGTTGGAGAGTAAAGAAAGTCAAAAGAAGTAGGTAAGAAGGATCAGAGTATGAGAGAATCGTAGAATTGGAAGATTTCCTCCAGTCACCTTGCCCAAACCCTTCCCTGTACAGACGAAAAAACTGAGACCTGGAAAGCATTCATATACGCATACATATGCACACATATATAAATTATGAAAAGACACAAAATTATTTCGACAATGCACGAAGGGGATAATACCCTTTCTCACATGTTACAAAGTTACCTGTGCAGGAAAGTGCACACAAAGAACACCTGTAGTGGAAATGTATGTGGCCAAGGAACATACAAGTAGAGAAACCCATGTAAGAGTTATATTTGTTCAGGAAACACATGTCCAAGGCAACTCAGACCTTCATGACTGTAGACTTGATGACTGATGGCCTTTAGTATTGTCCTCGGACAGCTTTCTCCTGGATATCTCCATGTTTCATCATCTCCAAGATTCTCTCTACTACCAGTTTCTGGGCTTCATTTCTTCAGTTATCTGTGGGCCATCCTGTATCCAATTTGGTTAGGGAAAATAAACAAACAAGCAAAAACACTAAAAAAAAAAGCTTCTCTCTGATAAGGGCAGACTGACAGCTCTCTAGTTATAATTCCATCCATCAACCAAATAACCCAGGCCAAGGGGTGTAAAACAGAAGTCAGGAAGAGAGCACTCAAGCTGTAATTAAGGCAGTTTTTCAGGCTGCCTGGATCTGGGGCAGACTAAAAAACCATTGCCTCAAAAGATTATCAGATTAACTCATAGAAATTCCTTATTAAGTCATAATTAACCCCTTATACAGAGTCTGTGCCACCAAAACCTACTTTAAGCATCCCTGTAAGAGGAACAAAGTGGAGGCTAGGGTTATAAAACATTTTTCTCCCAATATCTTCTCTTGATTGCTATGTAAATGATTCTAAGCATTCAAGAAAGCTAAGGAAGAGATAAAAGCCCACGCTTCTGATTTTTTAATTTACATATTTTTAAAAAGCTTTTTTCAATACTCTAGAGAATATATAGATATACATGTTCATATATGCACAAATATACATTTACATATGTACGTTTCTGTATATTATTTCTGAATATGGAGAGGACAAAGGGAGAGAGAGAGAGAGAGAGAGAGAGAGAGAGAACCTTCTTTTTTGGAAAAGTTCTTTCTTAGATGCATTTTTTTTTACCTCTAGTCTGTCTTCCCATGTTGTAGGAGCATAATGATTCAGAATAACGGAAAAGAACACCCCAACCCAACCAATGATCTGGACATGACCTGAAATCTTTCAGGCCAGGGACTCATCAATATAAAGGGTCAATTACACGGTGCAGTTTAACCCAGTCTGACTTGTACTTCAGGCAAATTACTTTGGTGTCTGCATGGAGGCTGTATTGGAGTGGGGAGAAGCTTGATTCAGGCAGACCCACCTACAGGCTATTCCAAGTTCAGGTGTGAGGTGATGAAAGTCTGTCTCAGAGGGGTGACTGTGTCAGAAGAGAGGAGACAAATTCCAGAGGTGTTGCAGAGGCAAAATCAATAGGCCTTGGCAAGATGATTGGATTTGGCAGTTAAGAGATCATTGTTAAATTTTGAGAGAGCAATTTCTGTGGAATAATGAGATTGCAATCCAGATTGTAAGGGTTAAGAAGAGGGTGAGAGAAAAGAAAGTGGAAACCCCTATTGTAGATGGTCTTTTCCAGGACTTTAGCCACAAAAGACAGAAAATATATAGGATAATAGTGAGCAAAGATAGAAAGAACAGGTCTTTCGAGAGTATAAGAGGGCCATGGCAATGTTTTTAGGAAGTAGAGAAGTAGCCAGTAGAGATGGAAAGATTGAAAATAAGTGATAGAGTGAGTATAAAAAAGGTGGCAATCTGTTGGAATGGAATGGAATTACTTGAGCATGTAGAAGGTTTAGTTTTGGTAAGGAATAAGGCCACTTCATTATGTGAGACAAGGCTGAAGGAAGAGGTGGTGGCTAAATAAGATGAGTGATATGAGATGAGGAAGAGGAAAGAAGAGGTAATTCAGTGAATGTTCTCTATTTCTGCTAATTATGAAGCAAAGGTATCAGTTGAGGAGGTGAATATAAGGGTAGCCAAAGAATGTTTGAGGATGGATGAAAAGGGGTGGAAAAGACCCTATGGAAAGTGGATAGTGATTTGGAGAGGGAGGTATAGTTTGATTGCTTAGTAGCAGTAAGGACTCATTTGAGAGCATGACATAAATTTGTAGTGGACCTAATCAGAATGACTGTGTGATGATTTTCCACCTTCATTCTGCAGAACACTATAAAGTAACAAAAGTGGAGGATGGTAGAAGTGATCTGAGGATGAGACTTAACAGGACCTAATAGTCAAAATGATAGGGGAGCTGGGAACTCAATAGAAGAGGACATTATAGATTTTTATTGGTTAATCAAGGGTCAAGATGGAGAAAAGAGGAGAGAGTGAGTAATGAACAGGAGATGGCTTGGGACAGAATGCAGAGGTCAAAAGTATTCAAGGTTACAATGTGAATGAAGAATATCACTTTCTAAGGAAAGGTTAGAGAAAGGTGGAAAGAGAAGGGGATTTTGGAACTCAAATGTGGAGATAGTACATTTGTGGGGGATCAAGGGCATGGCCATTTTTGTGTACGATGGAGATGGAGTTAATGAGTAAGTCATGAGAAATGAGTGGTTTGAAGAACTGAGCAAAATTCAAGTTAAATCTATATGTCTCCTAGTTTGAGGGGGAAATTAGAGAAGAGAGAAAGATTGTGAGCCATGTACCTAACTCATTGAGGAAGAAAGAGAAATGACCTGGAAGTCTGTAGACAATAGCTACCAGGAATTTGATTGGATTGTGGAGGTGAATAGCATGAATCACAAGGAGGAGAGGTTATTGAGTGATGCAGGTGGGGAGAAAACCTGGAAGCAGAAATATGAAGCAATGAATATTCCAGTTACCCAGCCTCGACAAAGGGGAATGTAAAAATGTATCCACTATTGGAAAAGGTGGCCAGGGAGGTTATGTCAGCAGAGGGGAAACAAGTTTAACTAAAAACTTAGAAGGTAGAAGGAGTGGTAAAGGAAAAGATAAAGAATTAAAGTAGGTTTGTTGCCTATGGAATAAGCATTTTAGAAACAAAGTGGAAGGAGAGGACAGTGTTTGGTTGGAATTTGGAGTTGAGAAGATTGAGGGGCATGGGAATATAAAACCAGGTGACAGAAGATGGAGAATAGGGTTTGGAAGATTATTTTCAGAGGTTCAGAATTATTTGGATATGTAAGGCATGACTTGTTGTGAGACAAAGTATCATTGTGTAGAAGGTACCACTGCTCTTCCTAAAGGAGGCTGGAGATAGAGTTACAGACAAACATGATATGAAAGGAATAAAGTCAGACTGTCTGATGGGAGACCCTATTACACTGCTCCTCTTCCCCCCAAAAGCTAGAGATTAGGCAGAAAACAGTACAGCAAGGCGATGGAATTGGAACCTGCACTGAAGAGTAAGAAGATCCACTTTCCTTTTCCTCTTCCCTCAAGGGGCAGACACAGCAGGAGATGGAAGTCCTGACACCAAAGTCAAGGTTGCTTCTCTTTGCACTGGACATTGTCCATATTTTTTTTAAAGCAATCGGGGTTAAGTAACTTGCTCAAGTTTACACAGCCAGTTATTTCTGTGTGTGGTGCTGAGTATCTGAGCCCGGATTGGATCCAGGTCATCCTGACACTGGAACCAGTGCTCTTACTCGCTGAGCCACCTGGCCGCCCCTAAGCAATTGGGGTTAAGTAACTTGCTCAAGGTTACACAGCCAGGTGTTTCTGGGTGGGTGCTAAGTGTCTGAGCCCGGGATTCGATCGCCAGGTCTTCTCAACACTGGAGCCGGTGCTCTTACTTGCTGTGCTACCTGGCTGCCCCTGGACATTGTCCATATTGCTATTGGAAAGCAGGTTAGCAGCAAGAAGTGGCAGTTTCTTTGTTCTTGCACTAAAGGAAATATGTTCCACCTGGTCCTTTGCCACATACCCTCTAGAGAAACATGAATCAAGAGATGGAAGGTGCCACTCAGAAGAAGGTCTAGAATCTGAAACACCTCTCCTATCCTAAGATCCTGTATTTCTTATTAAATGCTCAATAAGGGCAACAATTGTACAGTTGCACATTTCAGTGATTTGTGCTTTATTTCCTTATATTTAATTATTCCTGTAGACACTACTTAACAGAGGGATTGTAAGGACCAAATGAGTCAAAATCTACAAATAATTCTGCAAATTTTATGTATTTTCAATTTTTAGGGCTAGCAGGAACATTAGCAGTCATCTAGTAGAACTCTCCATTTACCAGATGAATATTCTGACTCAGAGATGAAAACAAAAACATTTATTAAGTGCCAGTTACTGTGCTAAGCAATGCACAAATATTATCCTTATAACAATCCTAGGTGGTAGGTGCTATTATTATTATCATCCCCATTTTACAATGACAAAATGCAGACTGGAATAATTTAAGTGACTACCATAGTCTCACATAGCTAGTGAGTCTGAAACCTGATGTAAATCACATCCTCTTGACTCTAGGTCCAGTACTCTATCCACTGGGTGCTTCAGAGACAAACCAGATCACCAAGGGTCATACAATGAATGAATGGAAGGTTATTATATAAATTATATGTATGTGTGTGTATTCATATATATACATGTGTGTATAGATATAGATATAGATTCAAAGATCAGAGTTCTTTCCATAATTTTCCATGAAGTCACACTACTTCCTTTCATGGGAGGTAAAGACAACATTTTGTGATACTTAGGAGTTTGAATATGTGGGATCTGTACAACAGGAATATCACCTTTACCTCATATCTTCACAGTCCAACTGATTCACCATCCTCAGATCTCTGGCCAGCCAAATACGCCTCTTTGGGGCAGAACTCTCGTAGATATACTTCTCTGGGAAGATGTCACAGAAATCAACCCCTACTGGGAAACCATCACCCAACTCAGGAGCCATTAAATTCATAAGGCAGCCGATAAGGCTGTAAATATCCATCTCTCAGGATCACTCTCTAGCTACCATTAGAAAGGTGATAAATGGTAAAAGAGGTAGTTAGGTACCTGGGACTTAAGGTTTTGAAGTCCAACCTCTTCCTTAGCTGGGCAAGCACATGTTATTCTCATATGTAAGCAGTGTGATGAAAGGGGAAAGAGGCACTGCCCTCTCTACTGGAGGTCCAAGACAGACTCTTAAGCAACACTCAAAAAAGAGAGGGAAGGAGAGGAAGTTGTTTCTCACTGATGTCTCTTATAACTTAGTGAGGGAGTAGCTCTTTCTGTTTCACTCACAAATCATTTTTAAAATATTAATTAATTTATTTTTAGTTTTCAATATTCACTTCCATAAGATTTTGAGCTCCAAATTTTCTTCCTCTACCTCTCCTCCCCCTGACCCAAGATGACATGCAATCTGATATAGGCTCTACACATACATGCACATTAAACATATTTTCGCATTAGTAATGTTAGAAAGAAGAATTAGTAACAATAGGAAGAACCATGAGAAAGAAGAAACAAAGGAGAGAGACAGACAAAGAGGCATGCAGAGACAGAGATGCTTCTATCTGCATTCAGACTTCATAGTTCTTTTTCTGGACGCGAACAAGATTTTCCATCATGAGTCTTTTGAGTTGATTTAGATCCTTGAATTGCTGAGAAGAGCTAAATCTATCAAAGTCAGTCATCACACAATGTGGCTGTTACTGTGTGCAATGTTCTCCTGGTTCTGCTCATTTCACTCAGCATCAGTTCACGTAACTGTTTTTTTGTAGTCTAGGTTTTTCTGTAGTCCACCTGCTCCTAATTTCTTATAGAAAAATAGTATTCCATTACATTAATTTACTAAAACTTACTTAGTCATTCCCCAATTGATGGGTATCCCCTCAATTTCCAGTCCTTCACCACCACAAAAAGAGCTGCTACAAATATTTTTGTAAATGTGGGTCCTTTTCCCATTTTTATGACCTCTTTGGGATATAGACCTAGAAGTGAAAGTATTGCTGGGTCAAAACGTATGCACATTTCTTTTTGTTAGCAATTGGGGTTAAGTAACTTGCTCAAGGTTACACAGTCAGGTGTTTCTGGGTGGATGCTAAGTGTCTGAGCTGGGGATTCAATCTCCCAGGTCATCCCGACACTGGGGCCGAAGTATGTACATTTTCATAACTCTTTGGGCATAGTTCCAAATTGCTCTCCAGAATGGTTGGATCAGTTCACAGCTCCACAACAATGTTCTGGTGTTCTAATTTTCCCACATCTTCTCCAGGATTTGTAATTTTCCTGTATTGTCATGTTAACCAATCTCATAGATGTGATGTGGTGCCTCAGAGTTCTTTTAATTTACATTTCTCTAATCAGTAGTGATTTAGAGCATTTTTTCATATGACTAGATATAGCTTTAGTTTCTTCCTCTGACAACTGCCTGTTCACATCCTTTGACCATTTATCAATTGGGGGATGACTTGATTTCTTATAAATTTGACTCAGGGCTCTATATATTTTAGAAATGAAGCCTTTATCAGAGACACTGGTTGTAAAAATCAAAAATCATTTTTAACAAAGTTTCCGATCATTGGAAAGCATAAGGATTAATCAAGAGCCTGAGCCCCTGTTTGCAGATTTCCTTACACAAGAGACCTGAATTTGTGCCTCCACTTCCAGATATATCATATTACTTGTTCAGTCCTATTCTCCCTTGTTACACATGTGTATAGGCCCTCCCACTCCCCAGCTCCAACCAGTGAAATACAAGTATCAGAACACAGGTAGGCAGTCATTATTCAGAGTCCTATGAGAGCTCATGACTTTTGGCCTTGAAAGAATATCTTTCCAGTAGAAATTTAATATAGAATATAAGAAAAGCAAAGCATAATGCTACCATCCAGAAGGAAGGATATCACCCAGGTCTTATTGCTGATGAATTGTTCAAGGGAAAATGGGGAGGGGGAGGCGGAGCCAAGACGTCAAAGTAAAAGCACAAACTTGGGGTGAGCTCCCACTCCAATCACTTCCAATACATGTAAAAAAATTACTCTAAACACATTTTAGAGCTATAGAACCCACAAAGTGACAGAGAGAAACAAATTTCCTGCTGAAGGCAACCTGAAAGGCTGAACAGGAAGGGTCTATCACACCATGCTGGGAGGCAAGCACAGACCTGCATGAGCAGCACTGTTCTGGCCCCAGGGCAGCCACAACCAGCAGTGCCTGGAGCAGACTTCAGGAGAATGAATCTCCAGCAGCTGTGGTGGTTTCCTTACATCTCAACCCATAAATGCCAAAAACAAAGTAAAAGGTCAGTGTGGGACTCTGTTGGAACAAGGGGATGGAAGAACTTGGTCCAGCCCCTGCCCCTGGGACGAGAAGTGTCAGAGCCATGGTGGCTGCAGCTTTTTTTTTGAGGCCCAAAAAGCCAGTGAGGAAAAGAACGCCTTAAAAAGGTAAATTTGCCAGATGGAAAAAGGAATTTCAAAAACTCACTGAAGAGAATAATTCCTTCAAAATTAGATTAGAACATTTGGAAGCTAATGAGTTTATGAAAAATCAAGATACTATAAAACAGATCCAAACAAATGAAAAAAAAATAGAAGGCAATGTGAAATATCTCATTGGAAAAACCACTGATCTGGAAAATAGATCCAGGAGAGATAATTTTAAGATTATTGGACTACCTGAAAGCCATGACCAAAAAAAAAGAGTCTAGACACCATCTTTCAAGAAATTCTCCAGGAAAATTGCCCTGATATTTTAGAACCAGAGGTCAAAATAGAAGTTGAAAGAATGCACCCATCGCCTCTTGAAAAAGATCCCCAAAAGAAAACTCTTAGGAATATTATAGCCAAATTCCAGAGTTCCCAGGGCAAGGAGAAAATACTGCAAGCAGTCAGGAAGAAACAATATATTGTGGAAACACAATCAGGATAACACAAGACTTAGCAGCTTCTACACTAAGGGATTAAAGGGCTTGGAGTATGATATTCTGGAGGTCAAAGGAACTAGGACTAAAACCAAGAATCACCTACTCAGCAAAACTAAATATAATGCTTCAGGATAAAATATGGTCATTCAATTAAATAAAGGATTTTCAAGCATTCCTTTTTTTTTCCTTTTTAGAGGGGGCAAGGCAGAGCAATTGGGGTTAAGTGACTTGCCCAAGGTCACATGGTTAGTAAGTGTTAAGTGTCTGAGGCTGGATTTGAACTCAGGTCCTCCTGACTCCAAGGCCAGTGCTCTATTATCTGCACCACCTAGCCCCATTTTCAAGCATTCTTGATGAAAAAACCAGGGATGAGCAGAAAATTTAATTTTCAAATACAAGAAGCAAGAGAAGCATGAGAAGGTAAACAGGAAAAATGAAAAATGGTGGCTCATGGTTAGATATATCATTTCCTACTTTATTTCATGAAGGTCCATGACCCATCCTCCTTTTCTGACAGCTAAACCGAAGCAGTGTTATCTCTTCTTTCTTAATTTTGGTCACATGCCTTTGAGCCTGATTTCTTTTTGCACCATCTCTAGAATTTTTTTCTTTTATAGAAGTTCCTTCAAAGGAAAAATAAATGAGAATTCTGAGAAATGGCTATTCTAGAGGATATTTCGTTACTTAAATCTCTAAGGTAAAAATGGGGGAAGGTTTACATATAAACAATATAATCACACACATGTATGACAACACATGCATTCTATTTTTCCTTTGTTGCTTAATGCAAGTATTAGGTTTACTTTTAAAAATGAGCCAGTGTTAGAAAAAGAGAGATGATGACCCTATTTCTCTCTGGCCATATCACATCTGGAATCCCATATGTAGTTTGGGGCTAACAATTTAGGAAGCATATTGATAAGCTGAGGAAAGTTTAAAGGAAAACAAGTAGGATGATGATGATGATGATAAGATTAGATATAATAGCATATAAGAATCATTTAAAAGAACTGGAGCTATGTAGTCTATAAAAGAGAAGACTTAGACGAAGGGCTATTAAGTGGAAGAGAGATCAGACTTTTTCCTCTTCTTGACAAAGGACAAAACTAAAAAATGATATAAGGAAATTAGAGGCAGACTTCAGTTTAGTATAAAACTCTCTAAGAATTCATAGTAGCCTTACAATTGGGTATGCAACTTTATCAAGGATGCAGTCTCCATCTTAAATTGCCTAAATCAGAGGTCATGTATTAAGTGTACTATAATTAATATTCCTTTTTTTAGGGAAGGATCTGGATTAGATAGTTTTTGATGTACCTTCTAGCTTTGAGATGCTATTTTTCTATTACCACCTCAGCTCTCTGTTTCCATACCCAATGAAGTGGAATTCATTTCGTTTTGTTTTTACTATGTTGTTTTGATTTTTATCTACAAATTTTCTTTAAGATTATATTTTGAAAGTCTTTGAGGTCAATGTTTCTAATTTTGTTAAAATTTACTTATTTATTTTTTGTTTTCAAAATTCATTTCCACAAGATTTTGAGTTACAAATTTTCTCTCCATCTTTCCCCTACCCTCCACCCCAAGATAGCGAGACTACTGAATACCCCTTCCCCCAATCTGTTCTCTCTTATATTCGCCCCCATATCCCTTCCTCATTTTCTTGTAGGGAAAGATGAATGTCTATACCCCATTGCTTGCATATCTTATTTCCCAGTTGTATGTAAAAACATTTTTTTAACATTTATTTTTAAAACTTTGAGTTCCAGATTCTTTCCCTTTTTCCTTCCTCATCTACCTCCACTGGGAAGACAAGCAATTCAGCATAGGTTGTACATGTGTAGTTACGCAAAACATTTCCATAGTAGTTGTATTGTGAAAGATTAAATATATTTCCTTCCATCCTATCCTGCCTAATGCTTTTAATTTAAAATAGGAATCACAGGATATTTGTTCTGTTTTCCCTTTAGGTAAGGAACATAAAAGGGCTTATGGAATTTCTCCTGATTCTTGTGATGGGATTGGGTGTGTATGTTTTGTTGTTCTTGCTTGTTTGTTTGTTTGTTTTGCAATGGTATTAGTATGTGATTGCTTAACTATACTCACATGCCAATTGTTCTTGAGATACAAAAGCCAATAATAAAAAGCTGTACAAAATCTAAGAGTCTTAGAATTTTAAGGAATGCAGAGATCCAAGTTGCCCCGGAATCTCTACTACCATATCAACAAGTGGTCATCTAACCTCTGAGGGAAAACTTAATGCCTCCCAAAATATCCTGTTCCACTACTGGAATTAACTAATTTTAAAGATTTTTTTGTATGGAGTTAAAATCTATTTCTATAAACCTTCTAAAATTGCTCCCCATTTTGCCACTTAAATCCAACAAAATTAGTTTAATCTCTCTTCCACATGATACCCCATCATATATTTCAACACAGTTCCTTTGCCACACACCCTAGACTTCTCCAGATTAAACATTCAAATTCCAATAACTGAGAATCATGTCATATCTGTGGAGTATCTCTGTGTGGTAGCCTTCTCAGTCTGGATATGCTCCAGTATCCTGTATAAAATGTACACCCATAACTAGACAAAGTTAACTAGATATTTCCTGGACAGAGAACAATAGAGTGTGAGACAGCATGGTATAGTGAAAGAACCCTAGGACTGGAATCCGAGGACTTGAGTCTGACTCCTAAATCATCATTGACTTAAGAGTCATTGTGCCAGAGTGGATAGAGGTCAAACTTTGGAGTCAAGAAGACCTTAACCTGAGATACACTGATGGTGTTACCATAGGTAAATTGTTTGCCTTCTGAGTGTCCAAGAGAATTCCCCGAGACTATAAATCACAGCTTAGTTTTCTATCTACTTCAGAAGGAGAAATTGTCATGTAAGCATTTTCTTACACAGATGAAAGCACATTTCTGGAAAAAACGAAGAAACAAACAAACAAAACCCCCCACAAAAATAGACTAGAATCTCAGAGCTGGAGGGAGCCTTCATAATTACATATTTTAGGCCTGTATTGCATGTAGTAATCTCTCCCACAGTGTTTCCTGGTTTTTGTGATTCCAATGTTCTAGTTCTATCTTCCCCCTACCCTTTAATGTGTTTATTCTTCCTTTTTGCAATCATCCTTTCCCTGATTATGTCTGAGGCTTAGAGTGATCTGAATGACCTGGTTTACCGTATAACCAATGGTAATGAGCCCTAAGAGGTTCTTTACTTTCTCTCTCCACAAACTTCCCTTTCTGGATGGTTAACAGTTTTTAGCCCATAAGTATTTGTGGAAAATTCAGTAGGCAGAGCTGGGATTAGATGTCTAAAGATCTATTTATCCTACATTTTGTGTGGGGTGAAGCCTTCCTATCTGGATAGTAGAGATATCTGAGCATTGGAAAACAGCTCCATTTGGCTGTTCTAGCCTTCAGCAGTCCAAAGAACACTCTGTTCCCAGGCAGGTTGGCCCACACAAGGCCCATTTACAGCTTAACTGTGTGATTGTCCCGGGAGTAACGTTGTCACTGTCCGCGCTACTCCATCTGGATGCATGCCATTGGTTTGTGTTAGGGCAGTCACATCACATTAGCTGTGTCATCCAACATCGCTCTGCACTGTTGGGCAAGTGCAATCTGATGTAGAGGTCACTGGGGAGCCAGGAAGAAAGATGATTTCAGAAAATGGCCATGAAGTGAGACATTTCAGATGTGGAAACATTCGGTATCCCGTAATACTTGAACAACCTAGTACAGATGCTCTGGGTTGGCTCTTTGCAAAATTGGGGAGTAAAGGAAGGCAGGCTTTGTTGTTTTCCAAATCTTCTTCATCCCATTTTTGGTGCACATCCTTCACTACTCAGAGCCCTCCCCTGCTCTGGGTTTCCAATGGTACCATCCCGAATCCCTAAACTCCCCTTCCTTCTTACTTTCTTATTTCTCCTTTACTCAATAATGATCATTATAGCTGACATTTACATAGCAAAGTGTTTTGTAAAGCAGTTTATGTTGATTAATTCATTTAGGCTTCACAACAACCCTTGGAGGTAAGTGAAACTGAAGTTCAAAGAGGTTCTAATTTGCCCATGGGTCACACTGCCAGTAAGTGGTCACAACAGGATTTCAACCCAAGATTTTCTGACTTTGAATCTAGCACTCTATCTACCATCCTGACTCTCTGTATGATCTAGTATAACCTATTCCTAAATGGTAATCACTTCTATTTCTTCTACCTTGTGTGTTTGGTAAAAACTATGTTAAGACCCATTTCCTGGGAAACCACCACGTTTACCAACTTGCTTGTCAATTGGACCTGGCCTTCACAGCTATAATCTCAATGGAACACTAATCTGAAAAATGTCTTTGTGGGCTGGACTTCATGTGCAGGCATGCTTTAGCAATTGGGCCCTGAAGCAAAACAGGTTGCTAAATTTTCTGAAGTTGGCCACATTTCTCCAATACAGCCTTTTCCCTCATCTATTTCTTTTTTTTAATTTCTGCCTTCATCCTCTGGCCTTTAGGTTGAGTTTAATATACAGAGTCCTGGTTTTAGAATAAGGAAGGCCTGGATTGAAGGCTGAACTCTCCTACTCATTTTATTAGATGACCATGAGCAAGTCACTTTACCTAATTGAGTCTCAGATTATTTATCAAGAAAAAAAGGGATAATAAATCTATATGGATATTGTGAGACACAAATAAGGCAATCTATATAAAGTAATCTGCAAAACGTGAAAATGCTATTTAAATATTACTGTTACTGTTGTTATTTGAACTATACCCATTAAAATGTAAGTTCCTTGAGAACACAAGCTATTTTTTGTATTTGTGTGTGTGTGTGTTTTGTTTGATTTGATGCCTTAAATACCTAAAATAGTGCCTTGCACATTGTGCTGCTAAGTGAATATTTCATTCTAATTTTTGGATAGGCTTCAGATAGAAGTGTTACTGGGAAGCATTACCATTCTGCTATTATCTCTTTGTATCTAATGTTTTATAGACAGTCACACAGGTGGATAAAATAACCTCTTTAAAATTGGATTTGGGAGACACCAGTTAAGACATTGTTATGAATAGTATCATTGGGAATAGAAAGGAGAATATGGATGATAGATGGAAGGATTAGAGTGAGGAAATAATCACCATGGTGATTAATTGGATATGTAGTGAGAGAAAAGGAAGCAAAAAAAAGATTATTCCAGTAGTATTCATTCTGGGTTGCTGGGAGAATTGTAATGCCATCAACAATAATGCTGTGTTATAACAATAATAAAGAAGTCAAGGTGAATATCAAGTTTGGAAAAAATTGATTTCAATTTGGAACATGATAGTCCCTTTATTCTGCATCCTTTGCAAAATAACTAACGAGACTGGTAATTTTAAATTCTATAAAGGAGATGTTGACAATAGTGACAACTCAGAAGGAGTCAGAATAAAAGTGGGAACAATCCTTAATGTTCAAGTCCGAGACAAACATTAATGTATGTAAAATGTGATACTAGTCTTCAAGAATCATAAGAGCAATCATGCAAAAGAGTAATTTGACTCATTCTGTTTGTCCTAGTAGCAGAACCAGGTAAAGGTTGGAAGTTTTAAAGAGAACAATTTAGAGTTGATGTCAAAAAGTTACTTAATAATTAGAGCTGTCCAAAAGTAGAAGGGACTTCCTTGAGAAATAGTAGCTTGGAGATTTTGGAGTACATCTCCAAAATGGAGTACATTTGCAGATTTTCCAGTACATCTAATAGAAATTCCTTTAGGTAAGGGAAATATTGGAGAACCATAGAGATTTATACTTCTCTCAAATTCTAAAATTTTGTGATTGTGTAAAATATTTCCTTCCCATGGTAGGCTATCTTTCCAGGGCCAAGCAGATGATGTCATAGCATAATATAATGTCAAGAAAGAGGCATTCTTAGAGGTTGTGTTATATACAGCCTTCACCAAATCATGAAAGCTGTTTAGTAACTGCATAATTTGGAACAAAGCATTTTGTCTCTCCAGACCTCATTTTTTCATGTAAAATTAGAGAGCTGACTATACATTAAGGATCACTTTTAGTTTTAAATCAATGATGTTAATAAAATGATTTGTCATACAGTATTTTTATAAAGAAAAAGTTTCTAAGGTCCTAGTACTTATGCAAGTGTTCAATTTCTTCAAATATTCTAACATGATGATCAGTCTATTCAATATTTTTTAAGCTGATAATGTAAGTCAGAGCAATGTTTTTTAAATTACATTTCTGAAATTATTCCTTAATTCTGCATTTTTTCAAGAATTGGTGACTTTTTCTGAGTAAGTACTCTCTCCATTGATGAAGACCTCAATTCCTTTTTAATTCAGGTTATGGTCTTTGTGAGTAACTATAAATGAAAACAAATCTTTACCCAGTGGGCAAGCTCTTCTGGTGACGAATCTCTCTGATTATATATAGGCAGTTATTAAGAATAAACCCCAGCTTAAGTGATTTCTAGGGGCCCTCAAAACTTATATTCTTTTGGGATGACTTGGATGTACTTGGAAGAGCTCCATGGTATGGGAGCAGTGAGAACACCTAGGTGATACAGTGGATAGAACACTGGAACTAGAGTCAAGTAAACCTAAGTTCAAATCCAGCCTCAGACACTAGCTGTAAGACCCTGGGCAAGTCATTTAACCCCCTTTGCCTCTGTTTCCTTATATATAAAATGAGCTGGAGAAGGAAATGACAAACCACATCATTATCTTTTACAAGAAAATTCCAACTGTGTCACGAAGAGGTGAATGTGACTGAAATAACTGAACAACAAAAATAAAATGTGCTCATCACATGAATTTTAGCTATCAGAGAGCTGTCTTTAATAGGGTCATAAACATTCTTTATGTATTGTTAAGGGTTATAAATATATTCTTTATTTATTGTTAAAGAAGTGAAGAATTATACAGATTTTCTGAGAGAGACATAGACAGACAGAGACAGAGAGAAGGACAGAGACAGAGACAGAAAGCACAATTATGAAATGCTTACAATATTGGGGCACTGTATTAAGCCCTGGGAATCCATATAAGAACAAACAAAATGTCCCCACATCAAGGATTTTTCATTCTTATAGCAGAAGACAACACACAGAGGTGTGCTAGAAGTTAAGGTAGAAGGGAAAAGCACTGGGAAGAGTCATGGTGAGAAGACAGCAGGAAGTGATGTGGCAGCCTGCTTCCCAGATAGAAAAGACAAAATATTCAAACTTAAGTAGTTCATGATTACAATTTGCAAATGAAAGAAAAAATGAATCAAAAAATCATTTTATGGTTAAATTTATGTAGATTCAAGAAGGGTAAATTGAAGTCCCCACTAGCATAGTTTATTGTGTATTTCCTCCTATAATTTGTCTATTTTTGTTCATTCAGAATATATTTGTTACTAATAGCAATAATAGCTATCTATATAATGCTTTAAAATTTCAAAGCATTTGGCATATATCATTGTATTTTGTCTTGATTATAACCCTGTGAATTAGGTGTTATTTATGTCCTTATTTAATAGGTAGGAAAAATGAGAGAGGGAGACTGAGAGAGTTTAGACACCCAGGGCTGCACAGCTACCAAGTTTATCAGGATTCAAACTCAGGCCCTCTTGATTCCAAGTCCTGCACTCCATACATTGTGCCAACTAGCTTCCTGAATATTGATTAAGTACTTCTTGTGTTAGGGGCAGCTAGGTAGCAAAGTAGCTAGAGAACCAGGCACAAAGTCAGAAAGACCTGAGTTCAAATTTACTATCTGTGTGACCCTGGGCACTCAACACTCTCTTTTTAATTTTTTTTGACTTGATAGTACTTTTTTCTAATTACATGTAAAGACAGTTTTCCATATTCATTTTTATGGGATTTTGAGTTCCAAATTTTTTTCCCTCCCTCTTTCCTCTGCGCCCTCCCCAAGACATCAAGCAATCTGATATAGGTTATACATGTTACAATCATGTGAAACATATTTCCACATTAGTCATGTTGTGAAAGAATTAGAACAAAAGAGAAAGAAAGAAGAAACAAAAATAAGAAATATAGTATATAGAATACAATAATAGTGGAAATAGCATGCTTTTATCTACATCCAGACTTCATAGTTCTTTTTCCAGATATTGATAGGATTTTTCAGCCTGAGTCTTTTGGAATTGTCTTAGATCATTGTATTGCTGAGTAGAGCAGCTTTTTATAGTTGATCATCGCTTGATGTTACTATTACTCTGTACAATGTTTTCCTGGTTCTGCTCACTTCACTAAGAATCAGTTCATGTAAGTCTTTTCAGGTTTTTCTGAAATCTTCCATTTCTTAACTAGTATTCCATTGCATTCATATACCACAACTTGTTCAGCAACTTTTCAGTTGATAGGCCTACACTCAATTTCCAGTTCTTGGCTGCCACAAAAAGAGCTGCTATAAATATTTTTGTAAATGTAGGTCCTTTTCCCCACTCTACAATTTCTTTGGGATACAGACCTAGTAGTAGTATTGCTAGATTAAAGGTTATATACACTTATATAGCCCTTTGGTCATAGTTTCAAATTGCTCTTCAGAATGGTTGAGTCAGTTCACAACTCCACCAACAATGCATTAGTGTTCCAGTTTTCCCACATCTTCTCCAACATTTATAATTTTTCTTCTCTGTCATATTAGCCAATCTGATAGGTGTGATGTGGTACCTCAGAGTTGTTTTAAATTTTGTTTCTCTATTCATTCGTGATTTAGAGCATTTTATATGAGTATAGATAACCTTAATTTTTTCATTTGAAAACTGTCTGTTCATATTCTTTGACCCAGTTGTTTTTTGGGGAATGATACACATTCTCATAAATTTGAATGAGTTCTCTTACATATCTGAGAAATGAGGCCTTCATCAGAAACACTGACTGCAAATATTATTTCTCAGCTTTCCTTCTAATCTTGGTTTCATTGGTTTTGTTTGTACAAAACCTTTTTAATTTAATGTAATCAAACATCAATTTCCTGTTTCATAATGTTCTCTATTTTTTTTATCGTAAATTCTTCTCTTCTCCACAGATATGACAGGTAAATTATTCTTTGTTTTCCTAATTTGCTTATTATGTCAGACTCTATGTCTAAATCACATACCCACTTTGACCTTATCTTGGTATATGGTGTGAGATGTTGGTAAAAGTTACCATTTTAGACATCCACATAAAGAAAAAAATAATCTGTCTAACTATATGCAAATTATATATATAGCAAATATATATATGTATATATAGTCTGAATAGACATGAAACTACAATGATATGGGTCAAATCTTGAATATTAATAAGATATTAGTCTAGATTTCATTTGGGAGATTCTGTAGAACTTTTGGTGATTCAAACATTTTTTATTTAAAATTTAAAATTACCACGACCATTTCAAAGAATTTTCCCACTACATGTATTTATTAAGTGTTTGCTATGTGCAAAGTACCATGCTTATAACTGGGGATAGAAACAAAAAGAGCAAAAACAAAAAATAAATTAAGGCTGAAAAACAGTTATATGGTGGATTAAAAAGGTTATAGCAAATCCTCCCCCCCACACACACATACACACATAAAGACCCATTTTGTTGACTGAAAAGAGGCAATACATTTGGGGCAATGACTTAACAAGAATGAAAGACAACAGAAGGTGAGCATTCCCAGTGTTGTGTTTGTGACCATGAAGTAATAAACCAACTAAAGGAAGATGTACAGAGTGAGATATATACAGGATTCTAAGAAGCAGAGCATCCAGAAATAAGTAGATAATCATTCCATTCTTTTCTGCTATAATCAGACCACATCAACATCATTGTCTTTTGCTTTGGATGCCACTATTTAGAAATAACGTTGCTGAACTAAAAATAGGAAAGTTACATAGTAAAGGAACTTTAGTTCATGCCATGTGAGAATATTTTGGAAGAATTACATGTAGTTGTTCTGAAGGAAACTGAGAATTGGGGCAGTAAATTAAAAGGTGACTTCAAGTATTGGAAAGCCTGTCATGCGGAAGTAGGTTTCAGCTTCTACTTTGATCCAGAGGAAAGAAATAGAAGCAAAAAGTGGAAGTTTCAATGAGACAAATTTAGTTTTAATGAGAGAAAGTGCCCAACAATTAAAGCTAATCAAACTTGCAAAAGTGGAAAGGACTGCTTCACAAGATACTGAGTTCTCCTTAATTAGGGGACATCAAGAAAAAGGCTAGAATGCTATTTTTTAGGTTTGTGGTCTGGAATAAAAGGCCTGTTTATTGTTCTTATTGTTGTTGATCCAAGTCTAATCATTTTCCTGTCAAAGAGATTTTGGGGAAAACTCTACTTGTGTCACCTTTTGTTTTCTGATTATCCCTGCCTTTGTTGCTTTTCTGGAACCATGCGCTCCTTCCTCGACCTCCAATCTGGAAATTTACAACATTATAAGTTAGAAATTTCCTGTTTCCTTTCTGAATGGAAACTCCCTGACTTTGACCTCAGCTGCAAGAAACAAATAGAACACCACTTTTCCCTATAATTCACCTGAGTGTCTCTGACTGAGGAAAACAATGACTTCCAAGCTGAGGGAGATGTGCTAAAGCTTTAAACCAATATTGCTAGAACTTTTTTCTTGCTATTGTCAGAAGACCATCATTCTCCAATCTCCCTGGTGATATCCTTGGTTACATTTCTTTCTTGTACCATCCAAGAATTTATTTTGTGCACTTACGTGTTAGTCCCAGCCTCATTTTGAGAAAGGAGAATGGACTGTTCTAGTTTGGAAGTTTTAGTCCTAAACCCAATGTGAAACATTGATGGGCTAACCTAATAGCCTTTTCTTGGGCTATATAAATAACTTTCAATTCTGTGCTTTTTCTTAAACACTCCAAATAACAACATCTATTGCTTTGGGTATTGATGAGCTCTTCTAATTCTTTTATTCTGATAGTCCTAGCAATGTGTTTTAATGGTATGTTGTAGAGTGGAGTCTTTGTCAGGTATGGATAGGAAATGGAATCCACTGAGTCCTTTTAACTCTGAAATTCTGTAGACCATCTTTATAGAAGGACATAGCAAGAATCTCCTGGAAGGAGATGACAGGGAGGACTTGTGAATTGTAACTGTAGTAAATAATGAATCCATCAAAGTATTAACATCTCTCATCAGAATTGCAAATACAAAAAGTATAAAAGATTGGGCCTCAGGATGTAGACAGGATTTGAATTGGATTGGAGTCCATCGCAAATTGTTTTCTTGTCATTTGGCTCTCTTTTCTAATGTCTAAGGAGTAAGGGAAAAAAATTAAAGTATAGTTGACTCTGCTAATAGAGGTTATAATGTAAATCATTTACTCTCATAGGATAACAGACAGACCTTAGCAGTTACCTAGTCCAATGTCTTTATTATAGATGTGGAAACTGGGAAATTTAGTGTCATGTCTAAGGTCATATAGGAAGCAAAAATCAAAGGCATGATTTGAATTCAATTCCTCTGACTTCAGAGCCTCTTTTCACTCTTATTATGCCTCCCTAACTGGTAATTAGCCTTTATTTTTTTTAAAAAAGGCTAGTTAAATACAAATAATTTTACATCAAAGCACCTATATCCAGAAGAGCCGTTGGGATATACAATACACTAACATCAAATGTTAGAACTAGAAAAAATCCTAATCAGAAGTCATTCTGTGCATAACTCTGATTTTTTAGATAAAAAAAAAAAGTTGAGGTTCAAAGATAGGAAGTGATTTTTTTTCAATGATACACAGATAATTAGTATCAGACTAGAACTTTGTCCTCATGACTTTTGTCCAATGTTCTTTCTCCTCAGATCCTGACTTCAACACCTTTTGCTACTAATCCCTTCTCTTTTAGATAACCTTTCCCTTACATGTATGAGTACTGTGCACTTACTAAATGGCTGTTGACTGACTGAAAGACAGAGACAGAAAGAGAACAAGAGAAAAAGGGAGAGTAAGAATGAGGGCAAGGGAGAGAGAGAAAGAAGGGGATGAAAGGAAGGGAGAAAAGAAGGAAGTCAGAAAGGAAGGAATAAAATAGGAAAAGTATAAAAAAAGTATACTTAGTTATCAAATTGTCTCTGGGGTGAGATTATAAACTGCTCAAAAGCAGGATTTTGTTTTGTCATTTTTTGGTATCTCTGACACTTAACACAGTGCCTGGTGTGCAGTAAGCTGTTAATAAATGTTTGTTGGTTGATCATTAGTCACGTTACATCCCCTTCAGATGAGAGTACATGGTGTTTTCTTTTTTTTTTTTTTTTGGTACATGATGTTTTCCAAGCAAAACTTAATACTCTGCTTCCCCCACTCAATTTGACATCTTATGTCTTAATTTTAAATTGGCCTTTTGAAATAAAGTTTAGCATGTATTTTAAAATGTTTCATTAAGTTTAAGTTGATTTCATTTGGAGAACATAAATAATTCCTTTATAATTTGGTATTCAATACAAAGTCTCCTTAACAAAATAGCCTGGACACACACGCGCGCGTGCGGGCATTTAAAATGTGTTATTCATGCCAATGTTGCCTCCAATGAGCAGTAAGGATACAAATCTGGGGGCTGCAGTATGAGATCAAGTTATCCTTGAATAGTAGAGTGGAGGAATTTATGCTCCTTGAAAATGCACATTGGTGCAGCTGCCGTTGTTACTTTCATTTTTCTATAAGTTTATTATTTGCATTCACTGGGGATAGTGGCACGGATTATCATCCATGAATTTATTGGATTATTACTAAACTATAAGAAATCCTGACTATGCATGTAGTATAAATGTAGTTTTGTGTCGTATTCATATAACAAAATAATGAAATATGGGGGCATTTGAAGAGGAAATATTCTTAAATACATTGTGTTCTTGGGTCAGTTCCGTTGATCCATTTTTATCCATCTGGGGGCCTTGACTGTCTTAGAACAGAAATCACTTCTAATAGGAATTGTATTATAAATGAGAACAAGTGATACATGTGGTTGTAGTTCTTACATCTTCCTCTTTTGAAAGTATTTTTGCCATTTCACCTATTTAATGTGAATCGAGGGAACATACAGTTTGACCATGCTGATGGAGGAGTTGAGAATTTTTCTGCTGCTGCAATTGTTATTCATATTTCTGTAGAAGTTTATGTTTTACATTGATCACAGATTGACATCCATAAATTTGATGGAATATTACAATGTGAGAAGAAATTGTGAATATAATGGATATAACAGTATACACATAGTTGTATACATTTTGTATACTAGAGAATCCATTAGGAGTAGGTACCATGGGAAGCTCCTCAGGACTATTTCCTTCCACTTTCCCAGAACCATACCAACCCCCAACATACTCACCCCAGAGCTCTGCTCTACTTCAACCCTTGAATCTACTACACCCTTCTCAAGTGTCATTACTAGGGACAGGACTCTAGATGGAGTTTTGGAACATGGCAAACAGTTAATAAATGCGTCTTTAGTTGACTAACACTAGTGGATGAACAGGTCACCAACAATAATGCCTCTGATAAGATGCTGCATCGCTATACCTTACTCCTTCATCCTTTGTACTGCAACTATGCCTTCTGAACTCTTAGTATTTGCCATCTGTCTGGGGTAAATTGACAAAGGTTTAACTGTTGGCTCTCCCACCCAGGAAAAAAAGGACACACCTACACACTTTAAAATGAGTAACATTTTCTTTTCTTTCTTTTTTTTTTTGCTTTTTGGAGGGCAATTGGGATTAAGTGACTTGCCCAAGGTCACATGGCTAGTAAATGTGTCAAGTGTCTGAGGCCAAATTCGAACTCAGGTCCTCTTGACTGCAGGGCTGGTGCTCTATTCACTACACCACCCAGCCTCCCTATATTTTCTTTTTTTTTTTAAAGCAATCCAGATTAAGTAACTTGCTCATGGTTATATGGCCAGTTATTTCTGGGTGTGGTGCTGAGTATCTGAGCCCGGATTTGATCCCCAGGTCATCCCGACACTGGAGCCGGTGCTCTTACTCGCTGAGACACCTGGCCGCCCTTGAGTAACTTTTTCTTAAGGAGATACAATGGAGAAGACAATAAATCAAGTTCCAGTTCATAATATTTGTCAATTGTTGAAGTGTAATGCTCACTGAAATTCAAACAATATGCTCCTGGCTTGAGCCAGCTCCCCCCACATGTCTGCATTTGATCTTCCTTTGTACCACAGGACCCACTGGGTCTTTGCCATTCGTCATGCAACTGGACCTTTTTTACTTGTGTTGTCTCCTCCAAATTGAATATAAGCTCTTTAAGAGGAAAGACTAAAGTACTTTTCTTAATTTGTATCTCCAGCACTGAACACAGTGCCTGGGAAATAGCATTTAATACATGTTTTGGTTTTTTCCCCCTTTTCATTCATAGAAAAATGAAGAGAATTACATATTTGAGTAGAAAAAATAAACCAAGTGAAGAAAACTGTGCACAAAATGTTTGCAAGAGCACAAAAGGAGAGAACAAACAAAACTCAGAATTCAAATTATAACAACTAAACTTGTCCCAAAGGAGGATTTTTTTATCATTTATCTCTTTATTTCCTCTCTCCTCTGCAGAGATGGTTTACTCAAGAGACACTGAATGTATTTTCAGATATGCCTGATGTGCTTTTTTATTTTGATAATCTGCTTTGTTTTTCTTCTCTTCTTTTTGATGCTTTGTATAAAGGGGTGACTTACTGAATAGGGAAAAGGGATATATCCAGAAACGAAGGTGACATTAACAGCAACAACAACAAAGGAAAGCAATAAGAACTATAACAAATTTAAGGTTTATGAAATATATTCCTCACAAATATCCTGTGAGGTATGGAGTGTAAGTATTTCTATCCCCATTTTACAGGTAAGCCTGATGAGGCTTAAAAAGATTGGAGAACTTGACAGCAATCACACTGATGTCCAGTGGGAATCAGGAGCCAAATCCAAGGTTTCTGACTCTAATTTCAGCACTCTTCCCAACAGTAATGGGCTTCCTGCCATGTTATCATTCATTTTATTGCAACACAGTTTTGTTATTCATAGCACATCTGATAATCTCTGCCAAGTAATACACAGGACACTGTGACTCCATTAACCTAAGTCCAACCTCTGCCTCTAGCATTTTACCAAGTTGCATTAACCCTTTGTTAAATTTCCATTTGCATCCAATTGACCCATATTTCTAATGGTCAAGTGAGTTCTTAAATATATTACAAAATAAAAAGCAAAGGGAAGCAATGTCCATCTCCTTTTGCAGTCTAACTATGGTTTGTAAAATCTTAATGTAAAAGGATAACAAAGAAACAGGTTAAAGGACCTGGCTGCTGCTAAGAGGACTGGGAGGGGGGAAAAAGGGAGAAAACTGGATGAGCAATAAAAACCTAGTTAAAATAAGGTCTACGTGAAGAAAGCTGCCCAGTCCCAGCTGAGCTTCCTTAACTGCAGATGAACAGATGGGCCTGACCATAGTGCATTTTCAGAAATCACCAAAGCAAAGTTTTCTAAATACCTTCTAATTGGCTGGTTGTTGGTTTATTTTCCTGCTTCCATTTCAGGTTGGAATTAAATTTATTTTTACATTATTAGTTTATCCATTTGTGTCAATATTACTCTCCTTAATATATATGTATGAATTTTTTTTTGGTCCATACTTATGCTTCAGCAGTATAGGGGTCTTCCAAAACTGGAAACTCCTCCCGTTGTGGTAACTCTGTACTTCAGTTTAACCAATAGCCTTAGAGTGTTGGGTTACCTAACAGCTATCACTGAGAGTAATACAACCAGTATGTATGGGAGAAAGAATGAACATATGTTTTCCTTCTTCTGAGGTGAGGCCTCTACCTACTGTAGTATGATATCCTGTAAATAATAGTAATATTAATGACAAATGCCTCAAAGTCCAACCCATAAACATAAAGATTTTCCACAGTGAATCAAACACTTCTCTAACAGTGCTAATGGAGGGATGTAGAGAGGAATTAAGGGTCAACACCAGACTGATATACAATGAATATTTTGTGTGCCCTGGGGTGGCTTGGTGGCACAGTGAGTAAGAGTACCAGCCTGGAGTCATGAGGATCTGGGATCGGTTCAGGCCTCAGATACTTCACACACACACACACACACACACACACACACACACACGCGCGCGCGCGCGCACACACACACACACACACACACACACACACAAACTGGCCGTGTAACCTTGGGCAAGTTACTTAACCCCAATTGCTTTAAAAAAAAAAAAAAGAAGATTTTGTGTGCCCTAAGACTATTAGTATAGACTGGAAGACCTGTATGAAACCCTGAAAATACTGCGAGGAGGGCTCTTCAGATACCACTAAGTTAAAATTCTATTAGATAAATGTGACCCTTCCTAAAAGTCAAAGAAATAGACATAGCACCCTAGAGTGGAACACTGGCCCAACCCAAAGTTATCCTGATAATAACATAATATCATTTACAAAGTGCTTTATGATTGTGAAAGTACTTTACACATTTTATCTCATTTGATCCTGACAACAACCCTATGAAATATGTCTTACTATTTTCTCAGTTTTTCAGATGTGGACAAGTGAGCTGAGACAGATTAAATTACTTGTCTGGGGTCACACAACTAATAAGAGTCTGAGGAGGGTTAGGCTCATGTCTTCCTAACTCCAAATCAGATGACCCACTCACTACACCAGGGGTGGAAACCTGCTGCCTCAAGGCCACATGTGGCCCTGTAGGTGGATTCCATCAAAGGGCCACACTTGAGCACCTATTCTGTGAATTCCTCTGATAAAGACTTCATTTCTCAAAAGAGAAGTGAGTCAAATTTATAAAATTAAGAACCATGCCCCATTGACAAAGTATATGAAAAGCAGTTTTCAGAAGAAGAAATAAAAGCTATCAATAGTTCTATGAAAAAAAAATGCTCTAAATCACTATCAAATAGAGAAATGAAAATTAAAACAACTCTACAGTACCATCTCACACATATCAGAATGATTAACATGACAGAAAAAGAAAATGACAAATGCTTAAGGGGATATAGAAAAACAGGGACATTAATGCACTATCGGTGGAGTTGTGAACTGTTCCATCCATTCTAGAAAACAATTTGGAACTATTCCAAAAGGGCTACAAAACTGTGCTTAATCTTTGACCCAACAATATCACTACTAGATCTGTATCCCAAAGAGATCAAAGGAAAAGGACCTATACACACACACACACACACACACACACACACATATATATATATATTTGGGGGGTATGTGTACATGTGTACGTATACAGATACACACATATACGCACATATTAGTTTTTTTTCTTTTAAGCAATTGGGGTTAAGTAACTTGCTCAAGGTTACACGTCCAGTTATTTCTGAGTGTGGTGTATCTGAGCCCGGATTTGATCCCCAGGTCATCCCGAAACTGGGGCCGGTGCTCTTACTCGCTGAGCCACCTGGCCGCCCCTAAGCAATTGGGGTTAACTAACTTGCTCAAGGTTACATGGCCAGGTGTTTCTGGGTGGGTGCTAAGTGTGTGAGCCCGGATTCAATCCCCAGGTCATCCCGACACTGGAGCCGGTGCTCTTACTCACCGTGCTACCTGGCCACCCCTTATCAGTTCTTTTATGATGGAAAAATATTGATAATTGGAAGGATGTCCATTAATTGGGGAAAGTCTAAATAAGTTGTGATACATGATTGTGATGGAATACTATTGTGCTATAAGAAATGATGAGGATGGTTTGAGAAAAGCCTGGAAATTGATGCAGAGTGAAGTGAGCAAAAACAGGAAATCACTTACAGAGGAACAGCAATATTGTAAGGATGATCAACTGTGAAAGGTTTAGCTGCTTGAATTGGTGTAGTGATCCAAGACAATTCCAAAGGACTTATGATTTAAAAAGGAGTTACCCACTTTCAGAAAGAACTGGCAACCCTTGGCTGCAAATTGAAGTATAATTTTTCACTCTATTTTTCTTACTTTTTTCCTGCAACATAGTTAATATGGGAATGTTTTGCATTATCTCACACACATGATTGATATTTTATTTCTTGTCTTCTCAAAAGATAAGGAAGGGACTGGAGAGAGAAAGATAATTTGAAACTAAGAAAAAATTAAAGAATGTTAAAAATATATAAATAATAATAAAGAAGTTAAATTGAACCTGATCACATCCCCCAGAGTAACAATACTTAAGGGAAGAGATAGATAGAATTCAAGTCATTAAGTACCCTTTCTCTCTATGAGGAAAGAGAATAGCCACTGGCCCCAAACTCCTACTTCTTCTTCTGGAGGAAATTAAACTCTCTTGCCAGAGAGTGGAAGGAGAAGAGGCTAGAGACATCTATTCTAGCTCCCTCTGAAATATACAATGACACCTCTGTATTACATGTCAGGGGCAGACCCTCATTTCCACATGAACCTCACTACATGTAGGGTCTCACTACAGTCAAATGGATGGATGGATGGATGGATGGATGGATGGATGGATGGATGGATGGATGGATGAACTAATGGCCTGGAGTTGTTTTAATTGTCTATATGTACACATAATGATTACAGGTAGACTGACTTCTATTTTACTGGTATTCTATAGACCTAACTTTTTACTGTTTTTCTCCCTGTCAACTCTGAAATACATCCCAAAAGGTAAGATTCTTACTTTGGATGAAATAATAATAATAATAGATTGCATTTAAGTAGGACTTTATGTTTAGCAAAGTGTTTTACATATATTAGCTCATTTGAAAGAAGAAAATAAGGACATAATAGAAGCTGGAAAGGGATTCAAGAGTATTGAGGGTGGAGAAGAGAAAGAGGGAGGGATTAAAAACTTTAACTACTCTTAAAGTAATTGTGTTTGTGATTTACAGGCATAAATTTTTTAATAATTTCTTGCCATTTAAAAAGAGTTTACCAAAGCATTTATTTAGTGCTAGAGGTTGTGGAATTCAATTTTCTTTATGCCCATCTGCATATAAAGCTACAATTTGCTCCAGGATATTGCAATTTAATTGTTCCCCTTTAAAAGCTATTGGGTTGTTTTTTCTCTCTTTTATTTCTGCAGAATTAATTAAAATTTTTCAATAAGCATTGTCAATATGTTTTTTAATTCCTAAAGAAATATGGATGCTAAGTTACTCACTTATATTTAGAAATCTCAGTTGTCAAGTGCATTTCTATGATTCAACAAATTCTGTGTCATTAGAAAAGTCACTTCTCTCTGAAAAACACTTTCCAAACTGGTAAAATGGGAAAGTAATATTTGCACAATCTGCCTCTCTGATGATGCTGTAAATGTAAATAATGTAAAGAGTTTTGTCATTTTAAAAAAATAAAGAAAAGTAAAAGGTAAAGATTTGGTCTAGGTAGAAATGATTAAGATAACCATTACATAAAAATGCTATTCCTTAGAATTTCATAAGTAAAACATATTAATGGCTAATTAAAATCAGGCTAAGAGGTCACATTACATGATGGATAAAGAGTCAGGGAAATCTGGTCTTAAGTTTTGCCTTTGATATGTTCTGGCTAGAACTTGTTCATTAATAATAATAATATTGATAATAATGATCATAATAATATTGATTTAAGTGATAGCTAGCATTTCTGTACTGCTTTACAATATTACTTGCCAAACTCTATGAGGTAGGGGCTACTATTATCCCACTTTTAGAGATAAAACAACATAGAGGTTAAATGATAGAGGTTAAATGTCTTTCCCAGAGACACAAAGTTAACAAATATTTAGGCAAGATTTGAACTCAGGTCTTGACACAAAGTCTGTCTAACCACTATGCTACTTCTTATTCCCCAAGGCAATTTTTCCCCCAACTTAATAGCATTTTTTCTAACTAAATGTTTTCAACAATCACTTTTATAAGATTTTGAGTTCCATTTTTTTCCCTCTCTTCCTCTCCTTTTCCTCCCCAAGATGGTATAGCAGCAACGCAATATTCACAGAGCCAATGGTCACTATAAATATGCCTGCATAGAGCTCTCCCTATAGAAGAAAGAAGCAAAACATTTATTCAGACATGAGAATACTGAATCCCCAAACCAGTAAGTTGATTCCATCATAGTAAAAAAAAAAAAGGTAATAAGCCATAACAGCACAGAGAGGCACAGTATCCTTTAGCCTTCCCACAAATCAACACAAGTCTAACTGTCACAGCAGGTGGTGAACAACCAATATTACTCACAAGCCTAATTGTCTCCCTCAAAATGTGTTCTCCCCTCCCACCATGTCTAGTTGCTCTTACTCTCAGCTTCCTGTGGGCTCTGCTCCACTCTTCAGGAAACTCCTCCTAACACAGGCTCCATATGATTACATTCAGACTGTTAGGGAGCAGAGTATATCTTCAAAGCAAGGAAGGTCTTCAAATTCCCTTAGGCCTATTAAGGGGCAGAGAAGATCTTCAAATTCCCATTACCATTACAGATGGCAAGCAATCTGATATAGGCTATATTTACAATCATACTGAACATATTTCAACATTAATCACGTGATAAATGAAGAATCAGAATAAAAGGGAAAACCTACAAACAACAACAATAAAAAACCAAGAGAAAATTGTATGCTTTGATGTGCATTAAGAATCCATAGCTCTTCCTCTGGGTGTGGATAATATTTTCCATTATGAGTCTTTTGGAACTGTCTTAGATCATTGTATTGGTGAGAAGAGCTAAGTTAATCAAAGTTGGTATTGCACAATGTCACTGTTACAGTGTACAATATTCTCCTTGTTCAGCATCATTTCACTTAAATCTTTCCATGTTTTTCTGAAATCTGTCTGCTCATTATTTCTTATAGCACAATAGTATTCCATTACATTCATACACCACCACTTGTTCAGTCATTCCCCAACTTAAGGGCATCCCCTCAATTTCTAATTCTTGGTCACCAAAAAAAGAGCTGCTATAAATATTTTTGGACACATGGGTCCTTTCTTCTTTTTGATGACCCCATTGGGAGGCAGACCTAGTAGTGGTTTTGCTGGATCAGAGGGTATGTACAGTTATGTTGACCTTTGAGCCTAGTTCTGAATTGTTCTCTAGAATGGTTGGATCAATTCACAACTCTACTAACAATGCATTAGTGTTCTAATTTTTCCACATCTCCAATATTTATCATTTTCCTTTTTTGTAATATTAACCAATCTTTTAGGTGTTTGGTGGTACCTCAGGTTGCATTTCTCTAATGAAAAGTGATTTAGAGCATTTTTTCATATGATTACAGATAGCTTTATTTTCTTCACCTGAAAACTGCCTGTTCATATCCTTTGATCATTTATCAACTGGGGAATGACTTGTATTCTTTTAAAATTTGAACCAGTTCTCTCTATATTTTATCAATGAGGCACATTGTCTATAAAAATTGTTTCCCAGATTACCTGCTCCCCTTCTAATCTTGGTTGCATTGGCTTTGTTTATGAAAAACCTTTTTTTAATTTAATGTAATCAAAATTATCCATTTTGCATTTCATAATGTTCTTTATCTTTTATTTGGTCAAATTCTTCCCTTATCAATAGATCTCATGGACAAACTGTCCCTTGCTCTTCTAATTTGCTTATGGCATCACGTTTTATTTCTAAATCATTTACCTTATTTTGGTATGAGATGTATGGTGCTGTTTTATGCCTAGTTTCTGCAATACTATTTTCCAGTTTTGCCAGCAGTTTTTGTCAAATAGTGTGTTCTTATCCCAGAAGCTGGAGTCATTGAATTTATCAAACAGCAGATTACTATAGTCATTGGCTACTGTGTCTTGTGTACCTAACAGAGCTATCAGTCTATTTCTTAATCAATACCAAATAGTTTCAATGATTGCTGCTTTATAATACAGGTTTAGATATTCTAGGGCTGTCACCTTTCCTTGCATTTCCTTTCATTAATTTCTTTTATATTCTTTACCTTTTGTTGTTCCAGATGAATTTTATTATTTTTTCTAGCTCTATAAAATAATTTTTGGTAAGTTGATTGGTATGGAACTGAATAAGTAAATTGATTTAGGTAGGGTTGTAATTTTTATTATATTAGCTTGGCCTACCCATGTCAGGTGATATTTTTCCAATCATTTAGATCTGATTTTATTTGTATAAAAAGTTTCTTGTAATTGTGTTCATACAGTTCCTGGGTTTGTTTTGGCAGGTTGACTCCCAAATATCTTTTATTGTCTAAAGTTATTTTAAATGTAATTTCGTTTTCTATCTCTTGCTGCTGGGCTTTATTCGAAATATATAGAAATGTCGATGATATATCTGGTTTTATTTTATATCCTGCAACTTTACTAAAGTTGTTAATTATTTCAAGTATTCTTTTTAGTTGATTCTCTAGGACTTTCTGAGTGCACCGTCATATCATCTCTAAAGAGAGATAGCTTTGTTTCCTCATTGCCTATTCTAGTTTCTTCAATTTCATTTTCTTCTCATCGTTAAAGCTAACATTTCTAGTACAATATTAAATAACACTGGTGATAATGCACACACTTATTTCAACCCTTATCAAATTGGGAATGCTTCTAGCTTAATCACATTGCATGCTTTATAATGGTTTTAGATACATTCTCTTTATCATTTTAAGGAAACTTCATTTATCCCTATGCTCACTCGTGTTCATAATAAGAATGGGTGCTGTATTTTGTCAAAAGCTTCTTCCGCATCTATTGAGATAATCATATGATTTCTATTAATTTTGTTATTGATATGGTCAATTATGCAGACAATTTTCCTAATACTGAACTAGCCCTGGATCTCTGCTATAAATCACACCTCATCCTAGTACATTATTGTCATTTTAACTTGCTATAATCTCTTTGTTAATATTTTATTTAAATTTTTGCATCAACATGCATTAGGGAATTTGATCCATAATTTTCTTTTTCAGTTTTGGATCTTCCTGGTTTAGGTATCAGCACTATATTTGTATCATAAAAAGAATTTGGTAGGATTCCTTCTTTGTCTATTTTTTCAAATAATGTAAATAATATTGGAATTAATTGTTTTTTAATTGTTTGGTAGAATTCACTTGTAAATCCATCTGGCCCTGGTGATTTTTTCTTAGGGACTCAAGGAAATTCTTTAAAATTGTTAAGTCACAGATTAGTTGCTTATCTGTATGTGTGGTGGGAACTTCCATATGAACATTTCCCCAAGCTGATGATAAAATAATTGTTATCTCTTCCCAAATCCCACCCTCCTCCCAAAATAAAACATCTAGCAAAAAGGAATAAAGATGTTCATTTTGGTGAAATAGTATCATATTAGTTGTTGAAACTGTGTTGAATAAGTTATAGATTACTCTTCTTACGGACAAAAAAGAGAAAAAATAAAATAAATTAAAGTACAATTAGATTTAATGATGAAATATACCTAAATTATGCAAGAGGTATGTGTTTTTTCAGACATGGTCAATGTGGTGATTCTGTTTGTCTATATTTATTTGTTACAATAGAGAGCTACAATTTCAGGAAGGGATACAATTGATGAAGAGTAATAAAGCTGCAAAAAAAAAGAGAAAGAGAATCAAAACATTATAATACACAGAAGAAATTCAGAAGGGGATATGAACAAACAGTACAGTATTGTTACTACTTTGTTTGAATTTAATATGCATTTGAAAAATACTGGCCCTAACAGAAATTCAGAGTTTTCTATCTGATTCCTTTTTGCACTTTGTATTTTGAAATGTTTATACTTACTGGGGACTGTTATGTTTATAATAAAAATAGAAGAAAAATTAATAGATTTTTAATGGTTGGACACAAAGAGCAGTGGTTGATGTCATAATGACAAATTGGAGGGAGACTTTATAGGCTACTGACTAGTCATTGTCCCTGCACTTCAGAAACTTAGATGGAGACATAAATTGCACAACTATCAAATGTATAGGTGGTTTAAAAAAGTTGACTTTTTTAAAGGGTTAAAAAAAAACTGGTTAGCTAATTCATTGGATGTATGATTAGTTGCCTAAAATGAAATTTGTAGATTAGAATAACAAGTGGACTCTACTAACATGTAATAATTTTTTTTTCTTTTTGAAGGGCAATTGGGATTAAGTAACTTGCCCAAGGTCACATGGCTAATTTTTTCTGTGTGTGTGTGTGTGTGTGTGTGTGCGTGTGTGTTAAGTGTCTGAGGCCAGATTTGATCTCAGGTCCTCTTGACTCTAGGGCCAGTGCTTTATTCACTGCGCCACCTAGCCACCCCTAACATGTAATTTAATAGGGATAAATATAAAGTCTTATACTTGGTTCAATAAATAAAGTAGTTCAAATAGTCACAGTCACAATTAGAAAAAAAAGTTGCTCTGAAAAGTTTTGGTGACTTTTATATTAGAGTTGAAAGGTTATCCTTTTTTTTTTTCCAAAATGCTTTATTAACTTCTGATGTACATCATTCTTTTCCACCAGATTTTGAGTTACAAATTTTCTCCCGTTTTTCCCCTACCCACCTCCCCAAAATAGCAGTTCCACTGGATATCCCCTCCTCCAATCTGCTCTCTCCCATATTTTCTCCCATACCCGTTTCGACTTTTCCAGTGGATCTCTATGCCCCAGTGCCTGTATATCTTATTTCCCAATTACATGTAAAATAATATTAATAAGTATATATGTATACATATATAATTTGAAAATTTGATTTTAAAACTTTGAATTCCAGATTCATTCCCTTCCTTCCTTGTCACCCACCCTTACTGGGAAGATAAGCAGTTCACTATAGGATATACATGTGTGGCTAATGCAAAACAATAACGTAATAGATATGTTGTAAAAGACTGACTATATTTCCCTCCCTCCTATCCCACCTCCCATTTGTTCTATTCTCTACTTTGAACCCGTCCCTTTTCAAAAGTGGGTGCTTCCAACTTCCCTCCCCCCCTCCCAGTCTGCCCTCCCTTCCATCATCTCCCCTCTCATCCCCTTCCCCCTGCTACTCTCCTGGAGATTGAGATACCCTATTTAGTGTGTATTTCATTCCCTCCTCAAGCCAAATTCAATGGGAATAAGGATGACCCAATTCCCATTTGCCTTCCTATTCTTCCCCTCCATTGTAACCATTTTCCCTTGCCTCTTTTGTATGAGATAGTTTATCCCAATCTGTCTCTCCCTATCTCCTCTCATTATATTCCTCTCTCACATCTTAATTTCACCTATTAAGTATCATCCATTCCAGTTAAATTGGTCCTGTGCCCTCTATCTATGTACACCTGTAAACATATATACACATATTCACATATGTATTCATATGCACAAATACCCACATATATTGACATATATATATTTCTATTCCCTTCAACTACTGAGAAAAGTTTCATGAGTTACAATTATTGTTTTTTTATGTAGGAATGTTAATAGTTCAACTTTGATAAGTTTCTTATTATTTCTTTTCCCTGTTTACCTTCTCATGCTTCTCATATCTGAATGTCAAATTTTCTATTCAACTCTGGTTTTTTCATCAAGAATGCTTGAAAGTCCTGTAATCCACTGAATGACCATATTATCTCCTGAAACATGATATTCTGTTTTGCTAGGTAGGAGACTTTTGGTTTTACTCCCAGCTTCTTTGACCTCCGGAATATTATATTATATCCTTCGATCCCTCAGTGTAGAAGCTGCCAGATCCTGGGTCATCCTGATTGTGTTTCCACAATATTCAAATTGTTTCTTCCTGGCTGCTTGTAATACTCTCTCCTTGATCTGGGAATTTCAGAACCTGGCTGTGATATTCCTAGGAGTTTTCTTTTGGGGATCTTTTTCAGGAGATGATCAGGGGATTCTTTCAACCTCTATTTTGCCCTCTGGTACTAAAACATCAGGGCAGTTTTCTTTGAGAACTGCCTGGAGGATTATTTCTAGGTTCTTACTTTGATCATGGCTTTCAGGTAGTCCAATAATTTTTAAATTATCTCTCCTGGATCTATTTTTCAGGTCAGTGGTTTTCCCCATGAGATATTTCACATTGCCTTCTATTCTTTCATTTGTTTGGATCTGTTTAACAACATCTTGATTTCTCATAAAGTCATTAGCTTCCATTTGCTCCAATCTAATTCTGAAGCAATGATTCTCCTCAGTGAGCTTTTGAGATTATTTTTCCATCTGGCAAATTCAACTTTTTAAGGCATTCTCCTCCTCATTGCCTTTTTGAGCCTCTTTTGCCATTTGAGTCAGTCTGTTTTTTAAAGTATTATTTTCCTCAATCAAGCTGTTGACTCTCATTTCATAATTTTCTTGCATTGTTCTTATTTCTCTTCCCAATTTTTCCTCCACTTCTCTTATCTTCTTCTTAATGTCCTCTATGGCCTGTACCCAGCTTGTATTTTCCTTTGAAGCTTTTGGTGCAGGAGTTCTGACTTCACTGTTTTCCTCCTGTTTCATGCTTTCCTCCTTTTTGTCCCCAAAATAGAAGTCTAATATTGGAATCTTCTGTTTGCTTTGTTTCCTTTGCCTGGTCATGTGGCCCCTCAGTCACTTGACCCCTAGGCTTTTTGCCACAGTAGGCCTCTGCCACCAGACAGGGGAGCTTTCGTCCTAAATGCTGGGGTTTTCTCAGCTGCTGGAGGTATTAGATGGGTGCCCTCTCTGAGGTCTCCACACACTCCGGCAAGCTGGACACACCCCAGGACCTCCACCCTAGCCTGCAATCCATATCCAAGAAGGTTAAAGCAAGATCAATTACCACTCAAACTGGTGCTTGGTCCCCCTACACTCTGCAGGCCAGGAGCTGATGCTGCCATGTGACACTGCCTGGCTGTGCAGGTGTCTCAGAGGCTTCTCGCCCCAGGGGCAAAAGCCACGCACTCCCACTTACTGGGTTCCAAAGTCCATACTGCACTGACATCTCACTTTGTCCTTTGCATCTATGTGTTGATAATTCTGGAAAAGGCCATAGCTGCTGCTGATCTGGAGTCCCTCCAGCTGGAGGCTGGTCAGGCCCGCCCTGGGGCTAAAGCCTCGGGTGGGGCTGGGCTTGGCTCCCAGAGCACTATGCTGGATTTCTGCTGGCCTGCCTGGCTGTCCTCAGTGGGAGGTTAGCTTCTCTGTGTCATTTTGTGGGTTCTGAAGTTCCAACGTTTGTTTAGAGTCCCCTTTTTACATGGATTGGGGAAGGTGCAACCAGGTCGTTCTTCTACTCCACCATCTTGGCTGCCCCCCTTTGACTCACTTCTAAGTGAGTACCTGAAATGGCTTTAGCCTAAAAGGCAAAAGTTTATCCTTTAGCCTTGATGAATAAAATAACATATTCTAGAAATTTTATTATGTATTCCAGTTATCTGTTCTTTTGGCAGTTTTATTGTTTTATATCCTAGTGACCATCTGGCTTACATGAATATCTTTCCAAAGTTTTCCATAAATTTATTTTTTTCTCAAATGCTTCTCCTTGTTTTATGAATCAATGGTGCTCTTCTTCCATTCTTCTCTGATTTTACAAATGTACTTATATTCTAAACTATTTTTTCCCTTAACAGTCAAATCTTACTTATTGATCAAGATATGAAGTGTTGGCAAGCAGAGTTGATTCCCAGGTTATGTAGTAATTTCTATTTGCTATTCCCCCTTGGTTATTGTCTTTTGTGACTAGAGGATCAAAATGACATCCCCATGTTGAGCTCAAGGTACAGTGTGTCTGCCCATGGCTGATCAAACCAATATGAGTTTGGAAGGCTCACACATAGGGCACAAATAATCTATATGACCATTTAAACTGAATATATCTCTAAATTTGTACATCTCACGTTCTCTTTCAGCTACTGTAATTCTGCTTTGCCCTTGTGGTTTGAATGACAAACGTGTGTTTGCCTAGAACACTACTTTACAGAGAATTCACACAAGGCAAGTGCCCATATAGAACTAAAAAAATGATACAAGGACACTCTCGAGGTATCTCTGAAGACCTTTGGAATTCATATACTCCTTTAGGAACTGGTAATGGTCTGTGCTAATGTCTGTTTCTTTAACCATTTAGAGTTTTGGGGACCATCAACATCTTATAATAGATCAAGTTTGAATTCCTTCAGTTTCACCCATGTCACACACATTTTCTTTCTTTTTTTTTTCAGTTTCTTATTGCTTTTGATCTTTCTTTTATATCATATTACACTAAATTTGGAGCCAGAGGACCTCTGTTTGAATTATGAATCTACTATATACTATCTTTATGACCTTTTGCAAATTGTTTTATCTTATTGGATCTCCTCTACATTACCTCTGTAGTGAGAACGAAGTCCTTTTCAGAGCTACTCTGGTGTCCACCTGATTCACCAGACTCTCATCTGTGACTCCAAGAAACTTTAACATGCACAGCAGCCACAGCCTTGTAAACCCCATTTAAGCAGACAGACTAAACCAGGTTGAGGGTAACTGAGAAATCTCAAACCTGTCAGTGAATTAGAAGGATGTTTATCCCAAGTAAGTGAAGACTTCCTCCAGTGGAATGGGCGGATGAGAAGAAACTATTCCAAAGGCCATGAAGGTGACTGAAGTAGGTGCTATGGAGTTCTTAGAGCCTGGTTAGATAGATATCAAAAACACCAAGGTCATCCACTGCATCCTGAACCATCACCAATCATCTTGACTTTTGTCAAGTCACTGAACTTCAATGACCCCAAGAAGAGAGAGGCCTATGACTTTGCATAACTCTGCCTCATTTAAACACAAGTTATGTGTGAGTCGGGGAGGCCAGGTAGCACAACGAGTAAGAGCCCCAGCTCCAGTGTCAGGATGATGTGTGGATAGAATCCGGGCTCAGACATGTATTACCTAACCAGAAACAACTGGCTGTGTAACCTTGAGCAAGTTACTTAACCCTAATTGCTTAGAGGCGGCCAGGTGGCTCAGCGAGTAAGAGCACTGGCTTCAGTGTCAGGATGACCTGGGGATCAAATCCAGGCTCAGATATTTAGCACCACACCCAGAAATAACTGGCCATGTAACCTTGAGCAAGTTACTTAACCCTGATTGCTTTAAAATATATATATATATATATATATATATATATATATATATTAAAAAGTTATGTGTGAGTCAAAACACAAAAGGAAAGACCAAAGACTATCTTAGTTGCACTTTGAAATGGAATGAGGATTTTGAAAGGCATATATGAAGAATGCATTCCTAGCTTTGCAAGAGGGACACGTTGTACAAACCCACTGAAACAGGTGATGGCATTTTGAGTTTCACTTTGACTGGAATATTACAGTGGAAAGATAAGCTATACTTAAGAAGAAAGTTTGATGCACTGGGAATACTGCCTTTTGAGCAAAAAGACAATGTAGTTGTATCCCCTTGCCCTCCGTGTTATAGCTCCTATGAAATTTCCATTAGATCCAGCCTTTGCTTTTATGCCCTTAGTGACAGTATTTTAGGTTATAAGAAAATGCCTTCTATTTTCATATATTGATTAGTCAGAAGAGTCTTATATTGATTTGAAACCTTTCTCGCTGTAGCTTAAAAGACTCAGTTCTTCCAGTTCTGCCTTATTATAAGCAGAATAAATATAATCACTCTTTCTCCTGACTTTCCTTGATAGCCTTCATGTTTCCTTGAATAGTGCTAAGTCAAAGGAACATGATACATATCCGCTGAAATGAATTTTCTTGTATTCCACTGAATCCTGTAATTTTCCCCCAAACCGCACAGTGGCTTGTATGAACCAGTAACTACACATGCTTTTCTCACTTTTCTTAAGTGGATACAGAATTTTAAGAATGTGGATTTACTTTTCCGTTCCAATCTTTCTCACATCTTCAGCCTTGGCCATCTCCCCTTCCTGCTGCAGGTGTTGTGCTAACAAGGAGGGCCAAGCTATGCCTTGCTTTATTGGACTTGTGATATTCTCTCCCTGTGATCTGACAGTCTGTGGACTAATGTTGGCAGAAAATTCCCTTGTAGCCACAAGGGAGTTACAGGCTTCTCATTTTTATAACGAATTGAAACCTGAGAAGTGTGTTTCTTAAGGTTAATAATGTGAGCTGACCTTTAAGTGTGAAAATGTGGTACCTTTTTATGTAGTACAATTAAGGATGATGATCAAGCTTATTGGTTGAGCTGTGGCAGAATGTTAAATGAAAATATCCTCATTTAGGGTGTTCAATTTTGAAAGAAAAATTACTTAGGCATTAGGTTGGCCTGATTTTATGAAAACTGATTTATCTTTAGCAAAATTGTGAAGTGGAAGTGACCTACTGTATTTAAAAGAGACCTTGGTGGAAATTTTGGTTCCACATTCTGCAGGATTTTAGGGATGTAGATTGAGAGCCCAAAAGAGGACATCACATCCAACATTCTCATCTTGTAGGTGAAAAAACTAAATCATTGAGATGTGAAGAGACATGCCCAGTGTGACATTATTACCAAGTTGCTAAGGAGGGATTTGAACCTAGATCTTCTTGACCCCAAATCAGTGCCCTATTCCCCATGACAAATTTAAATTCTCCTGTGAAAATCAACTAACCTGAGTCTCATTTGCTCATCTGTAATTTTTGAGTGGATGGTAATATCTGCATGACCAAAGCAAAAAAAGTTCTCATGGAGATGTACCTGCTAAGCTATAGAGAATTAAATGGTTATGATAATTAGTTTTAGTATCATTTAAATTTAGACAAACATAATTAAATCCAAGTTTTATGGAAAAATATACTCTCTACTACTACTCCCTACTTTCTTTCCAGTTCTCGAACCCCCATCAAATGAATACAGCCATTGCTATTGTTTAAATATACTTCCTCATGGCTTCCTGTGATTTATGAAACCAAAATATCCCTCCCTGAATATCACCTTTCTATATAAGTTGTCTCCCCATATTACAGTGTAAGTTCTGTAGATGTCTATGGTTATGGATAAGCAAATTCTGATTCTTGAATAGTCAATACCTCAATTGATATACATTTATTAACCATCTACTATGAGCTAGGCACTGTGCTAAGCATTGGGATATTAAAAAAAAAGACAAAAGATAGCCCTGGACCTCAAAGAACTAATCATCTAGTGGTGGAGACAACAAGCTAACAAAGATGTACAACAATATGTACGACAAACATGTATGTATAAACAGCCTATATGCAGGATTAATAGCAAATACATAATAGAGGGAAGACACTAGAATTGAAAGGATTTGGGAGAGACTTGCAGTAGACGATGGGATTTTAGGTGGGTCTTAAATGAAACCAGGGAAGTGACAAAGAAGAGTATTACAGGCATGAGAGATAGTCAGAGTAAATGATCAGAGCTGAGAGACAGAATATCTTGTTCATGAAACAGAAAGGAGGTCAGTGTCCCTGCTGTGAAGAGTATGTGACATGGAGTAAGAATACTGGAAAGGGAGAAGGATGGAGCTAGTTTATGAAGAGTTTTGAATGCCAAAGAGAAGATTCTGCATTTGATCCCAGAGATGATAGACAGCTACGAGTATTTATTGAGCCAGAGAATGCTACATGCTTCAAGGAAGGAGTTAGACTAGAAAATTAAAACAGCTATGACCATTTTTGGTCACTTTTCCTGAGGTCTCTCTGCAATCCAATCCATTCACTAAATAATTAACAGTAAATTTCCTAAACCCTGCTCATGTTCTGAGTTCTGCTCGTGTACTCCTCCCCCATCTCCATGTAATAAACTGCACTTGTCCCTTATTAGATCGAGGGTCAAATCCAAATTCCTCTGTGTGGTATTTAAACCTGGGTCTTTTTCTAAACTTTCTTACAGATTATTCCCTTCTGCACTTTCTAAGGTCCATTCCTATAGATCTATTTATTGGTCTTCAGACACAGTGCTCTATCCCTTGTCTCAATGCCTACCTGCACCCTATGCCTAGATTGATCTCCCTCCTCACCTTCCTCTTGAAATTATTAGTTTCCTTCAAGACTCAGGCCAGTCATAACTTACTGTACGATGCCTTTCCTGGTGCTCCTGGCTACTAGCACCTTTCCTTCCAAAGCTATTTTCTATTCATGTGTATATGTCTTGCTTATATCTACCTACGTACATATCATTCCCCATTAGAATATAAATTCCTTGGAGATAGGGATTTCTCTTTTCATTTTTATCTTTTTTTCCCCTTTTATTCCTAGAACCAAACCTAATGATGACACTTGATCAGTGCTTAATAGATTTTTTTTTGATATATTGACTTTCCAAATCTGGGTTTCTATGATTCCATAACCCTTGGCCTAGCTCTCTTTCTGCTATTGCTCTACTGAAACACAGGATCTGCTCTGCCATCCAGTGTAGTTGCAATATTTACTTCCATAATAGGTTAAGTTACGATAGGTTAGGTTAGATAGGAGGTTAAGTGATGCATTATGTTGGGTCACCTCTGTCCAGATATAGGGCAGGGTTAGCACTGGGGTCAGTCCTACCTACCCAACTCTCACTTCCTCCTCAGGCTTACATTAAATATGACTTCTCTTCCTCAACTTTCTGACCTGATGCTTTTATCTCCCTGTTCTTGTTCTGGGAGAGTGACTGATCTAATTGTATGTTTCTCTACCTGCTTTGAAAGCCCCTGTTCAAGTAGAAGGACCTTAAGTAGAGAGGTCAGAAAGCAAACTGTAAGAATACACTGAAGTAGGACTTCAAAAGGTCTGGCAGAGCTGTGGACAGACAAGCAGTCTCAGTAGCAGGGGCTGGTTCATTCTTGGTAAAATTTCATCACAGATTTGGTCACTTTTTCCAAATGACTCAGTACAAAGCATCTTCTATTGAATGCACACAATAGGCCTCTGTTTGAAGCTCTATCAACCAACAAAAATGTATTAAGTCCCCAAAATACTCTCCATTAGGGGCTAATGATAGAATCCCTGTACTCAAGACATTTATATTCTATCCAAGGAGAAAACACACACACCTCTAATTACATAGAAAGCAAACCCAAGTCATCAAGTCAAGTAAACAAACATGCATTAAGTGTGGCAGCTCGGTGGCACAGTGAATAGAGTACCATCCCTGGAGTTGGCAGGACCTGAGTTCAAAGTTGTTCTCAGACACTTGACACATTTACTAGCCGTGTGACCTTGGGCAAGTCACTTAACCACAACTGTCCTTCCTTCTCTCCTCAAAAAAGAAAAAAAAACCCACAAAGCATGCATTAAGAATCTACTGTGAGGATGTAATACAAAATTCTCTGTGTAGCCTTCAAAGCCCTTCATAACCTAGTCCTCTCCTCCCGGTAATCTTATACCTCAGTCCCCAGCATGTACTCTTCAATCAAGTGACTGTGTGGCCTCTTGGTTATTCCACGAACAAGACACACTATTGCTTAGCTCTAGGTATTCTCTCCAACTTCTCCCCACCCCTGAAATGCTCCCCTTTCTCTTTTCTGACTACTGACCTCCCTGGTTTCCTTTAAATCTCAACTAAAATTCCACCTTCTAAAGGAAACCTTCTTCAACCCCTCTTAGTTCCAGTGCCTTCCTTCTGTTGTGTACCTCCCATTTATCTTGTATATAGCTTGCTTGGTGTGTATGTGTATATACACATATATGTGTGTATATATGTGTGTGTATACAGAGACATACAGTCTTTCCATCAAGGAGCTCATAATCTAAGTGGGGGAGAGGCATTGGAGATAAGCACAGATGGAACACATTAGCATGAAGGAAACTTTGAAGATGTCTTGCCAAAGGTGTGGTTTTGATTTATGCTTAAATGAACCCAGGAGGTGCAGACAATGAAGAGGAGAATTCTGGGCATGGGGGACAGACAATGAAAATACAGAGAATTCAGAGCTAGAGGAGCCAAGGTAACTTAGAATCACAGCTGTAGCAGCACCTAGTAGAAGTCAGGACGGGATTCTCACAAAGCAGATGGCATGCAAGCTGAACTTTGAAGGAAACTGAAGAAAGTAGAAGTTAGAGATGCTGAGGCAGTTCATTCCAGACAGGTCTGGAGATGGGAGATGAAAAATACAGTGTCAGAAGAGTTTTAATGAATTGCAGAATGGTTGAAGGAGAGTAGGGTATAATAAGACGTGAAAGACTGATTGGAACCAGATTATCAAGGATTATGATATTTGTATTTTATCATGTAATTAATTAGGGAGCCACTGGAATTTATCAAACAAGCAGATGACATGGTCAGATCTGTTCTTTTGGAATATCATGTCGGCAGTCATTTTGAACTAAAAACAGTAAACAAGGTAGTCATCCATAGATTATCTTTCTCATGGGGCTGTTGAGAGGATCAAATTAAATAACTCCTAGAAAATGCTTCATAACTATAAATTATTAATTATGAACTATTATCATTATTCCTGGATACACATCCCAGGTTGTGTATATCTCAAATGAGGAAGGGAATGTGCTATGGGTAAGTTATATTTCAATTGCCTTTTGACAAACAGAGAACTATTTTAAAGAATACAATAAAAAAAAGAATAGTGGATTTGAATCAAAGCATTGAGGTTCAAATCCTAGATCTTCTACACACTATCTGAGAAAACATAGCAACTCCGTTAAACTCTGTGACATTCATTTTTCCATCACTAAAATAGAAAATGGGGTGGATTAGGTGAACTCTAAGGTCCCCTTTCAGCTCTAAATTGATGATCCTACATTCCAGTCTAAGACCTCACTGTGGCTTGATGTTGCTCTTGAAGGCTAATCCTTGAGAAGCCCAAGCTCAAACAGGTCCTACCAAAATGAGAAAGCTTCGAGAATCTAAATAGAGACTCAGTTTCTATTATGTGAGGACCAAACTGAGTAAATTCAGAGGGAATATTCAGAAGAGCTTTAGTCTTTGAATGTCTTTAAAAAAAATTAACTCATAAAGACTAACTACACAGGGGCGGCTAGGTGGTATAGTGAATAGAGCACCAGACCTTAAGTCAGGAGGACCTGAGTTCAAATCTGGCCTCAGACACTTAACACAAAAAAACTAGCTGTGTGACCTTGGGCAAGTCACTTAACCCCAAATGCCCTACCTTCCCCCTCCAAAAAAAAGAAAGCAAAAAAGAAAAAAGACTAACTGCATGGTTACATGACATTGCATATAGACACTAGATTTTGAGTCAAGCATGCATGAATTTAAAACCTACCTCAGTCACTGACTTGCTTTATGACCCTGGGCAAATTAATTAATGTCTCTCTGACTCTATTTTCTCCTCTGTAAAATAGATGTAATGATAGCACCTGTCTCCTATGGTTGTTGTAAGGATCCATTGATATAGTACATGAGAAGTAGCTTGTGAATCTTAAAGTTGTATCTAAATGGGGTTCGTTTGGGTTTTTTTGCTATTCAATTTTTGTCAGTCATGTCCAAAACTTCAAGAACCCATTTGTAATTTTCTTGGCAAAAATACTGGAGTTGATTGCCATTTCCTTCTCCAGCTCATTTTACAGATAAGGAAACTGAGACCAACAGGGTTAAATCAATTGCCCAGTGTCATATAGCTAGTGTGTGAGGCCAAATTTGGACTCAGGTCTTTCTAACTCCAGATCTGGCACTCTATTCATGTGCCAGCTATCTGCCCTATATAAACACTACCTGTAATTATTTATTATTAATATTAATTTTAACATTATCTTTTATATAGTTATACATAGAGTTATTGTCATTTTCATTAATGGCTAGATTTGATAAAGCAAGAAACTGTAGATCTTTGAAGCAGAAAAAGCCTTTAAGATGAGCATAACAATGAAAGCCTTGCCATTGAGTTCATCATCAGAGAAGTACAATATCGGGAAGGGAATGACTAGACTTCTATTTCAACATCTGGAAAATATCTTGATTAGAATGACTTAGACTTCTATTTCAACATCTGGAAAATATCTTGATTAGAATGACTTAGACTTATATTTCAACATCTGAAAAATATGTTGACATTGCAGTGCCCCTACCACTAATCACTCCACATGAATCAATGTTGCAATATGGTAGCCAAGAAATCGAATGAAAGCTTAATATCCAGGATTAGAGAGGGGACTCTGACTTGTTGACTTCATTTATGTGATGCCTTCTTGTTACCCTATTTTAGGATGGGTAGGTATAAGATGAAGTGCTTGGAAGAGGACAGCTAGGAAGGTGAGATTCTTGATTTCATGCCATATTAATATCAGTTGAATCTTAAGCCTGATGAAAGAGACTCAGAGGGGGAATATATTATCTGCCCCCAAGAATTTGTAGAATTACCAAAGAGAAGGCTTTTTTTCTGCTTGGCCCCAGAGGATAGATTGCAGATATATAGATAGAACTTTGGGCAAATTTAGACATAAAATAGAGCAAAAAAGGGGAGGGGGAAACTCTCCATAACAATGAAAAATACATAAAGGGGACTGACTACATCTCTTTCACTGTGAGGGGAAGGGATTATGGGGAAGAGGAAGTCTTCAAGCAAAGACTGAATAATAAGGGCTCAATGACTGGTGATTTAAAAGAACATGAATTTAGGTCATATTATGATAAATATTATCTCAATACTTCAAAAATACCATGATTTCACTGAGTTAGTCAACCCTTCAACCAATGTAAGTTATAGGCCTTCCAACAGAGGCTGATTGTCATAAGATGAAATGGATTGAAAATAATCACAACAACAACAGCAAAAACAATAACATTACCTGATAACTGACTTTTCAATTATCAGTCAACCTCTCTGACCCCAGACTGATACTCTTAGGACAGATTCCTTGTAATACCATATCCAAAGCTTTGCCATCCTGGAGAGGAATGTCCAGAGCTTGTGTTTTGAAACCATTGCTCCCAAGAACCCTAGGTCACCTCTATGTGATGACGCTCCAGTGAAAAAGACATCATTCGAAGGAAGAAAATGGAAGTCATTTCTTTTACAGATGCTGTGATGGGTTTATTGTTGTTATTATTATTGTTGTTCAGTTATATATGACTTTTTATGACTCCAAGGGCCATACTTTCTTGGCTGTCATATGTATTCTTTGTCTAATAACATTCTGTTTCATCCCACTAGCAAAGGGCCCTTCATATAGCCGTACTCTATTTTTCTATAGAGTGAGAGTCTCTAAACACAGTCTTGTCAAAGGCCCATGTAGTAGTAGACATTTGTCAGACATGTCTCACTTACTGACAGTTTGATTGAGGGGAATTTTGGAAATTAAAAAGAGAGTGAAAGAGTATTCAAGAAGCTTTAAATGTCTCACAGAAGAGCCTATAATAACTTCCAAAACTGAAGGAAAATTAATAGGCAAGGTGGTCTTTCTACAGATGGCAGATTTTGAGCTTTCCATCCTCTCCTTTGAATTTTTATAGAACTTCACAGTCTTGATCTTTAAATTTAGACATTAAATAAGTGACAGCATATTACAGAGATGAGGACCAAATGCATTCATGCATAAAATCACTGGTCAGATCATGAGTTGGAATTGACTGCAAAGTTTGGAAGTTAAAAGTTGCATTGTGATCCTAATGATACAAGGTCGAGTAGAATGTCCCCTTCGAATTACCAAGCCAAGTGACTTTGGTCAAGTTATTTGATCTTTCTAGACACTGCTTTCTTTGTCTGTTTATTCCAGCAATGAATGTTTGTGACCATAATGACATAATGTCAAGTAGAATTTTTCTTCAGAACAACCTGCTGAATGACCTTAAGCAAATGGTTTTTCTCCTCTGTAAAATGAGGAGATTTGGCTAATGTATGTCTGAGGACCCTTTTAACTCTAATATTTAATTTTTCTGAGATAGAGATTCAGAGAATAATGCTGACATAGTCATGGTTGCCAAGTCTGATATGTACTGACTGATGTACAGTCATATTTCTCTTTAAGCATTATTTCTAGATCCTGAAATAGTATCTCTTGAGTTTCCTAAATGGTGACAAATCTTTGTCCACTGAGGTTGATTTTGTTTGGGGATATAGTCAAGAGTCATTTAGGATGACATTTAGTGAATGTTAGATTTGATCAAACTGAAAAAATGTTTTCTGTTTTAAAAAATGTAAAATCAAAGCACCATTCTACTTTACTACAGCATGACAACATTTCACATTAACATAATACTATGGGAGTTATGGAGCCCTTCCTCATAATAATCTTACAAAGTGTGTGGGACAAGTAGGTTTTCTGCATTTTTCATTAGAAAACTGAGGCTCTTAAAAGCGGCATGATTTGCCCAAGAACTAATCATTAAGTGGCAGATTTAGGATTGTCACACAGACCTTTTGATTAGGAGCCCATGTAGCACACTTGCCATTTCTTTTTACTATACAAAGCATGACCTGGAGGTCAGGGACAGATTAATTTTAGCAGGGTATCATTTACATGAGGTCAGTTAGGTGGCACAGTGGGCAGAATGCTGGGCTTGGAATCAGAAAGACTCATCTGCAAGTTCAAATTGTGGCCTTTAACACTTACTGTGTGATCCTGGGTAAATAATTTAATCCTGCTTGCCTCAGTTTCCTCATCTGTAAAATGAGCAAACCGCTTTTATCTTTGCCAAGAAAACCTCAAATGGGGTTACAAAAAATCAGAAATGACTGAAAAAGAACAGTAATACTTTTCATGCATTAAATTCTTTTTTTTTAAGCAATTGGGGTTAAGTAACTTGCTCAAGGTTACATGGCCAGGTATTTCTGGGTGGATGCTAATTGTCTGAGCCCGGATTCGATCCCCCCGGTTATCCCGACACTGGGGCCGGTGCTCTTACTCGCTGAGCCACCTGGCTGCCCCCATGCAGTAGATCCTTAATTAGTGCTTTTCAAGCTTATTCATTACATATTGATCAAATGAGATGGTAAACATGACATGCCTTACAAACATTAACAATCTACCTCTTATTACTCTTTTCATTATTCTCCATTTCATGTGAACATGTCTTTTTTCCATAACTAAACTGTGAAGCTATGATGTATGATGGTAAATGTTCCAGCTCTGAAGTCGAAAGATGTTGGTTCCAATCTCACCTGAAATATTTACAACCACTTTGACTTAGGGATAGTCACTTAACTTTGCTAGGTCTCAGTTTTCTCATCTGTAAGGTAAGATGACTGGATTACATGGCCTCTGAGGTCCCTTCTTGTTCTAGATCTATACTCCTTTGACCTTAATGTAAGTTGCATTTAAAGTAAGTCAAAATGCAAACACAATGAGAGAAACAACATACAAAATCAAATTAGAATATAAAATAATCCCCCAATTCTGGTCAAAGGAACACCAAACAATGAAGTATCTAATATACTTCATTTGCTCACTCATTTTCTCAACCTCTATACTACTCTAAACCCCTCCCAAACCACACTCACATAATCAAGCAAGTAATCAGGGAGATTAGACCCTATGCCCTAGGTGTATTCTCTTCCTCACCATGACCTCCAGTCCCTTGACCCCTCAATTCTTTTCCTCTGCACTGTCTACATTCTCTTCCATTCTAAATCTTGATTCCTTAAGGAACCACTTCAGTTCTATACCATCCTCTTATCTTGAATCCTTTGCCCCTTTATCCTGTCACTGAACTTATTTTACCATGTGTCAGCACTAAATTGGTTCTACTACCCTCTGCCTTCACTCCTGCTTACATGATGCTGAATGGAGCTGAAGAAAACTGTGAAACCCTGTTGACTGCATCCATTGTAAATTCATGTAGTATAATCTCAAATGAGCCGTCACTGTTGCAAAACAAAGCATCTTCTAAAGTCTTCCTAATTAACTAACTATCCCACTCACCACAGTGGGTTTTTCAGGTTTTTTATCCCTCCTCAAAGCTCTGATAGCCTTTCTCTCACCTAAGCTGAGAAACTTGTTCTAATTTCACTGAAAAAATTGAGGCCATTTCCTGAGAAATTCCTTTGCTCCTTAGCCCCTCAACTCCCAGCCTTTATCTTGCCTTCTAATACTATTTTCTCCCTCACTACTCTATCACATGAGGTCACCATCTCCTTGTGAAAACTATCCCTTCTTCCATCCCATCTACTCCGATAGATTTTCCTCTCTATCATCTGTACTCTCACTTATTTTCACTCTCTCATTTTCTATTGTTTTTTTTTCCTATGCCCTAAAACGTTCTTATGCTTCTCACATTTGGAAAAAAACCCTTGCTTGATCCATCTATCACTGCAAGCTATGTTTCAATATTTTTCTTCTCTTTTGTGACCAAAGTCCTTTACAACACTATCTATGATGAGTGCGTCTCTACTTTTTCCCCCTTTTACTCTCTTCTTAAATCTTTTGAGCCTTTTTTTAACATTAACACTCAACCAAAACTGCTACCTTCAACGGTTACTAACACTCTCAATCGCTAAATCTGGTGGCCTTTTCTCAGCCTTCATCCCTTCTTAGCCTTTGTCACTGTTCCTGATACTTTGTTCTTTCTAGGTCAGCATAATGGGATTATTTCCCAGTTCTCTACTTGTTTATCTGATTGCCACTTCTCAATATCCTTTCCTGGATCTTCATCCAAGTCATGCTTGCTAAATGTGGCATCTCACAGAGTTTGGTCTTGGTCCCCTTCTCTTATCTCTCTCTATTATTTCACTTGGTGAGTCCCTCAGCTCCCAAGCATTCAATTACCATCTCTATGCTGATGATTGTCAGATCAAGTTATCCAACCCCCCCCCCAAAACGATCACAACTTCAACAGCCTATTGGACATCTTGAATTGAATGTCCTAAGACATTTTAAACTTGCATATATGAGACTGAATTCTATGTTTCTTGTCATATCATCCCTTCTTCCTAATTTTCCAATTTCTGTTGAAGGTACCAGCATCCTCCTAATTATCAAGGCTCTCAATCTAGGTGACTTCCTCAATTCCTAATTCTCTCCCACTTTCCCACAACCCATCTGTCTCTAAAGCCTTTTTATATTGCCTTAACCTCTCTCTTTTATACCCCCTTCTTCCTTCTGACACTGCCAGTAGCCTGATACAGGTTTCCACACCTTCATCACTTCATACCAGAGGTATTGTAATAGCTAGCTGGGTTTTCTCCCTGCCACAAGTTGCCAATTTTGGTTTTGGTTTTTGTTTTGTTTTGTTTTGTTTTCTGCCCTTGTCCATCTTCCTTTCAGCTGTCAAATTGATCTTACTAAAGCACAGAGCTGACTATGTTACCTTCCTACTCAAATAAACTCCATTAGCTCCCTATCCCTTCCAGGATTAAATATAAAATCTTCTCTTTAGGGTTCAAAGCCTTTCACAACATGCCTTCGGTCTTATTAAAGCTTACACTTTCCACATACCCTGCCATATAATAACACTGGCCTCCGTGATATTCCTCTAACTAGATATCCCATCTCTTCAATCTGGGCATTTTCATTAATCATTCATCATGCCTGGAATACTCTTCTTCCTCTTTTCTACTACTTGGTTTCTTTCATGTTCTAGCTAAAATTCTACCTTCTACAAGAAGCCTTTTCCAGTCAGCCTAAAATTCCAATGCCTCCTATCCATCGATTATCCTATATCTAATTTATTCTGTATATAGTTTGTTTGCCCATAATTCTTCCCATGTTATCTCCACCTATCAAATTGTGAACTCTTTGAGATAAGGACTAAATTGTACATTTCTTTACAATCCAGTTCTTAACATGGTGTCTGGCACTTAATATTTAATAATTGTTTATTGATTGATTGACAGAAAATATGGTATTGAGATGACGATTTGCTTTCCATAGGCTATGAAAATACTGCTCAAAGGCTGGCATATTCTGCCAAGGTAGAAAGGCTTAAAGTAAAGGCTTATCAATAGACTTGGATCTTTCACTTGAATAAAAACTTTATCCCTTCCTAGAGATTAGCAAGTAGGAGTTTTAATTTTCTTTGTTTTGCCTCCATATAGTCTTATCAAATGCCCCATCTCAGTCACAGACTAGCCACATGTGTTGTGAGTGAGGAGTTCCTACATAGGCAATCTCACAGAACTTTTGTAGTATTATGATTGTCTTTGAGACTTTGAAAGACCAATGATTTTTGCATTATGATTCTTTCCTCCACAGATGATAACCACAGCCTCATGCTTTGCTTTTAACCACTGCATCTGGTGGCCAACATTTTGGTGCTAAGGCTCTTTAAACTTTGCCAAGCCGGTCTTTGGGTGACATTCAGTTCCTGAGATTTGCTGAAGATATTGCTATTTGGAAATTATTTACTTGCATTACTTAATTGCTTACTAGATGATAACCATTAACATTATTATTATCCATTATTATTATCTACTTTTTTATTTGTTTTGTAAGCTTTTGTTGAGCTCATATTTCATGTCAGTTAACATACTAGGCTATTAAAAAATTGAATTGAATTGAATTGAGGGCTCTACCAACCCTCAATGAGCTTACATTTTATAGGAGAAGACATCATCCATACATGTATTGACAAAATATAGACAAAGTTAATGCTAAATACAAAATATTTTGGACAAGGAGTCAGTGCTAATGACTAGGGGAGATTGAGATCAAAAAAGGTCTTCTATAGAAAGTAAATCTGTGTATCAAAGGAAACTGAGTCTTTGAGGTGAATTTGAAGGGGGAAAGCATGTATAGGCATCACAAAGTTTTATCTTCCTTGCTATTAATTCAAGAATGAGTATGATGGTATTTTGCTCACCACATATACCCAGGAAATTCTTTTACCCTAACTAATGGTGTAATCAATTTGTAACATGACCTTGTTTCCCTTTTTTACAGTTCTGGCCCAATTAGAATATCAGGCTTATTAAGTGTGATTGTTTGGATCCATTTTAATATCAAAACAGATCAGCATTAGAGAAAATATATTTCTCTTTCCCTAGAGTGAACACTGTTACCTCTCACATGGATGTGAGGTAGATTTCCTGTGGAGTTCAAATATGTATTTGATCTAATAGGGATCTAATAGGCTTTTCAGAAAGTCACATGGGACTGCCCTCTGGGGCTTCTGGCATCTAAAGCAGAAATCACTTTAAAGTTCCTTGAGGGAACATATTAAAAATAAGAGTAGGAGATGGAAGCAATTAGTTTTACAATGCGTGTTTAAAATGGATGTCCAAAGGACTGGCTATTCCCCAGGTGTGGTACAACTATCACAAAGTTTAGGAGTTACAGAACATAAGGACAAAGTTGCATTGCTTGATTGCCTGGGTGACTTTTTGCAAATTCACTTGTCTCTCCACCAAGGATAATACATCTGAAATACAGGCAGAAGTGGAATGGTCACCTGAATCACCAAAAATTTCAATGTACAGTGCTCAGAACAAGTACAGTAGGATTCTCATTGTCTCTCCCGTAAAAGGCCACGTCTGGTAGACTGCATTAAGTTCTGCTTACCACAAATTGGAAGACCATTGGCCAGCTGGTGTTCCGTGGTAGGACAACTGGAGGGAATGGAGACCATGCCATACAAGGACTGATTGAAGGATTTTATCAGAGATCTTCAGCGACAGAGGCTGGGTGATTGTCCACCTGTCAGAGATTTTGTAGAGGGTTCTCTGAGCACGTACATGCAATAACAGCTCATTAAAGTGTATCAAGAAGGCTCTACATTCATTTTCCCAGAAGAAATTGAAGTATCCTACTCCCTCAGTGTTGTATGGGCATACCTTAGGGAGCTCCTTATGCTATAATCTTGAGCCCTCGTTCTGGTATCTCCTTTAATGTGAACCATCAGTTATTATTTTCCAGTTTCATGTAACCACATAACATCAATTAGTTTTTAAAATGGGATTATTTTCTGTAAAGAAAAGATTAAAGATTTTCTCCTAATATCCGGGGGGCATACTCTCCTCTGCATCTTCTCAGTCCCTGAAGAAAATGAGTATGTATTTACCACAGTTTCTGTGTGCATTCCTTCCACTAAGTTTTCTTCCCAATGTGACATGGATGACTGATGGATAAGACCACATCTCTGCTACTACTAGGCTGGTTCAAGCAAGTCATTCAGGATTTCACCTATCACTATGTGGCTTCCTATCACCTATCACCTATCACTATGTGGCTTCTGGAAATCTCAGCATGTATTTGAGTGAGATCTTGGACTTCTTGTGATTCATTCTCCTAATATTTCAAAATTCACAAGGTAGAAATCTTTCTCTTAAAAGAGGGAAAGAATAGACACACTGGAAGAAAAGGGACAGTAGGACCATGTGCTCTTGGCTTCATATCAGCTGTAGATTAGAAGGGACCTGAGTCTTCTTGTCATGCCCATCTATGTTCACAACACTCATTTTCCTTCTCATAAGCCAGACAGGCAGAAAGCTAGACTAAGATATCTCTAGGGCTAGTTAATACTTTTTTAATGTACCCTAATTCTGATTCTATAGCCCTTACCATGTGATTAGTGTACTGAAACCATCACAACATGTCTGTACATGCTACAAATTAGGCATAAGGGCCCTTTCATTAACATTATCTTGCCTTTCCAGAAAAAGGATCCCCCTTCTTTTACATAAGGACTGTACCAATAAAACATTTTATAAATGTTCACCAAATCCCCCTCTTCTCATACAAAAGGAAATGGACATGATTAGTCTGGAAAGGAGAATTCTTTGGGAAGATATGCCCTCTGCCCTCAAATTCTTAAAGGTTTGTCTTGTAGAGAAAAGATGGGATTTATTCTGTGTGGCTGTAGAGGACAGAACTTCAGAAGCTGCTGTGTTTGGAAGATACAAGGAGTCAGAGTTGCAATTGATGACCTCTGAGACCACATCCTATTTTAAGATTCTATGATCCTTAGAATCACTCATGACATTAAGTACTTCTTGGGAAGAGAATAAGCTTTTAATAAGCACCTACTATGTGCCAAACACTATGCACCACTGACTGTGCTAAGTTCTTTTACAGATACTAAATCATTTGATCCTCATGACAACCTTGGGAGGTAGATACTATGATTTCCCCCATTTTACAGTTCAGAAAAGTCCTTCTTCAGCTTATTTTACAGATGAGAAAAATAAGACATGTTTAAGCAACTTGCCCAGGGTCACACAGTTACTAAGTGTCTGAGGCCAGATTCAAACTCAAGTCCTCCTGACTCAAAGCCTGACACTATCCAATGAACCACCTAGTTGCCCTATGAAGAGAGGTACAGTGTAACATTTTTTTAAAGATAAGCTATTTTCATTTTTCAAAAGTTCCATCCCTATATATTTTTTTTGAGGGGGAAAAGCGGGGCGACTGGGGCTGGGTGACTTTCCCAAGGTCAAATGGCTAGTAAGTGTTAAGTGTTCGAGGCCACATTTGATCTCAGGTCCTCCTGACGCCAGCTGCTCTATTCACTGCATCCCTGTATCTTTTGAGGTAAGATCATGGTAGCAGATGAGATTTTTGTTTTTGTTCAGTCATTTGACTTGTGTCTGACTCCTTGTGGCCTCGTTTGGGGTTTTCTTGGCAAACCTATTGGAGTGGTTTGTGATTTCCTTCTCAAGCTCATTTACACATGTAATAGTAATGAAATTTGAAGGTCCCTTTGTATTGGTAAGCTAACAGGTACTTAGCACCTGGTTTCAAATTAAGCCTCTGTAAAGAAACAGGAGATATGAACCACTGTTGCTGACATAACAGGAAGGGGCTGAACAGGGAGGAGCTATACCGTATATAATAGCACAAGCTGGACAGACAGAACTTCTTGGGATAAGCATTGTGGAGGCAGGGCAGTGGCTGTAGGGGGGAGGGGATGGAAAGAGGGAGAGAGAGACAGAGAAAGAGAGACAGAGAGAGACAGAGACAGAGAGACAGAGAAACAGAGAGAGACTGAACTGAGAATTGAGAACTGAGAAGAGAAATGAGAACTGAGAACTGACACAGAACTCCAACTTGTGGTGACAAAACTCAAATTTGTGGTGGCAAGACTTTCAAGGGCCAGCTAGAGCTGCCAAAAACTGAGGAAGCATGACTGTGGTGCTGGTATTTTGTACAAATATTGTGGCTTTGTTAAGCCTTGTCTTCCCAGAAACAGGGACTTGAAGGATTTGAGATGGACTAGACTCTGTGAGCTTCAATGTGGAGCAGGACCTGCACAGAGAGCTGGACAAGGAGCTGGGAGCTGTCTGCCTTTGAACCCAGGTGACAGTTTGGTGGATTCAGGTAGGAGCTACCTGCCTCGAGTCAAGATGATAAGACTTCTCCATGGATACTGAGTATTAACTGATGAAATTATCTGAGTAGTGACTGATTAGTAGGGTACTGAGTAGTGACTGATCAAATTGTGATTTACTTGTGACCTAGGGGTGGATAGCTTTTGTACTTTCCACCACCCCTTAAGAGGGTACTGAGTAGTGACTGATGAAACTGTAATTTAATTACACCCCATTGATGGAGAACTTTGACTTTTGTAAGAAGGCAAGCCTCCTTAAGGATGATTGAATGATTGACTTACTAAATAATTGTACTTTGTTGAAAATCATGTGACCACTTTGGTGAAAACTATGTGGCCATTTTAGTGATAAGTTGTTGAGCTGTGACATGGTGAATGCTTTATTTTTATTTTCTGTGATAAGTTGTAACATTGTGAATGCTGTACCTTGATTTTCTGTTAATGTTTTGCTCTGATTTGTTATTGAATAGAGTGTTCGCTATACTATGTAATCAGAATCTTGAAAGCTGTTCACAGCAGCAGTCCTCTGGAAAGCTACTCATGCTTGGCTTTACAACACATGGGGAAACTGAGGCAAACAGGGTTCATTGACTTGTCCAGGGTCACTAATCTAGTAAATGTCTGAGACTGAATTTGAATTCTGGCCTTCCCGACTCTGGGCCCAGTGCTCTATTCATTGAGCCACTTGTCTCTTAGGAGATATCCTTTCCTCATTTCTACTCCTCCACACTTCTAAACTTTTATATGGTCTCACTGATTCTCTTTTCTTTTCCTCTGTATTTAGAAAATAGATGGGCCTCTGTAATGGGAATGCAAATTTGGAAGATCTTCCCTGCCCCTAGGCTAAAATGCACCTGAAGCCTGGGGAGGGAGGCTTGTTTTTCAGTAGATACTTCTTGATTGGCCAGTGAGTCAATAAGGTTGTTACATTCTCTGAGCCAGGAGAAGGCTATATAAGCCCTGATGTGTAGCTTTGTTTTGGGACTCACTTTGAGAAGTGTTCTGTGATTTGATCTGAATTCTAGGAAGCCGTTGTTGAGAGTCCCCCGGCTTTGAAAAACCCAGATGTGGAAACCCAGATGTTGACTGGGTATGGATGTGATGGTTGGACAGTTTGGAAATCTGTCTACTTGATCTGTTTCTGTCTTGATAATTCTGCCTGTATGCTTTGAAGTTCGGGGTGCTGACCTTTTTCCCCTGAACAAGGTAAACGATATATGTCTGACTGATTAAAGTAAGCTTGTTAACCCATTTTGAGTTGCTTTCCTTTAACAAAGCAGATCCAAGAACCTGTATGGGCAGCCACCCTGGGGATACCAGGGTGCTTGCTGCTACAGCCTCCTAACTGCTTTTCCTAAATCTCAGAAAATTTGTACTCATTCTCTCTCATCTCCTCCAGGATCTCTGTCCATTGATGATCTCCTCTTTGGGTTTCTCCTTCTCTGCTCGACATTGAGGTGTTGCCATGGATAGAACACTCAAACCAGAATGGGAAGGTCTTGAATTCAAATCTGAACTCAGGCACTTACTACCTGGGTGACCCTGGGCAAGTTATTTAACCTCTGGCTGCTTCTGTTTTTTCAACTATAATTTGAGGATAATCATAACACCTATTTTGTAGGGATAATGTGAGGATCAAGTAGTATAATATTTATAAAGCATTTAGCACAATGACTGGAACATATTAGGCACTTAATAAAATACTAATTCTCTTCCCCTCCTTCTGCTGGTTCCTTTCTCTTTTCCTAAAAGTATGTTCAGATGAACTAAGTTCTAAAAAAATCATCCTCCTATCTAGCTATCCCATGCAGCTTTCTTGTAACATCTCTCTTCCCCCTAACAGTTAAATTTCCACTAAAAAAAGTTCCCACTCTGACTAAACTTCTTCATTACTTACTATGTTTATGACTTCCTGAAAAGTTTTATTCTACTGTCCTTCTTGTGAAGAAACTACTCTCTCCAAGGTCATTCATGACCTTCTTCAAATTGTCAAATGCAACAGACTTTTCTCAGTAATTATCTGCCCTGAACTTTCAGCACAACTTGACAAAATTGACTACTATGTCCTTCTCAATATCCTATATATACCCTACTTCTATGATATTGCTTTCTTCTGCTCCTATCGGAGTTCAGTGATCTTGCAATCACCAGACTCCTAAACCAGTTATTCTTCTCCTAATTCTGATTTCTCATCTTACTCCCACTACTTATTTGCAGATTTCCCTCAAAGTTTTCCCCCACCCACCTTATATGTTTTTCTATACTCTTTTATCCTGGCAATCTCATCCATGATAATGACTTCCATATCATATCTAGAGTCATAATCAAATTCTATTTAATAAACATTTATTTTAATTGTCTACTATATACATGACATTAAAACTATCAACTTGAAATAGAAACATAAAAGTAAAATAGTCCCTGTCCTCAAAGAACTACAGTATACTACAGGAATGCAACATGAAACATAATTCAGAATAGGGTAGAAATGGAGAAAAGGATAGACAGTGAAAGTAATTCCAGAAATATCTGAGGGGTAAGAGAATATCATTATCTTCCATTTACTATGTATACATCTTGTCAGTGATCAGTTTTTTGCATATTGTTTCTCCACTAGACCATGAGCTCTATGAGGTCAGGGAAAATGTTTTTGTCTTTCTTTTATCCTCATATATCTATTTTTTAAATTTTTAAGTGTTGGGGTGGCCACGTGGCTCAGCGAGTAAGAGCACCAGCTCCAGTGTAGAGATGACCTGGGGATCAAATCCGGGCTCAGATACTTAGCACCACACCCAGAAATAACTGACTGTGTAACCTTGAGCAAGTTACTTAACCCCAATTGCTTAAAAAAAAATAAGTGTAAAAGATCCACCATGTGATTTCATACAATAGAATCTATGTATCAT